>NC_091765.1:3548710-3855852 GCF_029378745.1 Bos indicus
AACTTACACAAAGTCAGACATCTTTAATTTGAGGCTTTCTCCTCTTTGGTAGAGGAGCTGTGTGTTCACCAAGTCTAACAAGGCAGATTACTAACAGTATTTTGCATGAAAGTACCACCAACAGGATTATGATAGACTTAATAAACACATATTCTTCAAATTAGAAAACATAATTTCATTTTAAATAGCCATACATCCTTGTTATGAGAAAACTGTTGACTATTTTTAAGAACCTTTGCCAACACTGTATAAATTAAGTAAAATTTCAATGAAACTACCCTCTTTCAAAATAGTTTTAAAACCTTCTCAAGAAGAATGGATGGTGTTTTCGTCATAAACAATAGTATGGACTATACCAAAGCTAGTGAGGTGAGCCAAAGCACCACATACCTTTCAACCAGGCTATCGATTTAAGATGTATAAATAAATTGGTTCAGTAGTGAGAAACTTTACAGAATTAAAAAAAAAAAAAACACCACATATTTAGCCACCTAAAATGTATTTCACCAGCTGCTTAGTACATTCTATTTTTCTGTAAGAGATTAGTCAATATTTTGGTAATCAGGACTTGGAAGGCAGTTTGAAATTCTGCTTTTCACAGAGAAAGTGATCAGTATATATTTTCCTGAAGTGATTTTAAATGGCAATACTCTCAATTTTATCACGAAGGAACTACAAGCTAGTTGATTAACTTTGTGTGAAAATAAATCCATAGCAATAAGCACTGGAAAGAGTTATAGAAGACTTAAACTAGTGAATGTGTTAGAGTGCTGGAATGTTTTCTCCCATAATTTGACAGATGCTGTGTTTGCCATCAATAAAAGTCAGAGACAAGTACAAGTTCTGCCAGCAGTGTATGCCTGGGCAGCCTCTTGTATCTGGCTTACATCTACCTAAGCTCTTATTAAGCAGCCCTGTGGACTGGAAGTAGGTGGCTTCAACCTGTAATCACTCTGCTCAGGCTATGATGTCTATTTTGGCTCAAGACTCATGACACCAAGTAACAAGATTCATTCTGTTCCAAAGTGCAAAGCAAATTGTACTGATTAGCCCAAACTCTGCGCCCTATGCTCAGTAACTCACGGTTGTGTCAGGTACTTAAGAGCTTTCAGTGGACTCAAGGATAGAAACAGGGATGCTGGCGGTTGATTTCTCCCCTATTCCTTACTGTAGGCGTCACATGGGTGGCTGGGGAAAAAATATGGGAACAGCTGGAGCGAAGCAGGGCCCTTGGCAGCAGAGCAGGGTGTCAGAACCCAATTTGGCTAAGCAGAGTGCCGCTGGTAGTTGCATCAGAAGTGCCAGATCCTTTCAGGCTGCCAAGAGAGAGCAACTGTTGGTGGGTGGGTAGAACAAAGAGGCAAAGGGAAGAACGCGAGCCTGTTTCCAAGGAAGGGTGGGAAATAAGCAATGGAGAAGATGCCTTCAGAGATGCAACATGTTAGAGGCTATTTTCTGTGTGTATGTGAGGAGGTCAGGGGTCATAATCTATATTAAGGGAATTACATATAAGGTAAGGTCGGTGTGTGTAAGGAGGTGATACACAGTGAAGAACTTCCAGTGAAGCCAAGATGGGCTTTGTTCATGGGCTCACTCTGACTCTACCCAAGAGGCTTAGAGACCAGTACAGGGCTCTGAGCATCTCTATGACAGAGTGTGCTTGGCACAAGAATTAACCCATTAGAACTGTGAGGCTCTCGTGTGACTCCTGGTCCAGAAGAGGGCTTCTTGGGTTTCAAGGAGACCTGATATTAGAACCTCAGGAATCCACCAGGCTTGCCAAAGCAGAGTAAGTAGTCCAGTTTACCAGGTATGATCCCTTGAAAATAATGTGTCTAACATATGAATGAGTGACCTCTGGGTAGGATTAATGAAATATTAATATTTGGCCTATTGATTGCTTATCTGTAGTTCATTTAATACAGATTTTGACCTTCTACAAAGAAACACCTCC
Source organism: Bos indicus (assembly GCF_029378745.1). NCBI lineage: Eukaryota > Metazoa > Chordata > Mammalia > Artiodactyla > Bovidae > Bos > Bos indicus. Next base: position 3,550,665 of record NC_091765.1, read on the forward strand.
CCTCTCTGCAGGCATCTCCCCCATTGCTAATTACCCACCGCTCCTTGGTAATTTGACCTATCTGCCTTTTTGTTCTGCACCCTCCCCCTCTCCCTCCCCCACCCTTCAGACCTTCTTTCTTAGCAGCTCAATAAATAAGCAATGGGTCCAAAGGAAATCAACTAGAAAATCTTAAAATAAATGTTTATGTCAGTTTTATCTTACTATTTCCACCTCAGTCTGCTTGTTTATATCACTTTGATATATACTATATTAAATTATAATGCTCTTTTCCATATTCTGCCCTATAATTGTTTTCTACTTTTTAAAATTTCTGAATGTAGTTTCTTCTTATGCAGAAAATAACAATTGCTGAAAGTTGAGTATGCATTTTTGTTGTTTGGTGTTCTATCTAATGCATAAGGATTGAAGTGTTGATGATGCAGATATAACGTTAATACCAAGTGTTTTTAATTCTTTACTTAGTACCTGAAACAGTAGATGTGCAATTAGACCTTTAAAACCCTTTTGTCAATTAACTCGATGGCTCTTAAATGTGTTTTTAAGAGTGAATCTCTCTTGGATAAACTGTTTGACATCTTACAGCATAGTTTTATTAATATGCTTCCCAGATCTAGATTTTTATGGTATAATAATAAAGCCAACCCACTCCAAATCACTACTTTATTATGTTTTTTTCTAAAATATTCTGAAATATAACAACAAAGTATATTTGGCTGAAGAATATTGACATTATTAAATTTTAAGATGATTATAAATGACTCTCTGGACTTAAAGTATATTCATCTTTGAAAATAAGTCAGGAAACTCTACTCATCTCTTCACATTGTTGGAATTGAATTTGTGCACTTTGCAAGAAAGTACTTTGTTCTAAATTGGAGAAGGTAGTTGGGACCAAATTAGATAATGTATATGAAAGTGCCCTGTTAATTCCTCTGTAGATAGTCATTAGTATCATTAATGATGATGATAGTTGTGGAACAGCTGAGAATACATTTAGGCACATTTGGAACTAGAACCTCACTGGGTGGGGCTGTCACCCATGAGATTCAAAAATCTGGAGTCTAGCCTGGGTGTCTTCATTTCCAAAAAGCTTCCAGGTGATGCCAACACTGCTGATCCAAAGAAAAGACCTCAATCAGCAAGGTTGTAACCCTTCATAACAGTTTGCTTAATAGAAAAAGAAAAAAATATTTGGCAGAATGAAGCCAAGCCTATGTTCTCTGGAGTGCGGACCACATGTAATCCATTCTCACAGCAAATTTATGAAAACAGGCAGAGAAAGAATCTTTATATCCTATTTTGCCTTTGTTTTAAATTGTAAATATTTTATTTTCAATTCAATTGATCTCAAAAATATTTACTGAGCAACTCTTGGGATAGTGGGCTCAAATTACATAACTTTTGTACCTGACACCCTTAAACACAAACACACAAACACACACACCCTCGAAGTACCTGAATAATTCCAGCTGAGTATGAGAATGGAGGAGGTGGTGGTGGTAGTGTTAAAAAATTGCATTCTAGGATTCTTTATTTTTCTTTTTTGGTCATACCACAGGCCAAAAAAGAAAAGAGGAAACATGTGAGATCTCAGTTCCCTGACCAGGGGTTGAACCTATGTTCCCTGTAGTAAAAGCATAGGTTCCTAACCACTGGACCACCAGGGAAGTCCCTGATGGTCCTAAGATTCTTTTTAGAATATTTTTTATTACCGTCCCTCTAAAAGCTACTTGAAAAACTCTCTTTCCTGAAAACATTTAAAATGGACATCTAAAAAATTTCATTATAAGTGTATAGTACTAAAGTATGTTGTTTAATACACATTGCAAATATCTATTTTTTTAAAGCAAACTATCACTCTTCAGTGGAAATAAAAGTACCACAGTGATTTGAACTTGACACCATCCATTTAAAACACTAAAACAAGCTCCTCTCAGTCAGAAATTTCATATTGCCTCTTTTTCTCCTTCAGCTTCCATTTCTATTACATTTCTCCCATAGATTTTAAACCAAGGCTTTTACATGCCATGTAGGGCCACCCAAGATGGACGGATCATGGCGGAGAGTTCTGACAAAATGTGGTCCACTGAAGAAGGGAATGGCAAGCCACTTCAGTGTTTTTGTCCTGAGAACCCCATGAACAGTATGAAAAGGCAAAAAGATATGACAGTGAAACAAACTCCCCAGGTTGGTAGGTTTCCAGTATGCCACTGGAGAAAAATGGAGAAATAACTCCAGAAAGAATGAAGAGATGGAGCCAAAGCTAAAACAATGCCCAGTTGTGAATGTGACTGGTGATGGAAGTAAAGTCCAATGCTGTAAAGAGCAATATTGCATAGGAACCTAGAATGTTATGTCCATAAATCAAGGTAAATTAGAAGTAGTCAAACAGGAGATGGGAAGAGTGAACATCAACATTTTAAGAATCAGTGAACTAAAATGGACTGGAATGGGTGAATTTAATTCAGATAACCATTATATCTACTACTGTGGGCAAGAATCCCTTAGAAGAAATGGAGTAGCCCTCGTAGTCAACAAAAAGAGTCTAAAATGCAGTACTTGGGTACAATCTCAAAAATGACAGAATGATCTCTATTTGTTGCCAAGGCAAAACATTCAATATCACAGTAATCCAAGTCTATGCCCCAACCAGTAATGCTGAAGAAGCCAAAGTTGAGCAATTCTGTGAAGACCTACAAGACCTTCTAGAACTAACACGCAAAAAAGATGTCATTTTCATCACAGGGGACTGGGATACAAAAGTAGGAAGCCAAGTAATACCTGAAGTAACAGGCAAATTTGACCATGGAGTACAGAATGAAACAGGGCAAAAGCTAACAGTTTTGCCAAGAGAATGCACTGGTCATACCAAATACCCTCTTTCAATAACACAAGAGAAGGCTCTACATATGGACATCACTAGATGGTCAATACTGGAATCAGATTGATTATATTCTTTGCAACCGAAGATGAAGAAACTCTATACAATCAGCAAAAAAACGAGACCAGGAGATGACTGTGGCTCGGATAGTGAACTCCTTATTGTCAAATTCAAACTTAAATTGAAGAAAGTAGGGAAAACCACTAGACCGTTCAGGTATGATCTAAATCAAATCCCTTACACTTATACAATGGAAGTGATAAATAGGTTCAAGGGATTAGATTTGATAGAGTGCCTGAAGAACTATGGATGGAGGTTCGTGACACTGTACAGGAGGCAATGATCAGGACCATTCTCAAGAAAAAGAAATGCAAAAAGGCAAAATGGTTGCCTGAGGAGGCCTTAGAAATATATGAGAAAAAAAGAGAAGCTGAAGGCAAAGGAGAAAAGGAAACATATACCCATTTGTCTGCAGAGTTCCAAAGAATAGCAAGGAGAGATAAGAAAGCCTTCCTCAGAGATCAGTACAAAGAAATAGAGGAAAACAATAGAATGAGAAAGAGTAGAGATCTCTTCAAGAAAATTAGAGAAACCAAGGGAACAGTTCATGCAAAGATGGGCACAATAGAGGACGGAAATAGAGGACGGAAATAAGGAAATGGCATGGACCTAACAGAAGCAGAAGATATTAATAAGAGGTGTCAAGAATACACAGAAGAACTGTACAAAAAAGATCTTCATGACACAGATAACCACGATGGTGTTATCACTCACCTAGAGCCAGACATACTGGAATGTGGAGTCAAGTGGGCCTTAGGAAGCATCACTGCGAACAAAGCTAGTGGAGGTGATGGAATTCCAGTTGAGCTATTTCAAATCCCAAAAGATGATGCTGTGAAAGTGCTGCACTTAATATGCCAGTAAATTTGGAAAATTTAGCAGTGGCCACAGGACTGGAAAAGGTCAATTTTCATTCCAATCCCAAAGAAAGGCAATCCCAAAGAATGTTCAAACTACCACACAATTGCACTCATCTCTGACGCTAGCAAAGTAATTCTCAAAATTCTCCAAGCAAGGCTTCAACAGTACATGAACCATGAACTTCCAGATGTTCAATCTGGATTTAGAAAAGGCAGAGGAACCAGAGATCAAATTGCCAACATCTGTTGCATCATTGAAAAAGCAAGAGAATTCCAGAAAAACATCTACTTCTGCTTTGTTAACTATGCCAAAGCCTTTGACTGTGTAGATCACAACAAACTGTGGAAAATTCTTCAAGAGATGAGAATACCAGACTACCTTACATGCCTCTTGAGAAATCTGTATGCAGGTCAAGAAGCAACAATTAGTACTGGACACGGAACAACAGACTGGTTCCAAATTGGGAAAGAGTATGTCAAGGCTGTATATTGTCACCCTGCTTATTTAACTTATATGCAGAGTACATCATGAGAAACGCTGGGCTGGATGAAGCACAAGCTGGGATCAAGATTGCCAGGAGAAATATCAGTAACCTCAGATATGCAGATGACACCACCCTTATGGCAGAAACTGAGGAGGAACTCAAGAACCTCTTGATGAAAGTGAAAGTGGAGAATGAAAAAGTTGGCTTAAAACTCAACATTCAGAAAACTAAGATCATGGCATCTGGTCCCATCACTTAATGGGAAAGAGATGGGGAAACAATGGAAACAGTGGGAGACTTTATTTTCTTAGGCTCTAAAATCACCGCAGATGGTGACTGCAGCCATGAAATTAAAAGACACTTGCTCCTTAGAAGAAAAGCTATGACCGACCTAGACAGCATAATAAAAAGCAGAGACAGAAGCAGGTGCCACCTTCACCCTGAATCCTCACTGGGGCAGGGCTGCCACAGGCAAAAAAAAAAAAAAATCTTGCTTCTATGCACTCAGGGTCACTTCTGTTGTCTCCAATTCTTTGTGACCCTCTGGACTGGCTTGCCAGTCCTCTCTGTCAGGGGGGTTCTCCAGGCAAGAATACTGGAAGGTATTGACCAATGGGTTGCCATACCCTTCTAGAGCACTATATTTCCTACTGTCCTAGCTGCCAACTCCCCTGAGTATCTGGTGGCTGCCAGAACCCCTGTGACCCAAGAAGCCACACCAGCTCCATACCTCGCCCTCACTTGGGCAGACTGAAGCCCTCCAGGGAGCCTCAGGAGCAAACCCAAGTATGTGGGATGACCCACGAGATGGAAATAAAACCACAATTGAAAGCCAGGGGCAGTGTGGCTAAGGAAGACCCAAAACCTTCCCACCAGTTGCACAAGCTGCAGATTATATCCACATGATCAACTAGGCAGGCTCTATGTCTATGGAATATATGAAAGGACATTGACAGCTCCTACAAAAGAAAATGTACTAGTTCTGATAGCTGTGGACACTGGAAGCAAGAACACACAGGAGCAGGACCAGTTTAGAACTGAGCTCACCCCACAGCAGTTTCAGAGACCAGCACAGTGTTGGAGGGCATCCTAGGGAGAGATCAATTCCTGAGCCTTTGGAGTGGGATCACTAACTCCAAGACCCTAGACTACCAGAGAACTAACCCTAGGAAGTTTCAGATAGTGAGGACTCACACAAAGAAAACCACTTGAATACAAGACCTGGCATCACCCAACCATCAGTAGCAGCCTGTGCAGGACGCCTCATCTAAATAACAAACAAAACAAAAATACAAACCCAATCATCAACAGACAGGATTACCACATCACTTAGCCTTGCCCATCAGAGGAAAAACAACAACAACAAAAACTCAGCACAAATCTCACCCTATAAGTAGTTTACACAAACCACTGGACCAACCTTCAGAGGACAGAAATCAAAAGAAGAAAGAATTCAACCTTGAAGCCTGGGAAAAGGAGACCTCAAACACAATAAGTTTAAAAAAATAATGAAAAGGCAGATAAATACTACACAGATGAAGGAACAAACTAGAAGCACAGAAGTCCAAGTAAATGAAGAGGAAATAGGGAAACTACCTGCAAAAGAATTCAGAATAGTGATAGTAAGGATGATCAAAAACCTTGAAAACAGAATGGAGAAAATGCAAGAATAATTTAATAAAGACCTACAAGAATTAAAGAATAAAGCATATACAGACAAACAGCACAATTACTGAAATTAAAAATACTCTAGAAGGACTCAATAGCAGAATATCTGAAGCAGAAGAATGATTCAGTGCGCTGGAAAATAAAATGGTGGAAATAAAGTCTGAAGAACAGAAAAAGGAAATAGAATGAAAAGAACTGAGGATAGTCTCAGAGACCTCTGGGACAATATCAAATGCACCAACATTCAAACTATAGGGGTCCCAGAAGAAGAGAAAAAGAAAGGATACAAGAAAGGTTTTGAAGAGATGATAGTTGAAAATTTCCCCAACATGGAAAAGAAAATAGTCAATCAAATCCAAGAGGAATAAAGAGTCCCATACAGGATAAACCCAAGGAGAAACACACACAGACAAACACACCAAGACATACTAGTCAAACTAACAAAGATTAGACACAAAGAAAGAATATTACAAGCAGCAAGGGAGAAGCAATAAGTAACATACAAGGGAAACCCCATACGTTTAACAGCTGATCTTTCAGCCGGAAACCCTGCAGGCCAGAAGGAGATGACAGGATATATTTAAAGTATTGAAAGTGAAAAATAAACAACCAAGATTACTGTACCCAGCAAGGGTCTCTTTCAAAATTAATGGAGAAACCAAAAGCTTTTCAGACAAGCAAAAGTTAAGAGAATTCAGTACCACCACCATTCAGTTCCACCAGCTTTACAACAAATGTTAAAGGGACTTACATAGTCAAGAAATATAAGAGTAGAAAAAGATCTTCAAAATCAAACCCCAAGCAGTTAAGAAAATGGCAATAGGAACATATATATCAATAATTACTTTAAATGTAAATGGATTAAAGGCTCCAACCAAAAGACACAAACTGGCTGAATGGATATAAAAACAAGAAATGCACTTCAGACCTAAAGACACATATAGACTGAAAGTGAGAGGATGGAAAAATATATTCCATGCAAATGGGAAGCAAAAGAAAGCTGGAGTAGCAATCCTCATATCAGACAAAATGACCTTAAAATATAGAATATTACAAGACATAAGAAAGGACACTACATAATGATCAAGGGATCAGTCCAAGAGGAAGACATAACAATTATAAGTATCTATGCACCCAAATATGAGCACCTCAGTACATAAGACAAACACTAACAGACAAAAAAGGAGAAACTGACAGTACCACAATAATAGGAGGAGACTTTAACACCCCACTCACACCAATGGACAGATCATCAGAACAGACAATAAGGAAACACAGGTCTTAAATAATACATTAAATGAGATGGATCTCATTGATATCTTCAGGACATTCCATCCAAATGAAGAAGAATACACCTTCTTATCAAGTGCACATGAAACATTCTCCAGGATAGAATACATCTTGGGTCACAAATCAAATCAGTAAATTTAAGAAAATTGAAATTGTATCAAGAATCTTCTCTGACCACAACACTATGAAAGTAGATATCAATTACAAGAAAAAAAAAGCTTTAAGAAACACAAGCACATGGAGATTAAGCAATACATTTCCAAATAACCAACAGGTTACTGAAGAAATCAAAAGGTAAATAAAAAAAATTTATAGAAACAAATAACAATGAAAACATGACAACTCAATGCCTATGGGATGCGGGAAAAGCAGTTCTAAGAGGGAAGTTTATAGCAATACAATCCTGCATCAAAAAACAAGAAAAACATCGATTTGACAAGCTAACTTTACACTTAAAACAACTGGAAAAAGAAGAACAAAACACCCCAAAATTAGTATAAGGAAAGAAATCATAAAGATCTGAGCAGAAATAACTGTAAAAGAAATGATAGAAACAATAGTAAAGATTAATAAAACTAAAAGCTGATTTTTGGAGAAGATAAACAAAATGGACAAACCTTTAGCCAAACTCATCAAGAAAAAGGGAGAAGAATCAAACCAACAAAATTAAAATGAAAAAGGAGAGGTTACAACAGACAATGCAGAAATACAAAGGACTATGAGACTATTATGAACAACTATATGGCAATAAAGTGGATAACCTGGAATAAATGGACAGATTCTTAGAAAAGTTCAATCTTTCAAGACTGAACCAGGAAGTAATAGAAATTTGAACAACCCACTTACAAAGCACTGAAATTGATGCTGTGATCAAAAATTTCCCCAAAAAACAAAAGGCCAGGGCCATATGGCTTCACAGGAGAATTCTGTCAAACATTTAGAGAAGAGCTAATGCCTATCCTTCTAAAACTCTTTCAAAAAAAATTGCAGAGGAAGGAACACTTCAAAACTCATTCTACAAGGCTGCCATCACCCTGATACCAAAACCAGACAAAGACAACACACAAAAAGAAAACTACAGGCCAGTATCACTGATGAAGATACATGCAAAAATCCTCAAAAATTTTTTAGCAAACAGAATTCAGCAACACATCAAAAAGCTCATACACCATAATCAAGTTGGGTTTATTCCAGGAATTCAAGGATTCTTCAATATATGTGAATCAATTAATGTGATACACCATATTAACAAATTGAAAAATAATAACCATATAGTCATCTCAATAGATGCAGAAAAAGCCTTTGACAAAATTCAGCACCCATTTATGATTAAAGCTCTTCAAAAAATGGGCATAGAAGGAACCTACCTCAATGTAGTAAAGGCCATATATGATAAGCCTACAGCAAACATTATTCTCAATAGTGAAAAACTGAAAGCATCAAAGATGGTAACAATGACCCTATATGCGAGACAGAAAAAGAGACACAGATGTATAGAACAGTCTTTTGGACTCTATGGGAGAAGGCAAGGGTGGGATGATCTGAGAGAGTAGCATTGAAACATGTATATTGTCATATATGAAACAGATCACCAGTGCAGGTTTGACGCATGAGAAAGGGTGCTCAGGGCTAGTGCACTGGGATGACCCAAAGGGATGGGATGGGGAGAGAGGTGGGAGGGGGGTTAAGGATGGGGAACACATGTAAACCCATGGCTGATTTGTATCAATGTATGGCAAAAACCACTACAATATTGTAAAGTAATTAGCCTCCAACTAAAATAAATAAATTTTAAAAAGAAAGAAAGAAAACTGAGTATTAAAAAAAAAAAAACTGAAAGCATCGCCCCTAAGATTAGGAACAAGCCAAGGGTGTCCACTCTCACCACTATTATTCAACTTAGTTCTGGAAGTCCTAGCTATAGCAATCAGAGAAGAAAAAGAAATAAAAGGAATCTAGATTGGAAAATAAGAAGTAAAGCTCTCACTGTTTGCAGATGGCATGATACTGTACATAGAAAACCCTAAAGATAGTATCAGAACATTACTAGAGCTAATCAGTGAATTTAACAAAGTCACAGGATACAAAATCAATACACAGAAATCACTTGTATTTATATGTACTAACAATGAAAAAGCAGAAAGAGAAATTAAGGAATCAATCCCATTCACCATTGCAACAAAAAGAATAAAATATCTAGGAATAAACTTACCTAAGGAGACAAAAGAACTGTACACAGAAAATTATGACACTGGTGAAAAAAATCAAAGTTGACATAAACAGATGGAGAGATATTCCATGTTCCTGGATAGCAAGAAACAATATTATGAAAATGACTGTACTACCAAATGCAATCTACAGATTCAGTGTGGTCCATATCAAATTATCAGTGTCATTTTTCACAGAAGTAGAACAAAAAATGTCACAGTTCATATGGAAACACAAAAGACCCTGAATAGCCAAAGCAATCTTGAGAAAGAAGAATGGAGCTGGAGGAATCAAACATCCTGACTTCAGATTATACTGCAATGCTACAGTCATCAAGTCAGTGTGGTACTGGCACAAAAACAGAAATATATACCAATGGAACAAGACAGAAAGCCCAGAAATAAACCCATGCACCTATGGGTACCTTTGACAAAGGAGGCAAGAATATACAATGGGGCAAAGACAGCCTCTTCAATAAATGGTGCTGGGAAAACTGAACAGCTACATGTAAAAGAATGAAATTAGAACACTTCCTAACACCATACATAAAGATAAACTCAAAATGGATTAAAGACCTAAATGTAAGATCAGAAACTATAAAACTCTTAGAGGAAAATATAGGCAGAACACTCAATGACATAAATCAAAACAAGATCCTCTATGACCTACCTCCTAGAGTAATGGAAATAAAAACAAAAGTAAACAGGTGGGATCTGATTAAGCTTAACCTAAGGAAGCTTAAGTTTCCTTCTCACAGCAAAGGAAACTATAAGCAAGGTGAAAAGACAACCCTCAGAATGGGAGAAAATAATAGCAAATGAAGCAACTGACAAAGGATTAATTTCCAAAATATATAAGCAGCTCATACAACTCAATATCAGAAAAACAACCCAATCAAAAAGTGGGGAAAAGACCTAAACAGGCATTTCTCCAAAGAAGACATACAGATGGTTAACAAACACATGAAAAGATGCTCAACATTGCTTATTATTAGAAAAATACAAATCAAAACTACAATGAGATATCACCTCACACCAGTCAGAATTGCCACCATCAAAAACATCTACAAACAATAAATGCTGGAGAGAGTTTGGAGAAAAGGGAACACTCTTGCACTGTTGGTGGGAATGTAAATATACATTTACAGCCACTATAGAAGATGGTATGGAGATTCCTTAAAAAACTAGGAATAAAACCACATCATATGACCCAGCAATCCCATTCCTAAGCGTATACCCTGAGGAAACCAAAATGGAAAAAGACACATGTATCCCATTGTTCATTTCCACACTATTTACAATAGCTAGAACATGGAAACAACCTAGATGTCCATCAACAGATGAATGGATAAAGAAATTGTGGTACATATATACAATGGAATATTACTCAGCCATAAAAAGGAATACATTTGAGTTAGTTCTAATGAGGTGGATGAACCTAGAGCCTATTATACAGAGTGAAGTAAGTCAGAAAGAGAAAGAGAAATATCATATTCTAATGTATATATATGGAATCTAGAAAAATGGTACTGAAGAACTTATTTGCAGGGCAGCAATGGAGAAACAGGCATAGAGAATAGACTTATGGACATGGGGAGAGGGGAGGAGAGGGTGAGATGTGTGGAGAGAGTGACATAGAAACTTACATTACCATGTGTAATATAGATAGCCAACAGGAATTTGCTATCTGTCTCAGAAGACTCAAACAGGGGCTCTGTATCAACCTAGAGGGGTGGAGTGGGGTGGTAGGTGGGAGGGAGGTTCAAAAGGTGAGGGATATATGTATACCTATGGCTGATTCATGTTGGTGTTTGACACAAAACAACAAAATTCTGTAAAGCAAAGTACTACTTTGCCAACAAAGGTCTGTCTCGTCAAAGCTATGGTTTTTCCAGTAGTCATGTATGGGTGTGAGAGTTGGACTATAAAGAAAGCGGAGCACCAAAGAATTGATGCTTTTGAACTGTGGAGTTGGAGAAGACTCTTGAGAGCCCCTTGGTCTGAAAGGATATCAAAGCAGCCAATGCTAAAGGTAATCATTCCTGAGTATTTATTGGAAGGACTGATGCTGAAGATGAAACTCCAATACTTTGGCCACCTGATGCAAAGAACTGAGTCACTGGAAAAGACCCTGATGCTGGGCAAAATTGAAGGCAGGAGGAGAAGGGGACGACAGAGGATGAGATGGTTGGATGGCATCACTGACTTGACAAAGATGAGTTTGAGCAGGCTCTGGGAGTTGTTGATGGACAGGGAAGCCTGGTGTGCTGTGGTCCATGGGGTCGCAAAGAGTTGGACACAACTGAGTGCCTGAACTGAACTGAATAGGCTTTTCTATTGAATTTGCTTTATTGGCATTCATACCATGCTGCTTTCACCTCATATATGTATTCTATGATAAACATAGTAATACACATTTGATTAGAACATCATAAATTATGAATTCTGATAAACAATTATTTGATGACTTTTAGTTGGCACTAATATCCCCAAACAACACACACAGGAGGTATGCAGCAAGGCTTAATGGCAAGTCTTACATATAAGTCACAGCAGAAGAGCACACAGGATTTCTCCATCTCTCATCTTGCCATTAGAGGCATTTAGACCTAGGACCCCACGTATGTAAAATTATGGCACTGAGAATGGACAGAAAGCATTTGTTTAACTGTAACACAGGGGCTTCCTAGAGGTGAGATGACTTTCTTAGAAAAGAGAAGTAGTTGGAGCTTAGTTATGCTGACCTCAGCTAGAAGCTACCTCCCAATATTTTTAGCTGAATCATTGCTAGGCTGTCTAATGGGGCGGGGAGATAGAGCCACTGAAGCCTTTCAGCAAACAAAGGGTATGTTCCTTGTCACCTAAATAGTAAAATTTACTGGAAATGTATTTCTTAATGAGATGTACAGGGGAGAATGTGTTATCATGTCTTCATTAAAGGAGTTGTTTCAAGGATTATTCATTTGGCAAAGTACAGTATTAAGATTAGGACTAGGTAGGATATATGACTTTCTTGTTGAAATAGGAAGAAATTTGGAAAGAGGAGTATGAGAAAAGACTCTTGACATTGACAGGTGAAAGAAAGCGATCTTAAAAAGCTACATGCTGTATGTTTCCAACTATGACATTCTGGAGAACACAAAACTGTAAAGACTAAAAAGATTAGTAATTGCCAGGGAAAAGGTGGGAGAGAGAGGAATAAACAGGCAGAACACATAGGATTTTTAGGGCAGTGAAACTATTCTGTATGATAGTATCATGGTGAATACATGTCATTATTTTTGTCAAAATCCACTGAATGACCTGTATGCAGGTTAGGAAGCAACAGTTAGAACTGGACAAGGAACAACAGACTGGTTCCAAATAGGAAAAGGAGTACGTCAAGGCTGTATATTGTCACCCTGCTTATTTAACTTATATGCAGAGTACATCATGAGAAACGCTGCACTGGAAGAAGCACAAGCTGGAATCAAGATTGCCGGGAGAAATATCAATAACCTCAGATATGCAGATGACACCACCCTTATGGCAGAAAGTGAAGAAGAACTAAAGAGCCTCTTGATGAAAGTGAAAGAGGAGAGTGAAAAAGTTGGCTTAAAGCTCAGCATTCAGAAAACTAAGATTATGGCATCTGGTCCCATTACTTCATGGCAAATAGATGGAGAAACAGTGGAAACAGTGTCAGACTTGATTTTTTCAGGGCTCCAAAATCACTGCACATGGTGACTGCAGCCATGAAATTAAAAGACTCTTAATCCTTGGAAGGAAAGTTATGACCAACCTAGACAGCATATTAAAAAGCAGAGACATTACTTTGTCAACAAAGGTCCATCAAGTCAAGGCTATGGTTTTTCCAGTAGTCATGTATGAATGTGAGAGTTGAACTATGAAGAAAGCTGAGTGCCGAAGAATTGATGCTTTTGAACTGTGGTGTTGGAGAAGACTCTTGAGAGTCCCTTGGACTGCAAGGAGATCCAACCAGTCCATCCTAAAGGAGATCAGTCCTGGGTGTTCATTGGAAGGACTTATGTTGAAGCTGAAACTCCAATATTTTGGCTACCTGATGTGAAGAGCTGACTCATTTGAAAAGACACTGATGTTGGTAAAGATTGAAGGCAGGAGGAGAAGGGGATGACAGAGGATGAGATGGTTGGATGGCATCACTGACTCAGTGGACATGAGTTTGGGTAAATTCTGGGAGTTAATGATGGACAGGGAGGCCAGGTGTGCTGTGGTTCATGGGGTCACGGAGAGTCAGACACGACTGAGCGACTACACTGCAACTGTGTTGAATGTCCAATGTTAAGAGTGAACTTTAGTGTAAACTATGGACCATGGGTGATAATGTGTCCCTGCATATTAAGCACTTGTAACAAAGGTAGCACTCTGGTAGAGGGTACTGATGGTGGGGCATGCTGTGCATGTGTTGTGGCCAAGGGTGCATGGGACTCTACTTTCTAGTCAGTTTTACTTTGTATTCGAAACTGCTCTTAAAAACAGTCTACTTCTTAAAAGAGAGAAAGAGAAAGATCCTTGGTGACTGGCGTCTTCCTAGGCAAATGATTTTGGGAAAGTGGAAGTGGAAGTTGAAGATCTGTATATGACCACCAAAACCATCCATGCTTATGTGCCATTGAGTATCCTCAAGCGTAACTGAAACCTAGTTTGAAGATTTGGTTTAAGATTATGGGAGATGAATAGACACAGAAAAGTAGTATGAAAAAAAAAATGAGGTATTCATTGAACAAATGGTTTTGGGAAAACAACGTAGTCATATGGAAAAAATATGGGTGGATCTCTACCTTGCACTTCACCAAAAATTAAATTCTGGATGTATTAACAGTTTATAAACATCAGGAGAAAAAGCTATAAATGTAATAGCAAAAACATGACCTGGAGACACTGCCAGATGTGATTAGTGAGGTAGACAGTGAATCACATAGCAGTTTATGTCTTCACAGATCAGCACTGTCGCTGCTGTATTACCATCCTGATATGTGAAATAGTAATGAGAATAATAGTTAATTTTTATGGGCACTTACCAATTTTTGGGCAGTGTTCTAAGCTCTTAATGAATCTTGCCTGGTGGCTCAGATGGTAAAGCGTCTGTCTACAGTGTGGGAGACCTGGGTTCGATCCCTAGGTTGGGAAGATCCCCTGGAGAAGGAAATGGCAACCCCCTCCAGTACTCTTGCCTGGAAAATCCCATGGACGGAGGAGCCTGGTGTCCATGGGGTCGCAAACAGTTGAACACGACTGAGCGACTTCACTTTAAGCTCTTAATATGTATTAGTCCACAACCCAAAGATGAGAGTATCATTTCCTCCTCCATTTTACAGACGAGGCAACTAAGTCACAGAGTTGAAGTCACATGCTGGTCAGGGAAGCCAAGACTTATTAATTCAAACAGCCTGGCTCTAGAACCCAGGCGTTTAATCACCATACTCGATTATGAAGCAATGCTTAATTCTATGTGCTTTTAAAACACGCTAGATACATAGATTAGTATTAAATTTTGACCAAGTTGTATCTACAGCAGTAAGTTTAAACAATTTGTACATTTACTTTCCTTTAGGAAAGCTTTGGAAAAAGAGTGTTTTACATTAAAAAGAGAGTTATTTTATCCCTTATGTATGTCAGTAACTGGCGAGGATAATTTTGACATCTTTGCAAGGTTTATTTCACAATTTAATTTCATGGTATTTATTTTTAAAAAATCACAGTATGTAAACTTGTTTTAGAAACACACTGCCATTAATCATGAACTGTTTAACAAACATGATTATCAATAGTTTGATGAGCAAACTATTGTCCTTTAATTTAATATTCTGCTTGTGTTGAAGTGAAGTGCAAATGTTGTCCCATTATTTCCTTGGTAGGGTAAACCTCACTGGAAAAGCATGAATACCAAATAGCACCCCAAATACACTAGCTTTATAATACTGTCATTAAATGATTATTGTAATGTTAAAGACAATGTATTAATATAATAATGGACTGTCAACTGCTTAATAACAAAAACACTCAATACTCTTTATTATTGAATAATCTTTAAGATGAGATCTATTTTGGTTCAAAATTAGATAAAAACTAATAAAGCCTTTTTCTTTAGGGTGCTGGGTATTTAGAAAGCTTCATTTTTAAGCCTGTACAATGGAATTTTACTCATTCTAATCTGAAAGAGAAGAGACACAGTGCCTGCAATTGCATTGACGTGAAGTCCTATCCTCAGCATCTTACCTGGGAGGTCGTCTTAATATAATAATCTTTCTCACACATACTTTCTTATTTGGAAATTATTTGGGCTTGATCAGAGAGGAGAGTTACATGTAATACTCTTGGAAAAAAAATATCTTCTTGGCAGCTGATTGGAGAATTCCTGTGGGCAGGAACTTTATTTAAAAGAGAATTTGATAAACTTACAGTTAGAAGCTAGCTCAGATTGGTGCTCAGGTTTCCTGCTTAACAAAGAAAGCAAGTAGGGAAAATAATGACTCTGGGAAAGACAAGGGTTGAAAGGTGCACTCCTGAGTTGTCCAGCAGTCCACCAGGGCCTCTGGGAGCAACAGAAATGTCCAGTGCATGTCTGTTGGCTCCGCAGTCTAAATTCTTCCTTCAGTAGGTTTCTGTTGTTCAGTGATGCTTTGTAGCATGATTTCCCTTTAGAGGGAACCCCTGCTGTGCTGAGTCCTGCACATAGTGAAAAAAGTGACTGCTTTGGGGAGCCACTGACCTGTTGGTTACATGTGAAAAGCTCTGCTTCCTTAAAGTTAAAAGGAAAAATGTCATGGTGGGAGTTGAGCAATGAGTAGTGGTTCACTAACGTCTCCTGTTAATGTGTCAGAGGCCCTTCCCAGAGCAAATTGCTTTCCTGACGGAAGGCACTCTGGGTTCCAAGCCTACCCCATCATCATGGCAACTGGGAGCAATTCACTTTGATAATTTCACTCTTCCACCACCCCTGGTTTGGGCAGTAAAAATGATAAGTCATTTGAATTTTGGAACCAGAAGGGACATGGCTATCGTTATGTTCAAGTCCCCTAATTTAGGAAGCAGAAGCATAGAGAAGTTAAAGACATGCCCAGTGTTACATGGCTCTGCAAGCATGGGATGGTTAGCCAGGCCTTTTGTTTCCCACCAGTGTTCTTTCCACAACAACAGAAAAGTTGAAGAAATGTGGAAAAGGAGGAGGAAAATCATACTGGCCAAGTATAGCTAAGGCATCAGCAAAAATGACAAAGCTGATAAATGGCTGTTTTCTTCTAGGACCAGACTTTTTCATCTGAAGAAATATACAAAATAGAAGAAAACATGAAGAACCAAAAAATATATTGGTAGCAGGTGCTGAGTTTTGTATAATGAGTTGTGTGTTCTTCGCTTCTCATAGGTGAGAAGAGGGTGGGTGGGGAAGCGCAATTCTTGGTGGTGTCAAGTGACAGTCAGAGCCCGCCTGCTCAGCCATACACCACATGAAGAGACCATGATTAGGAAGGCCACACGGAAGAACCAGGTGTGCAACAGCCAACAAGGAGTATATATTTTTTCCAGATGTCACAGAGCTTCGTTTTCATTATTGAGTAATCACGGTAATCACATCACTTAGTTCAAGCAACAGTATCCGCAGCAGCAAAAGAAAACCTCATGATGGTATCAGTAGTCTAGTGCCACCAGTTTCACACACATCCTGAGCTTTCTCTTTTTACAGTGTCTCACAGGTCATAGGAAACGATGGGATGATCTCTATATTGCTGAAGTTATCATCTATAACATTTACATTCTTGAAAATGTGCCTTAAAGGTTGCTGTCTCCAGGATGTTCATCCTCTTGGTGTTTAGGCACTCAGTTCCTTAAGTTAAAAGAAAGTGAATGAAGTGATACAGAGGCTTTGCCTGTCCCAAGCCAGCAGTGTCCTGTCTGAAGTAACAGTTTCTATGGGTGGGTGGCAGAGGAGGTTAGCCACCCAATCCTCGGACTGATTCACAGATGATGCAAAAGCCAGAGGGAAGCTTGGGTAAGCAGTCATTTGTTGCCTGGTTTATGATGATGATTACAAAAGGAATATCCAGGTATATTTCCTAGTGAAGGCCTTAGTCTCTCACCAAGAGTTTCTGTTGTAGATTCCAACCAGCATTTATGATAGCAGGCCTTCTAATATGACATATCACAGAGGCAATAATACCAGGCTATACCTTAGCCACTGTGGAATTGGCCTCTCTAAATACAGAAAACCCCGAGGAGAATTATTTTTCACATATACTAAATAGCAGTGTGATTTTCTGCATTAAGAATATTCAACTCCTCAGGAAACAGTTCTTTAGGAAGGATATTTACATGCCTTCCTATAACCTGCAGTCAAAGTAGATTATTTAAATACTTTAGATCATGTGGTAAAGCTGTTGTTTTACTCAGAATAAAGCATATTTATATGGGTGGTAAACACATAGAATGATATATGTATTAGTCAAAGATCTCCGGAGAAACAGCAGAAAATAGGATACCTAGTGAGATAGAGACAGATAGATATGGTTTATTATAATGAATTGGCTCATGTCATTATGGAGGCTGAGAAGGTCCACAGTCAGTGAGCTAGAGACCCAGAAGAGCTGAAGGTGTAGTTCCACTTTGAAAAACAGCAGGATTCTTTTGATAAGAAAGAGATATGAGGTGCTTGGTAGGCAACCAGGGATGTCCAAGGTCACCCAGTTAGCAAGAAACGAAGCCAGGCTACGTGTCCAAGCCCATCAGGCTGGAAACACTGCACAGTGTATAGTACAGGGACAAGCATACTGGACTGGGACCCAAGTCTGTCACTGCCAGTCTGCACACCTGTGTCTGTGTGCCTGGAGGACAGCTTGGATCCCCAGGCCTGGGAATGCAGGCCCTACTTATTGGGTCGTCAGAGCTCACAAGGTGGCATTTCACTAAGGGAGTATGCATGACAACAAATTCTACTTTTTCCTAATTCTTTTTTCCCTTGGGGCAATCCAGTTTTAGCCTCATGTATGTACATTATTCTGCAAGCCCACAGCTATGATCATTATCAGCTCACATAGAAGCTTGCAGACTTTCCATTAGTGGTGACAGTTTTACCACTGTCATTATTAAAGTTGTGCTTAACAAAGGACATGTTGCTTTCTCTAATGCTCAGGTGTTTCATTTTGCCACATGGCATGGTAATGATCAAGTCTAGGGTCAGCCACAGTTACATCAACTTTCTCCAATGTTCCTGTTAACTTGCTGGAAAGAGTCTAAATTAAAGAAATAGCATTTGGATGTTACCACATCTGTCACTTAATATTTTTCTTTTTTAATATTGGACAGACTTGGGTATCTTCCTTTGTGTTTTGAGACATTTGAAGCAAAGGACGGGATCTAGAGTTGCTGTTGTCATTGTTTCCATAGAATTATTCTTAGTGGTGAATCCTGGATTCATGGTCTACCACATAGATGATCTCCTACATCCCCCTCAAATAAATTTCTCCCATAGATTTCCTTCCTTCCCTTCTACCCTTCCTTCCTCCCCTCCTTCCGACTCACTGAAATTTCTGAATGTTTATATCAGATTTAAGCAGCCCGTCATGCACATTTTATTTATTTCCTTATAGCTCATTTTGTCAGCATTGCATAACAGCCCAGATCATTCTTTTTGGGGTGGAATGGGGGAAGAGGTGAGGGTGTTGGAATGTTACAGCAACTGTTGATTAACTTTAGATGACTCGCCATGATAGAACAACTCACTTTTCTCTCCTACAGTAGTGAACATTCTCATAGATTTTCTAATTCTGATTCTGAGGGTTTTAGGG
Source organism: Bos indicus (assembly GCF_029378745.1). Lineage (NCBI taxonomy): Eukaryota > Metazoa > Chordata > Mammalia > Artiodactyla > Bovidae > Bos > Bos indicus. The sequence goes on from NC_091765.1 coordinate 3,569,922, forward strand.
ATGATAAAATATGTAAAAGGCAATTTCAGGGAGGCCCAAGTGAATATGGTATTATATCTGTACATGAGGCAGGAGCAAGGGAGACGAGGCATCAAAGGAACATGGATAGTTTGGAGCCATTCAGAGTTGCCAGGATCACTAGGACAGATTCAGGCCCTGACTAGCTAGGACAGAGCTGCTTAGGGCCTGGAAACTTCCCTAGAGCATGGACCTCATTCCCAGCACACACACGGGCACTTTAAAAGACATTCCATCTAAGCAGAAACCAATGACCCAATTTGTATGGTCCACAGTATCTGTTACTTGACCCAGTGTTACTAATCATGATCAATAATACATTTTGAGGCCATGGTACAAAATCTTTTTTTCATTTCCTTTGGATTTATTTCAGGCCAAATTGAGTCAGCCTTGTGAAGCTACCTGCAAATCTCTTTTTCTCCAGTCTCCTACTCTTATCCTGCCTTTGTATTAAGGAAGTTGCTTCTATCTAGCAGATACCCCCAGTAGGTAGGTCCCGTCCTGGGATCTTGACAGATTTTTACAGCCCTTTCTGAGTGTCTTCTTAGGGCTCCAGGCTCTTTAGAGACACACAGTTACAAGGCAACCTCTTCTGTTACTGTTAATCACTTCTCATAAACACCTTTGGTGCTCCTTATGATAAAAGACCCCCCTTGCTTTTGGAGGTAAGGGTAAGGAAGAACAAAGGAGGCAAAGGGATGGAGAGCCCCATCCTGCTACACACCAAGGATGTCCACAGGCAGGGACTTGGAGCAGTTGTTTTGAGACTCATGAAGAGGGGATGGAGGAGTTGGAAGTGTGCCTCTGAGTGGTGGATGAGGCTTGCTGTGTTATTAAAGTATATGCAGGGTCCCCTCTGTGGGCAGTGCTGTTCCACCTTACCAGTGTGTGCACCAGGGCTTTCTCTTTAAATGATGGAACTGGCCAGGCTCTTAGCTACAGCGAGTGTCCTTTCTGGCTTTTAAAATTCATGGATTTGCTTTGTAAGGATTTCTACTGAATGCATATTTAGGCGGAGAAAGATGGTGTCTTATTCCTATGGAGTCATTTGTAATAATGTGAACTGAAATTCAGACCTTATGAGATATATAAATATGACCAGAGGCTAAAAAACATTGGAAGCATCTAATAAATGTAATATGTTATTTTTGTGGCAGCAATATTATTTTAAATACAAATTTTATTGAGAGTGAATATGAGGATTTATTAGTCAATATTTATAAATTCATTTAAGCTTCTGAGATAAATGGATAATCTAAATAGTTATGGTTAGGAAGGCTGAAGTGGATTGGAGTTTGGTGACATAAAATCCTCATTTCTTGGCCTCTTTCCTCGGCATTCTGTAGGGAAACACTGGTTCATTTGAAACTTCAACCTTCAAGATTTCAAAGGAAGGAGCCAAGATGTATGTAAGCAGAAGGTATGTGTCTTTTTATTTCTTTCAAGTTTGACACTCAAAAAGAAAAAAACAGTCATTGATTTAACAGTCAAAGACAAGAAAAGAGCACATGAAATAATATAAGGGTTGAGAATGCAGGTCACTTAACCTCTGTGTGCCTCAATGTTCATCCTTTAACAAAGCTTGGCTACCCAGATGGCAATATGCCAAGTGGCATATGCCTTTTCTACCAAATACCTTGTTGATTATGAGTGCTTAACATATGCAAAGTGTGTAAGTCACACCTCCTTTTTCAGTCAGTATTCTCACCTGCAAGCTGTCATTAACCACTAATGGTTTTCTGCAATAAATAGATTTACTGGAAAGCCAGTGGGGGTTCACAGAATAGGAAAGAGGCAGTTTAGAAAAAGGGCAGGAGGAATCAAGGATGCCACAGAAGCAGCAGCAAGAGCCACGCCTGTCACTCCGGGAACTGGTCTGGCCTAGGAGCCCCTCTGCCACTTAATGCATCTGACCTCCAAACATTTTGTCCTGTTCCATCTGCTCCCAAACTTCAGACTCCTGGAAACAGGGATACATGGGTGAGTTTCTGGCATGGCTCTTCCTGCCCTCCCTGCACTGTATCAAGAGTGGGTAGAAGATGTATCTGACCCCCTCGGTTTCCACAGTGGGAGGTGGCAATGGAGAGCAGTCACTGGGATCTGTCCTTTTGCCAACAGTACATAAAATAGAGAATTCTACCGGGAGGAATATGTGGTGCCTAGAGCAGAGGTGTGTGGATTCTGGGTAGTCAAAGCAAAACAAAACAAAAATCACAACTATCTGCTTTACTCATGTAAGGCTTCAGATTTTCTTCAGTAGCTCTATGAGCAGTGATATGCTGCTAAGTGTTTAACAACTGGTTCTCTGGCCTTGATTTGTAGCAATTGTACATTTCCACAGGGCAAATGCTCCTGCTGCTCCTTCTGCTGCTAAGTCGCTTCAGTAGTCTCTGACTCTGTGCGACCCCATAGACGGCAGCCCACCAGGCTCCCCTGTCCCTGGGATTCTCCAGGCAAGAAGACTGGAATGGGGTGCCATTGCCTTCTCCAATTCATGTGGCCAATTTCAAGCTACCCCCATGACATCAGGGCAGATGGAGATACACAGTAGTGTACTGCTGTGTAACATTTCAGCTATATAGCCCGGCCAGATGCGAATCACCTCCAGTGCATGGATGACAGTAAAGTGTGGCGAAATAATTAGGGAGTGATGAGTTTTGAGTATTTGTTACCTTTGTTAACATAATTTATTTAATTGTAAGTTTATACAATAAGGAAATGACCAGGTGGCTCAATTGGTAAAGAATCTGCCTGCCAGTGCAGGAGACACGGGTTTGATCCCTGGGTTGGGAAAATCCCCTGGAGGAGGAAATGGCAATCCTCTCCAGTATTCTTGCCTGGACAATCCCATGGACAGAGGAGCCTGGCGGGCTACACTCCATGGGATCACAAAGAGTAGGACATGATTGACCACTCATGCATGCACTTAAACAATTTCATTTTTAATGATAGCTGTATTTTAGCACATGGTTTGCAAAATTTTTCAGAAAATCTTTGAGCCAGTTCCAGCATTCTATTGCCCATGAAGTGGGTCAGTAATGCTATTGAGAGAAACAGATCAAGAGATTTGAGAGATTCCTTACACAGTAAGATGCTTGGTGGAGAGGCCTAGGGCCTGGGGATTTTGCACAGCAGTCTATAACAATGGGGACTATCAGCAACAGAATAATAATCAGTTCAGTTCAGTCGCTCAGTCATGTCCAACTCTTTGCGACCCCATGAATCACAGCACGCCAGGCCTCCCTGTTCATCACAAACTCCCGGAGTTCACTCAGACTCAAGTCCATTGAGTCAGTGATGCCATCCAGCCATCTCATCCTCTGTCACCCCCTTCTCCTCCTGCCCTCAATACCTCCCAGCATCAGAGTCTTTTCCAATGAGTCAGCTCTTCACATGAGGTGGCCAAAGTACTGGAGTTTCAGCTTCAGCATCATTCCCTCCAAAGAAATCCCAGGGCTGATCTCCATCAGAATGGACTGGTTGGATCTCCTTGCAGTCCAAGGGACTCTCAAGAGTCTTCTCCAACACCACAGTTCAAAAGCATCAATTCTTCGGCATTCAGCCTTCTTCACAGTCCAACTCTCACATCCATACATGACCACAGGAAAAACCATAGCCTTGACTAGACGGACCTCTGTTGGCAAAGTAATGTCTCTGCTTTTGAATATGCTGTCTAGGTTGGTCATAACTTTCCTTCCAAGGAGTAAGCGTCTTTTAATTTCATGGCTGCAGTCACCATCTGCAGTGATTTTGGAGCCCCCAAAAATAAAGTCTGACACTGTTTCCACTGTTTCCCCATCTATTTGCCATGAAGTGGTGGGACCAGATGCCATGATCTTCGTTTTCTGAATGTTGAGCTTTAAGCCAACTTTTTCACTCTCCACTTTCACTTTCATCAAGAGGCTTTTTAGTTCCTCTTCACTTTCTGCCATAAGGGTGGTGTCATCTGCATATCTGAGGTTATTGATATTTCTCCCGGCAGTCTTGATTCCAGCTTGTGTTTTTTCCAGTCCAGCATTTCTCATGATGTACTTTGCATATAAGTTAAATAAGCAGGGTGACAATATACAGCCTTGACGTACTCCTTTTCCTATTTGGAACCAGTCTGTTGTTCCATGTCCAGTTCTAACTGTTGCTTCCTGACCTGCATACAAATTTCTCAAGAGGCAGATCAGGTGGTCTGGTATTCCCATCTCTTTCAGAATTTTCTACAGTTTATTGTGATCCACGCAGTCAAAGGCTTTGGCATAGTCAATAAAGCAGAAATAGATGTTTTTCTGGAACTCTCTTGCTTTTTCCATGATCCAGCTGATGTTGGCAATTTGATCTCTGGTTCCTCTGCCTTTTCTAAAACCAGCTTGAACATCAGGAAGTTCACGATTAATAATAGTGTCTGTCATTTACTTAGTAAACCACATTCTTACTCAACATTCCACTCATTTTTGATCCTCACAACAAACTCAAGAAAAAGGGAAGCAAGCTATGTAACAGGTAAGGGGATGGAGAGTCAGAGAGCTGAAGTGACCCCTGACATGTGGAGCTGACACTAGAATTGGGACTTTGAGATTTCCAGTTCACAGCTTGTCCCATGCCATCCTATTTCTTTGAACCCCCTGCCTTCACTGGGAGAGCCACTTACATAGTCTGGGATGTTCTACATCAGCCCTTATTCCCCAAATTCGTTTCAGGGGCCTCTCTTGTGTCTTCACAAATAATGAAATAAAGTTGGAGGCTCATAGAGTGGGCAATGATGACCCATTGTGTTAGCAGCTTTGATAGCTGCACCCAACGTTGGCCACCAATGATCCTTACCCCCTGGTATTCATGTCCTCGGACCCCTACATAGAAGTGGCCTGACCTGTGCGACCGAGTCAGTACTGCAGGAGTGACCGCGTATGCCCTCTGAAGCCAACTGTTAATGGCGCTGCAGCTTCTGCCTCCTTTCGAATCCCTGGGGGAAGTGCCCTCAGCTCTTATGCTTTGCAGGTTGCCAGCAGAGGGCTGTGCAAACACCCAAGCAGCCCTGTGGGGAAGCCCACACTTAAGGAACTGACAGCCCCGACAGCCGGCACCACTTGCTAGCGTGAAAGTGAGCCACCTCGGAAGTGGACTCTCCAGCCCCCACCAAGCCTTCAGAGGACTGCCTCTTGGGCTAACATCTGACGATAGGCTCATGAGAAACCCCAAGTCAGAATCACCCAGCAAAGTGCTCCCAAATTATTGACCCACAGAAACTGTGAGCTATGACCAATGTTTATGTTTGTTACACAGTGGTAGATAAACTGGATTTTTTTTTCAGAGCTGTACCATATGGGCTGTGGGTAATCTTAACTACAGAGAGGTGTTAGGGGCTTAAGGAAGCATTTTAAGTAAATTGTTTTTTGTGTTGTTTTTGTTTTCCACCAAAGAAATTGGATTCTCAGTTCGACCTTAGAGGGTTTTGTACAGTTTAACTAGAAATGCATTTTCTCTTTAATGCTTTTCTAAATGAGTGCCGCTCTATACTGAGAACATTTGCAAGTCTGAAGAGCAAGGCTCGTGAACTGGCACTCACTCAGGCACCCTTAAGTCATCTCACAGCCCTTTGGACCCCCGCCTTCACTGTCGCTTTTGGGTCTCTGGGCCATGGCTTTGCCTGCCCTTTGGAAAAGCCTGAACAAGGGGAAATAACGAAACAAATCTACTAGGAAGGGGAAAGGATAGAGACCCCACTAGATGTTGGAAGTGGAAATCTTAAAATCATTTGCAAAACATCAGCCCCAACACCCGCTGGGAGGCTGAGCCGTCACCTCTTCTCCCTGCGTCTCCACCCACTGAAGTTCGCTCCTAGAAAAATCTGCTCATGTCCCCAAGAGCTCTGGAGAGGATCTTGGCGTAGAGAGGCTGTTGTGCCTACTGGGAGGGTGGGAGCCAGGGTTATACCGGCTCCTTGGCGCGTTTTCTCTGAGCTGGACGAGGCTGCGTGTGGACCTCCGAACGGTGGCCCGAGACGAGGCGCCCTTGCGCTGGCGGGAGGAGCCTGGAGGTGGGACCCTGAAGGCGCGCCTCGCCGGCAAAGGCAACCCGCGCGGAGCGCGCACGGCCACTGAGCGCCGGCGCCTCCAGCATGGAGTGGGAGCTCAACTTTCTGCTCTACCTGGCGCTCTTCTTCTTTCTGCTCTTCTTACTTTTCCTCCTGCTCTTCGTGGTCATCAAACAGCTGAAGAACTCGGTGGCCAATACGGCCGGGGCGCTCCAGCCCGGGCGCCTCTCCCTGCACCGGGAGCCCTGGGGCTTCTCCCGCGAGCAAGCGGTGTGACGGCCGCCGCGCGGACACTGGCGGGAGGGCATGGAACTGTGCGGGCACCGGGCTGGGGCTCGGCCTCGATTCTCTGGCCGCACGGCAGCCCGGGTTCTAGGGCCAGGCTCGGCTGCCTCGCTGGCAGGTCCGTTTGGGCATGGGAGCTGTTGGCAAATGGGCGAGTTTCTCTGCTCCTCCGGGAAGCTAGGGGCTCACGGCGCGCTGGGATGTCAGGGATGACGGATGCCTGGGGTCTGGGCTGGTGGTGTGCTTTTAGGGAGGGACCCTAAGCTTTTCCGGGGCGGGGAGAAATACAGAAAAGAGAGAAGGTTAGCTTTTGAAGCCGGAATGGCTCTGAGCACCTGCAAGCTCTTCTTTCCAGTCCAACAGCATTTTTATCTTGTACCCCAGGGATCCAAAAGTAAATCATTCAGATGATTCAGTCCAGGCACTTTAAAACAAAATCGAATGTCAACCTAACCTTTGGGATAAGAGACAGGAGAAAACAAGGCACACTCGGAGTATTCCACATACTGCTTTGAATGTCTGTGCTGTGGTAGACCTATGTGGGATTCAAGTGGCAGTGCGCGGGAGAGAGGACTGAGTGCCCCATTTGTTATGAGGTTTCTCCCCTTCCTCCCGATCCCTGCTCCTATTCTAGACTCCGACCCTGGAGGTGCCTGCGGATTGCAGTGGCGGGTAGGTTTAGAATCAGCAGGAGGGTGAGCGTTAGAGTGGGAGTCACTGGGAGATTTCTTGGGGTTGCCATGGAGGGCTGAAGAAATGAGGCCATTTACGCGTGGTAGGGCAACAGGGATGGATAACAGGGGAAGATAGAGGCTGACATTTCTGCCAGGCTGTCCTAGGTAATTAGAATGATTAGATTGATGGGCTGAAGTAACTTCTCATCCGTGTGCCCTAAGTACCCTCCGGGCAATGTTAGTTCGGGAAATAACTTCATCTTCCAGGTGCTCTTTCCTCAGTCTTTGCCATCTCAGGTTCTGGAGCGGAGCTGCTGCCCTGGGCTGGTGTGTGGAGGACGGTGGAGTTACGGGCCGGTAACCAGGCGGGAGTAACCAGAGACAGACGACTTCTGCGATGGTAAGCAGGGACCACCCTTGGTTTTGCTTTGTCCCTGGGTAAACATCTAAAGACCCAGGCCCTTACAAAAGTGAGGGTTCAAGATGAAGGAAATGGGTGCAGTGACATAAAGGCCTTCTCTCCTACTCAGAGCCAGTGAGCTTTTACAGGAACCAAGGAGCCAAACCAATTCCCAACCTAGTACAGCATCTAGGTAGAGGATCATAAAAATTAGAATGGGATGTGAGAAATGATTGCGATTGATAAATATGCCTTATTGGAAAATAGAACAGGGGTTCTTGAAGTTGAAATATGTAATGCAGATATAGTTTGTCTTTTCAGTAAGGGAAGATTTGGGTTCAGCCATGTTTGGGGTAAAATAAGCCATCCATATCATGACTGTAACACTGAAAACACTTATTAATTTTAGGCACAAAGACAGACCATGTAGAAAGGCTAAAAACAACAAAATGCTAAGTATTAACCTAAATTGAGAATATGAAAGTGAAGTGGAAGACAATTATTTTAATAATTCAGTAGAAGGAAAAATAGTCTCAGTACTTATGGGGAAAGTTTTGGTCTGAGACATTCAAATAACTTCCTACATTCAAATAACTTCCTATTTCACTTTACTGTAATGGTGCTATTGTGAATAAAGTAAGCAGTTTATTTTAAATATAAGGTCATAAATAAATTCATATATATACATTCACATATATATCGGAGAAGGCAATGGCACCCCACTCCAGTACTCTTGCCTGGAAAATCCATGGACAGAGGAGCCTGGTGGGCTGCAGTCCATAGGGTCGCTAAGAATAGGGAACGACTGAGCGACTTCACTTTCACTTTTCACTTTCATGCATTGGAGAAGGAAATGGCAACCCACTCCAGTGTTCTTGCCTGGAGAATCCCAGGGACGGGGAAGCCTGGTGGGCTACCGTCTCTGGGGTCGCATAGAGTCGGACACGACTGAATCGACTTAGCAGCAGCAGCATATACATATATATGAATTCATATATATATGTATGAATTTAAAATATGTCATAAGTAAATTCATACATACATATATATATATGAATTCATATATATGTATGTATACACACACACAAACCTCTCTTTATGGGAGGTGTAATAAGACTTTATTTGAATTCCCAGTTTGAATCCCAGAATCAACTACAGTGATTCTAAACTGCACTTTGAACAGTAGTTCTCTAATTGGTTGACACCCCTACAGTGACATTTAGTTATACAGTTGTATGAGTGTGGGAGTAGTTAATAAGTAGTAATAGTTTAGAAGGATGAAAACAATCACTTCCTACTTTATAAATAATCAGAATGCAAATTATTTTAACCACATGTTTGACTTGATTTTATAATCCTTTATTCTTCCTAGTAATGCCACTGGTGTCCAAAGGTTTAAACCACCCCTGACTCTTCTAGACAGGAGACTAGAGAACTCAGGGTGAGTAGTTTGCTGCTATCCCAGTTTTAAGTCAATCTCTTTGCTGGTTCTATTAACTCAACTTCCTACGAAAGGAGTGGTTGTCTTTCTCTTTTGTAGCCAGTGCCATTTTTACGACCTCCTCAGAATCTAATTCATGAGTTACTAAGTTCCCATTTCTACAGGCAAAAATGAATACTTACTCCTATTGTCCAATCTGTGCCTTGAGCCTGCCCTAAACCCTGGGAATTAAAGATTCTCATACTGCCTTGTTCTATTCATTTATTCAGTCGTTTTTCAAAACCCAACATAGACATCTCTCACATTAGAACTACTTTTGAACTCAAATTTTTTCCTACCTGTATACATTCTTTTTTTTAAAAAAAAAAAAATTTATTTACTTGGTTGTGCCCTTATTGTCATGTGAGTTGCAGCATATCTTAATTGTGGCATGCAGTGTATAGTTCCCTGACCAGGGATTGAACCCAAGCCCCCTGCATTGGGAGCTCAGAGTCTTAGTCGCTGGACCACCAGGGAAGTCCTAACCTGTATACATTCTTGATCTAGTGCTCCAGCATCCACAATGGTTTAGGTCATAGGCTTGTAGATATTGATTGTTCCATCCACTGACCACACCCTGGTCCTGACAGTTACTACACTAAGTCTGTTTTTGAAGACCGTGTACATATGAGCTAGACATTAAAACATTTGAAAAGTCAGGAACATTTAAAATAACTGCTCATTATATAACTTAATTATTAAAAATTGCTATATTTTATTTTCAGTAAGAGGTTTTTAGTGATTCTTCAGCAATGTTAGAAGCTGAGTTGACTTTCTTACATCATAAGGAAATTGGCCATAATTCAGTTGTTATATTAATATTGTTTCAACTGTTCTTATTTCATTGTTGTTTCTAAATTTCAGCTATTTTAAATGACTCAAATTTTATTAGGATGATCTTGATTGTTTCACTGATTTCCAAACTTGAAAATGCAATGAACCTGCAGTTCTACTTGAAAAGATAAACATTATAAGTTGGCTAAGAATGACATCACAGTCACACCTGAAATCTAAAATGTCTAATAAAGTCGATTCCTGTGTCTGAACTTCAGTTTTAAGCACAGCTGTAGACGCAGGACTGATGCCATCTGGTATGATTCCACAAAATAAGAGAAAGTTTTCCCAGAGTGTGCCATGCACTGGCTTTTCTGGGAATGACAAGGTGCCAGGATTTGTTTTTGGTTCACTTGCAGGGGTGGAAACTTGGAACTAGGTGAGTAAAAAAAAAAAATGCAATATCCCATTTTTAGCTTGACATTTCATGTTTCCAATTTTGCCTATAGTTTCAAAATAAGTGCAATAGAGTCAAACATTTTTAATGGCCAAAATTCTGAACATTGTCAATGGTAAAACCATTTAGGATAGTGGTAAATGCTTTTTTTTTTCCCTAATCCATACCTACTAATATAGGGACTTGCAGAATACTAAGGGTATACTGATGTAATATGAAGAAAGTACTTCCAGAATACTGTACTCTGTTTTTAATGTTTGTAACTCCTCTAAGGTACCTGTGCTTATTTAAGCTAAATCCACAATTAATTAAAACTCTGAAACCATTAGGAAATTGCTGTCAGATGTCTATGTTACATACAAGGGAGAATTAAAAATTGAGTTGTAGGTTGTTGATATTGATATTTCTTTTGGGGGGGTTTGAATTAAGGAAATCAATGATAAATTCTTCATTTTTTACTTTGTCTATACAAAATAAAGTTATATATGAAATAATGATCTGGTTAAGTATTGAGTAGTTAGCATCTTACCATATAAGAATTAGGATAAGCAGAAGGGTAGACCTGTGTTCAGAAGAGTAATCACAACATAATGCACTCAAAAAAACACTTCCTGATGGATCAATCTAAAAATCCTCTTATTTTCCTTAATAGCAGCTATTTTACACAATAAACCTGCTCATTTCCTCCACCTCTGGTCTGTTGAGGATTTGGTGGGTTCAAATAAACTTTTGTTCTATTAATATGACTCTGCTGCTGCTAAGTCGCTTCAGTCGTGTCCGACTCTGTGTGACCCCATAGACGGCAGCCCACCAGGCTCCCCTGTCCCTGGGATTCTCCAGGCAAGAACACTGGAGTGGGTTGCCATTTCCTTCTCCAATGCATGAAAGTGAAAATTGAAAGTGAAGTCACCCAGTCGTGTCCAACTCTTCACGACCCCATGGACTGCAGCCCACCAGGCTCCCCTGTCCATGGGATTCTCCAGGCAAGAGTACTGGAGCGAGTTGCCATTGCCCTCTCCTAATATGATTCTGTGAAGTTACTTAAACTTACTGAATATGCACATATTCTTCAGGCAAGATATTTTTTACTTTCAGATGAAAATTTTCTTTTTGATAGGGGTTTCTTTTTGTTCTCATGTAGCATGGAGGTTGGGGGCTCAGCTACTGCTGGTACTGCCTGCTTCAGCAGCTCACAGACATCAGGGTCAGAGTGGCCCTGAGGTTCCCATGGCTTTCCCCCTAGGTTCCAAGGTGGTTGTTTCGGTTCCCAGCAAGAAGACGGAGGAAGCCCAAGAGGAAAACAGGGCATGCCAGAGTGAGGCTACCTCTTCTTAAAGAGCTTTCTCAGAAGTCCAACAACTTTTGCTCACATCTCATTGGCCAAATGGTGTCATTGGCCCCTGCTATCTCTAAAGTTGCCTGAGAAATGTAGTTTTTGTAGGTGGACATGTAACTACCTTCAACAAAAATCTGAGTTCTCTTCATAAGGAAGAAGGTAACAGTGTATCTTGGGTGAACAACTTGTAGTCTGTGCCCCAAATACAAAATACAGTGGTAAAGAAGCATAACGCTCGAGACAGTTCAGAACGGCAGCTCCTTCACAACAGCAGCACGCCAAGCAGACTGCTGTGATCCGAGAGTGACTAGAGTGAAGACAGGCCAGGTTTTCTCATGAAACACTTACCAGGACTGACTGCTGTCTCAGCCGATACACCTGTCCCCATCAGGCTTCTCTAGACGAGGACCCTGGGAACGCTTGGACTTTCTCGGAAGATGTGCTTGCTTCTTGGAGGCTTGAAACGAGATGAGGAATGTTTTACCTTGCTGCTTCCACATCTGCGTTATCTTTTCTCTCATTTTCCTAAAAAAAATTTGGTGTAGTCTAGTTGTGTATTTGATCCCCATAAAAGGATCGTTCTTTTCTTGTACAGGGGAGGGAAATCTATGTAAAGAAAGGCTACTTTACTCCCTTCTGTGTCTCCACCACCTCATCTAGGAATATCATGGAAGAATTGCTTCTCGGAGCTGCCTCCATAAACAGCCTACATCCTGGCTAAGCAAAGAGAGAAGAAACACTTCCCACATCCAGGGCTGTCCAAAAGAACTTTCTGTGATGACAGAAATGTTCCATATTTGCAGTGTCTGATACAGTAGCCACTAGCCACATGGCTAGTGAACAATTGAAATGTTGCTACTGTGATTGAGGAAGTAAATTTTAATGTTATTTAATTTTAAATACTTTAAATGTAAATAGCCACATGTGGCTAGTGACTAGTGTTGTGGACAAACCTTTCTCTTTCTTGTGTTTTACACCTTGCTGGGTGTGTATGTGGGTGGGGGGTGTTGAATAAGTTGTATGCTTGACATTCCATGGTCTTTACTATTCCACCTTGCCATCGAACTTGTCTCCCAGAGGAAAGGGAAAAATGGTATTTTGGAACTAAATTCAGATGTTAACTTGACATTTACACATTGAACATATGTATTTGTATGTGTTTCTGTGTGAATAGAATGGTTTTCTGGGAATAGGTCCTGTGGTGATTTCAGTGATAACTGATGATGGGAAAGTGGTGGTGCTGGTCACTTGACTTTCCTAGTGAACATTATGTGTTCCTTGTCATAGTAGAGATTCTGTTGTGCAGTTCATTCTGTTACTTTATTTTTGTACTCTTGTGGCTGCTAAATGATTATTCCGTGTCTGTTTTTCAAAATACTTTGTGGTTTATATTTTTTAAAAGGCTATGAAATAAAACATAGTAGCTCAGCCTGTGTGTAAGTGAATTATTATTACCCATACCCTCTGAAGTGTTAATTAGGATGAGATAAATGGGTGGAAGAAAATATTTATTTTTGTATCAGATTTTCTTTATAATGGGTGTGTCTATATGCCAGTTAATGTTACCTTTTAAAAATATTTAATGACTCTTTCATTGTATACAGAGTTTGGGTAAACCGTTGAGGGGCAATGGTATCGAGTTAACTCTTTCTTCAAGTCTCTAGATGTTTTTCTACGCTGAGCATCACTTGACTCTTGTTTACCTGGGTTGTTTGGGTTTGTTTGTCTTTTATTATTGAGTTATTCTTAAAAATATCCTGGACACTGTTTCTTTATCTAGTGTGTGCTTTTTTTCCCTAGTCTGTGGATAGCCTATTCATTTTCTTAACATATCTTTAAAAGAGAAATTTTTATATGGCTGATTCATGTTGATATATGGCAGAAACCAACACAATATTGTAAAGCAGTTATCCTTCAATTAAAAATAAATAAATTTTTTTAAAAGAGGGATTTTTAAATTTAAATCTCTCTACTTTTTTGTGTGTTATTGCTTTCTATGTACTCTTTAACAGAATTCTTCCTTTCTTTTGAGTCACAGAAATATACTCCAGTACTTTCTTCTAGACTGGAAGTGTTACAGTTTTAATGTTTACTATGTCTGTTATCCACCTCAGTGTAAATTTTTGTGTATGCTATGAGGTAAGGATTGGGTTCTTTCTCCCCTCGCCTCATATTTTTCCCCCTTTTATTGAAAAGGCTTTCCTTTCCCTTTTGGATTACTTTGGCCTCTGTCAAAAATCAAATGACCATATAAATGTGGGACTATCTCTGGGCTCTCCTTTCTGTTCCATAAAGTGAAAGTGAAGTCGTTCAGTCATGTCCAACTCTTTGTGACCCCATGGACTGTAGCATACCAGGCTCCTCTGTCCATGGGATTTCCCAGGCAAGAGTACTGGAGTGGATTGCCATTTCCTTCTCCAGGAGATCTTCCTGACCGAGGGATCAAACCCGGGTCTCCTGCATTGTAGACAGACGCTTTACCGTCTGAGCATCTTAAACTACTGCCTCACTGTCTTCCTTACTGCATTTTCACAGTAAGTCTTGGTATTTACCACAATGTTATCAATCCTAACTTTTGTAATAAACTTCTACTGAAAAGTTAGTCTGTGTGCATAAAGACATTTGAATAATTTCAGTTGAAAATATTTATTTATTTATTTATTTTTTACTGTGGGATGATTTGGGAGAATGGCATTGAAACATGTATAATATCATATATGAAATGAGTCACCAGTCCAGGTTCGATGCACAATACTGGATTACTGGATGCTTGGGGCTGGTGCACTGGGACAACCCAGAGGGATGGTATGGGGAGGGAGGAGAGAGGAGGGAGGAGGGTTCAGGATGGGGAACAATTGTATACCTGTGGCGGATTCATTTTGATATATGGCAAAACCAATACAATATTGTAAAGTTAAAAAATAAAATAAAATAAAATAAAAGAAAATATTTAAATTCAATAAGAAACCTCCACCTGATACCATGCTTCCTTTATTCTAGCTTGTAGCTCCACCTGTAATCTAAATCTAGATCTGGAATAGAACATGGTCAAAAAACTCGTCATAGGTAGAGAATATCCTTTTTCTTCCCCCTGTTACTACAGTTGAGAGAAAACTGTAAAGTGATACAAAACAAAACAACAAGCATGGAAGCTCATGAGTTGTTAGGGTCCCAGCTTCTCTACCAGCAGAAGTCTGGCCACAGATGGATTGCCTAGCTCAAGTATCAGGACATTCATTTGGATGTTTTCCACTTGTCTGCATGGTGTCTTGACCTTTGAGTAATTGGATCATGCTTTTTAGAAATTTGGCTGAGGTAGTTTGATTGGCACCAAATCATGTCTCATACCCCCTTTTATTTGCATTCAGTAAAGGACATGTTCTTGTCCTTTACATGTCTCAGCTGGGGCCTCATTGGGAAGTGTCTTCTCATTATAGAGACAGTAAAGGGACATTCATCTCCTACAACTATAATCTCACTATGTTCCTTGCAGCTAACAGTTCTTAACAGTTTGCTATGTATCTTTTGAGATGATTTCCTGTGTATTTTCATGGTCTTACCATGTGACTTTGACATTGAGAGGCAAGGTCTGTGTCCCTTCCCCTTGAATCTGGGCAGGCTCGTGACAGTAGAAATTTTCAGAAGCAATACTGTCTTGTGAAGGTAGATCAGGAGAGGCAGTGCAGTCTCTCCATTGTTTGATGGAATATCTAATTTTGGAGCCCTGAGTCACCATGTAATATGGGAATGTTCTGAAGCTATCATCATTTTTTCTGAAGAACCCCAGGCCCAGGTTCCATGTAGGTGCTGTAGTTGAATGTTCCCACAGACAAATAACTCAATGAATGATGAGTCCTCCCAGTTGAGCTTCCAGGCTTCCTGGAGCAGAGACCAGGCCGTCTCACCATGCCCTGTCTGACTTTTGGTGGTTGTCGTAAGTCACTAAGTTTGGGAGAGTTTGTTATAGCAATAGTAACTGGATAATATGTCTCAGAACGTTGTATAGAGTACTCAGCAATGTAACAAGTATATGCTGTTTGAACATTAAATTTGTTGCCAGTTTTGTACAGATTTTATTTATACAAGTGTGATTGCTGGGTCAGTTGGCTTAGAAATCTCAAAAGTTGGTAGATACTGACAATCTCCATACTAAATGACTATGCCAGTATATACCTATCCATGTTCTACACTATTTGACATTATGGATCTTTTAAAAATTTTATGTTGTGGTGAATAAAAAATAATAAGACCTCATTGGTTGGATTTGAAAGATTATGAGGGAACTTGTCCCTCTTGTTTTATATTTATTGGTAATTTTAATTTCCTCAAATCTTAAGTGCCTATTCATATATTTTACCTATTTTTCTGTAGGTTATCTTTTAATAAGTAATTTATATATAGTAGAGATATATAATGACTACATATATAATATATTCATATACATAAGATGATACATATATAATGACCATATGTTGTTGTTGTTGTTTCATTGCTAAGTTGTGTTTGACTCTTTTGCAACCCCATAGACTGTAGCCCCCCAGGCTCCTTTGTCCATGGAATTCTCCAGGCAAGAATACTGGAGTGGGTTGCCACTTCCTTCTCCAGGGGATCCTCCCAACCCAGGAACTGAACCTGCATCTTCTGCATTGCAAGCGGATTCTTTACCACTGAGCCACCAGGGAAGACTGTTATAATGATCATGTATGGTATATAAAATCACTAAATGCATATGCATATATACATACAATCATTAATCATTCATCAGCTAGAAGTTGAAAATATTTTCTCCTGGTCAGTTGTCTGTGTTCCCTTTACTCTGCATTTTGAAGATCTTTTTAATTTATAAATTTGATAGGTAAAAATGTGATTATTTGTTGTTTTTATTAGGAGTCATTCTATTATTAGTTTGAGTATTGATCATTTCTCCTTCTTGTTTTGTGAGTTGCTTACTCATATCTTGTCCGTTTTTTCTATTGGTGCATTTTTTAGTTCCTTATTGAATTCTTTGTGGATATTTATTTTTCTTTTCTTAAAGAATTTTATTTATAAATGTGAACACAATGAGGTTAAGTCTTCTGCCTCTCCATAATTACCAGTTTCCATTTCGTCTTCTTGGATACCAGATTCTTATGTATTTTTGTAGACTTATAAAATATATTTATTATATTCATTCATAAGTATTTATATCTTTTAAATTTACATAAATTAAGTCACACTATATGCACACTGTTCTATTCCTTGCTTTAAAAAATGTAACGATTATTCCTTACTTATTTATCCAGCAAATATTTATTGAGCGCTCATCATGTGTTAGGCACAATCCAAGTTATTTGGGACTTGAAAGTGAAAGTGAAAGTAGCTCGGTCGTGTCTGACTCTTTGCGACCCCGTGGACTAAACTGTCTGTGGAATTCTCCAGGCCAGAATACTGGAGTAAACAAAAAAACAATAAGAAGGGAAAGGGTAGGCTTTCCCTTCTCCAAGGGATCTTCCCAACCCAGGAATCGAACTGGGGTTTCCTGCATTGCAGGTGGACTCTTTGATTTACCAGTGGAAAAAAAAAAGACAATGGACTCCTTCCGTCATGGAGCTTATGTACATTCTACAAATGAGGCTGCTTCTTTTCAACTATAGTATTCCATGCACTGTAGTATTCCATGAGTAAAGGAAGCACCATGTACTTATCTATTTCTTTTGTAATGGGTATTTAATTGTTCCCAGGCATTTGTTATTTCTAAAAATACTACATAACCCTTTGACATAAATCTTTAACAAATGTTTCCATATATTTATAAGAATAAAATCCTAAATGTGGAATCTCTAGACATGTACATTGTGTAAATTTTTTGTTATAGAAATTTAAAAGATATATAAATGAGGGAATATTGCTATAAATTTTTATTCTTATTGATTATTTAAACATTTTATTAATTTTTATTTGTTTGTTTTGAATAATATTCCATTGTCTGAGTGTACCACAAATTGTTTATCCACTTACCTATTGAAGGATGTCTACTTTCACGTTTGAGTAATAATGAATAATTATTAAAGAAATAATAATAATATAAAAATAAATAATAATGAAACCTGAAACAAACTTCTGTATACAGGTTTTCATGTGGACATAGTGTTCAATCCATTTGGGTGGAAAGAAGCACAATTGCGGATCATATGGTAAGAATATATTTAATTTTGTAAGAAACTGCCAAAGAGGATTTATAGATGAGATAAGGTGTTTTGTGGAAGTGTCTGTTTAGATCTTTTGCTCATTTTTAAGTTGGGTTGTTTTCTTACTGTTGAGTTTGAAGGATTCTTTATGCATTTGGATAACAGACCCTTATTTGCAGATATGTCTTGTAAATATTTTGTCCCAGTTTGTGGCTTGTCCTTTTGTTCTCTTAACAGTTTTTTTTTTTTTTTGCAGAGCAGATGTTTTTAATTTTAATACAGTTTATTATATCAACTTTTTTCTTTTATGGGTCATGATTTTGGTGTTGTATCTAGATTTTCTCCTATGTTACCATCTAGGAGCTTTATAATTTTGCAGTTTATGCTTAGGCCTATGATCCATTTTGAGGTGATTTTTGTGAAAGGAATAAGATCTGTGTCTAGATTCATTTTTTTTTTTTTTTTTGCATGTAGATGTCTAGCACAATTTGTTGAAAAGACTTACTGATTTTTTGAAAAGTAAAGTATGTCAGTGGAAGATGAAGCATCTCTTCATGCTGCAAAGTTTTACTAATTAAGTTGCCTGCCTGTTTTTATCTGTTTTACCAAATAGAAATGATTGACATATTCTGAATTTAATGGATTATCAAGCCCTTTCTGGATTAGACTACTGGTCCTTCCTATTTTCCTATTGCCTTTTGGTTGCAAGTGAGAGAAATCCAAACTCAAACTGGTATAAACAAACAAAGAAAATTTATTGTCTTAGTAAGTGAATGACCTCGGGGTAGATTTCGCTGAGGTACAGATATTCAAACAATGTCATTAAAATCCAATTTTCCCCTCAACTTTTAGCTCTGTTTTCAGCTATTTACCAAGGCAATGGCACCCCACTCCAGTACTCTTGCCTGGAAAATCCCATGGATGGAGGAGCCTGGTGGGCTACAGTCCATGGGGTCGCTAAGAGTTGGACACAACTGAGCGACTTCACTTTCACTTTTCACTTTCATGCATTGAAGAAGGAAATGGCAAACCACTCCAATGTTCTTGCCTTGAGAATCCCAAGGACAGCGGAGCCTGGTGGGCTGCTATCTATGGGGTTGCACAGAGTCAGACACGACTGAACTGACTTAGCAGCAGCAGCAGCCTGTCTATTAACTAATTCCGGGAGATAGTGAAGGACAAGGAAGCCTGGTGTGCTGCAGTCCATGGGGTCGCAAACAGCTGGACATGACTAAGATTACATCATGAGAAACGGTGGGCTGGAAGAAGCACAAGCTGGAATCAAGATTGCCGGGAGAAATAATAACCTCAGATATGCAGATGACACCACCCTTATGGCAGAAAGTGAAAAGGAGCTAAAAAGCCTCTTGATGAAAGTGAAAGAGGAGAGTGAAAAAGTTGGCTTAAAGCTCAACATTCAGAAAACGAAGATCATGGCATCTTGTCCCATCACTTCATGGCAAATAGATGGGGAAACAGTGGAAACAATGTCAGACTTTATTTTGGGGGACTCCAAAATCACTGCAGGTGGTGACTGCAGCCATGAAAGTAAAAGACACTTACTCCTTGGAAGGAAAGTTATGACCAACCTAGAGAGCATATTGAAAAGCAGAGACATTACTTTGTCAACAAAGGTCCATCTAGTCAAGGCTATGGTTTTACCTGTGGTCATGTATGGATGTGAGAGTTGGACTGTGAAGAAAGCTGAGCGCCAAAGAATTGATACTTTTGAACTGTGGTGTTGGAGAAGACTCTTGAGAGTCCCTTGAACTTCAAGGAGATCCAACCAGTCCATTCTAAAGGAGATCAGTCCTGGGTGTTCTTTGGAAGGAATGATGCTGAAGCTGAAACTCCAGTACTTTGGCCACCTCATGCGAAGAGTTGACTCATTGGAAAAGACTCTGATTCTGGGAGGGATGGGGGGCAGGAGGAAAAGGGGACAACAGAGGATGAGATGGCTGGATGGCATCACCAACTTGATGGATGTGGGTTTGAGTGAACTCTGAGAGTTGGTGATGGACAGGGAGGCTTGGCGTGCTGCAATTCATGGGGTCACAAAGAGTTGGACATGACTGAGCGACTGAACTGAACTGAAACGACTGAACAATAACAACAACATACATATCAAGTGCTACATCTACTCTGTAGCACTGCTTTAGATGCTTCAGAAGCAGTGGAAATAAGAAAGGAAGTTCCCTACTTTTATTGGGTTTGAAAGTGAAAGTGAAGTCGCTCAGTCGTGTCCAACTCTTTGCGACCCCATGGACAGTAGTCTACCAGGCTGTGCTGACCATGGGATTTTCCAGGCAAGAATACTGGAGTGGGTTGCCATTTCCTTCTCCAGGGGATCTTCCCAACCCAGGGATCAAACCTGGGTCTCCTGCATTGCAGACAGACACTTTACTGTCTGAGCTACCAGGGAAGCAGTAAAAGTTTCAAGACTCAGTCTGATTGGACTAGCTCAGATCATGTACTCACTTGATGAACCAGTCACTTGGCCAGCTGTGGGCTGATCTGACCTAAACCTGGGTAATATATTCCATCCCTAGGACTAGGGATGGGTCTGGACCACATGGACTATGAGTGGGATGGGGCTAGGTACCCAAATGAAGACCAGAGATGATGTTGAGAAAAGGCAGAATGGATGCTGGGAGACAAGTGATAAATGTCTTTTTAAATTATGTTTTCGGGAGATTGACTAAGAAAATTCTTCAAGAAGATATTTCTTTAACCATAATTCTTTAAGATTTAGAATGTGTTAGGACAAACTGGCAAGCTTTTACAACATTCGTGTTTCTTGGGCCTCTGTGAACCTGATTTTATCCAGAGTTGTACATTTGAGACTCCCTTGCCAATGAATTAAAGGCTCACATTGCTGGACAGTGTTCTCTCTTTAAAAGGAGAAAGTGCTCGGAC
The DNA here is from genome assembly GCF_029378745.1 of Bos indicus. Taxonomy (NCBI): domain Eukaryota; kingdom Metazoa; phylum Chordata; class Mammalia; order Artiodactyla; family Bovidae; genus Bos; species Bos indicus. The sequence continues at coordinate 3,590,451 of NC_091765.1, forward strand.
AGACCCTGTGGCCTTTTCTGCCTTTCTTTTTCCTATTGCTTGAAGTGTGGCCGTGGTGGCTCCCTCTCTATTAGGGCCCTGTATCATGAGCCCACCATTATGATGGAAGCCTGTGCTGAGAATGGCAGGTGTCTACAGAGTGCATATAGGATAGGCATAGGAAGAGTGCTCCTCATGTGTATGATTTCATGTGGACAAAGTCTGTTTGCCTCAATGCCTAAATTACTCAACATACTTATTCCTCCCACATACTATTAATGTATGGGTGTTTCTGAATTCTTCTGAGATTTAGAAAAGATGAATTTCTAATAAACATAGATGCTAATTGGATATGAATTTTTGCTCACATTAGATTATCACAGTGCTAATTTTTATGTGGGGCATGAAGTATATATAGACTTTTTATTGGACCACTTGTAATTATTCATTAAACCATGATAAACTTTTCTAAGAATCACCTGAAATCACATTGTAATAGTGAAAATGGTTTTCTTAGTCATAATATTTACTGAGTTTCAAACTGTGCATAGTAAACATGATAAGGATTCAGGACACCTTCAGGGGACTCACTATGTTGCTTCCGTATCCTAGGAGCTTCTCTGGCAGTCCAGTAGTTAAGACTCTGTGCTTCCACTGCAGGAAGCACAGCTTTGATCCCTGGTCAGTGACTAAGATCCCACTCTCGGCATGGGCAAAAGAGAAAAGAAAAAACATAGCTGTCCTAGTATATGTGAAGTGATATCACATGGGTTTAATTTGCATTTCCTTGATAATTAGTGATGGGCTTTCCAGGTAGCAAAGTGGTAAATTTGTAATCTGCCTGCCAATGCAGGTGATGCGGGTTCAATCCCTGGGTTGGAAAGATCCCCTAGAAACGGACATGGAAACCCACTCCAATATTCTTGCCTGGAAAATTCCATGGACAGAAGAGCCTGGCAGAATACAGTCCATGGGGTTGCAAAGAGTCAACACAACTGAGTGACTGATCACGAAAGATAATTAAGTGATGTTGCATACATTTCCACATACCTGTTGGCTATTTGTATATTATTTTTTGAACCATAAATTGGAACCTATTCTGTATGTTGTCTTCTTATTTACTTGTCTTATATAACAATGTTTTGACAATTTTTATTCACTTACTTTTTAATTCGAACCATGTTATTTGTAATCACACTAGACATTTCTTGAAAATAACTGAATAAATAGCCTGTCATGGAGAACTATCAGAAAAGATAAGTTACTAATTATCCAATAGAGCTATTCATCTCCTTCACTCTGCTTCAAAAGTTATAGTCGTGGCAATTAAATAACATGGCTTTTATCCATGTGAAGATTCTTTTTAGGATAATAATGCTAAAATGTTCTCTATTTTAATACACTTGCTATAAATTTGTTCTGCTTTGATCTTCACCTTTCCTTCTGTCTGCTGCTTTTATTAACCTTACTATACAGCCTTGATTGAAAGCAGTAAAATTATTGTCAGAGGTTATCTTAGACCAAAATAGACATTTTCAAACAGTTTTGACCAAGATTCATAGCAAAAAAAATGCATTTTGTCTTGTTATCCAATACACAGACATGTACATGAAAATAAATTAAACATATTTCATTTCATTATCTAGTATACTTATATGAAATACATTTCAATATTTTTATGTAATATAATTCTAGTCTATTTTATGTCTTAAAAAAAAATACTGCTTGCCCCCTCTGACTCTATCCACTAAATTGATTTCAGGACCTACTTCTGGGCCTTGGTCTGCATTTTGTAAAACAGATTTAGAAGGTAACTTCTGCCTTGTTGCTAAAGGAAATCCATACTACCTATGAAAATAAAATCCAGTGCTGCTTAGAAATTGTTCCTATCCCAGTTACAATCTAAATTAGAAATATGTCTTGATATTGAGAAAAAAGGTATTCTCATTTTAAAATCTTCCTGAAGTTTTAAAATTAAGGCTGATCACTTTATATGTAGGGCTTCCCAGGTAATGCTAGTGGTAAAGAATTCGCCTGCCAATGCAGGAGATGTAAGACACATGGTTTGATTCCTGAGTCGGGAAGATCCCCTGGAGGAGGGCCTGGCAACCCACTCCATTATTCTGGCCTAGATAATCCCATGGACAGAGGATCCTGAAGATCTACAGTCCATAGGGTCACACAGAGTCAGACATGACTGAAGCAACTTAGCACACCTTATATATTTTTATTTTAAACGTATATTGGAGGAGGTAATCATGTGACTGTTTAGATACCTGACCTTTCTCCCCTCAATGGGGTTCTTAATGCTTTATTTAAATCTATGCTTGTCGGTGAGTTCTTATTACAACGTGACATGCCAGGACATGTTCCCATTTGATTATAAAAGAGTTTTGTAACATTACTTTTCCTTCTTCAACTCTCAGCTTGATACTTTCCTTTTTAAGTGGCACTCTAAAACAAGGTACAATAGTTAGTATAAAAAGCTGCAAATTTTTGTGCATTTTAAACTCTGAATGCATCTAAATTTTGTTGTGTCCCATAAGCAGCAACATATGTTTTGGTAAAAGACGCTTACTCCTTGAAAGGAAAGTTATGACCAACCTAGATAGCATATTCAAAAGCAGAGACATTACTTTGCCAACAAAGGTTTGTCTAGTCAAGGCTATGGTTTTTCCTGTGGTCATGTATGGATGTGAGAGTTGGACTGTGAAGAAAGCTGAGCACCGAAGAATTGATGCTTTTGAACTGTGGTGTTGGAGAAGACTCTTGAGAGTCCCTTGGCCTACAAGGAGATCCAACCAGTCCATTCTGAAGGAGATCAGCCCTGGGATTTCTTTGGAAGGAATGATGCTAAAGCTGAAACTCCAGTACTTTGGCCACCTCATGTGAAGAGTTGCCTCATTGGAAAAGACTCTGATGCTGGGAGGGATTGGGGGCAGGAGGAGAAGGGGACGACAGAGGATGAGATGGCTGGATGGCATCACTGACTCGATGGACGTGAGTCTGAGTGAACTCCGGGAGTTGGTGATGGACAGGGAGGCCTGACGTGCTGCAATTCATGGGGTCGCAAAGAGTCGGACACGACTGAGTGACTGAACTGAACTGAACTGAAGATGAAATTCTCTGCGTGTCTTTACTCCATTGTCTTTGAACTGTCAATAGTAGATGGCAGAAGCTAAACCTGTCTTATCGGGTAGGGTCGGGGGAAACAACAAAGGCTGGTGATGCCCCCTACCCCAAGCATGGTAACAGTGGTGAAGTGGAGCTATTACCACCATAGGTCTAAAGGGTAAGGAGAAGTGTGGTTACTAGGACCCAGGAGGGTAGTGGCAGGAGAGGGTCTCTTGACAGAGGCCAGGGGCTTTAGAAGAGGGCCACCACCACCCAGGGTGACTCAGCAAGGAGGAAATAGGAATGGAATACTCAGATTGCACAATCTGCCCAGCTGTTCATTTTCTACCAGTTCCTTCCAACGACCAAATCCAGCCAGAAGTCAGAGACAAGGATGTAGACCTGGTGGGTCAAATGGGAAATAATCCAGCACATAGAGCTACTTCACCATTTTAAAGGCCACATGTATTCCATTACTAAGAGTCTTGTCTGCCTCTTTGAGACCCCATGCACTGCAGCACACCAGGCTTCCCTGTCCAATAACAATTCCTGGAGCCTGCACAAACTCATGGCCATTGAGTCAGTGATGCCATCCAACCATGTCATCCTCTGTCAATCTTTCCCAGCATCAGGGTCTTTTCCAGTGAGTTGGTTCTTTGCATCAGGTGGCCAAAGTATTGGAGTTTCAGCTTCAGCATCAGTCCTTCCAATGAATATTCAGGACTGATTTCCTTTAGGATTGACTGGTTTGATCTCTTTGCAGTCCAAGGGATTCCATTATACCTAATACATCAGATCAGATCAGTCGCTTAGTTGTGTCCGACTCTGCGACCCCATGAATCGCAGCACGTCAGGCCTCCCTGTCCATCACCAACTCCCGGAGTTCACTCAGACTCACGTCCATCGAGTCAGTGATGCCATCCAGCCATCTCATCCTCTGTCTTCCCCTTCTCTTCCTGCCCCCAATCCCTCCCAGCATCAGAGTCTTTTCCAATGAGGCAACTCTTTGCATGAGGTGGCCAAAGTACGAGTTTCAGCTTTAGCATCATTCCTTCCGAAGAAATCCCAGGGCTGATCTCCTTCAGAATGGACTGGTTGGATCTCCTTGCAGGCCAAGGGACTCTCAAGAGTCTTCTCCAACACCACAGTTCAAAAGCATCAATTCTTCAGCGCTCAGACTTCTTCACAGTCCAACTCTCACATCCATACATGGCCACTGGTAAAACAAGAGCCTTGACTAGAGGGACCTTTGCTCGCAAAGTAATGTCTCTGCTTTTCAATATGCTATCTAGGGTGGTCAAAACTTTCCTTCCAAGGAGTAATCATCTTTTAATTTTATGGCTGCAGTCACCATCTGTAGTGATTTTGGAGCCCAGAAAAATAAAGTCTGACACTGTTTCCACTGTTTCCCCATCTATTTGCCATGAAGTGGTGGGACCGGATGCCATGATCTTTGTTTTCTGAATGTTGAGCTTTAAGCCCACTTTTTCACTCTCCACTTTCACTTTCATCAAGAGGCTGTTTAGTTCCTCTTCACTTTCTGCCATAAGGGTGGTGTCATCTGCATATCTGAGGTTATTGATATTTCTCCCAGCAATCTTGATTCAAGCTTGTGTTTCTTCCAGTCCAGCGTTTCTCATGATGTACTCTGCATATAAGTTAAATAAACAGGGTGACAATATACAGCCTTGACAAACTCCTTTTCCTATTTGGAATCAGTCTGTTGTTCCTTGTCCAGTTCTAATTGTTGCTTCCTGACCTGCATACAGATTTCTCAAGAGGCAGATCAGGTGTTCTGGTATTCCCATCTCTTTCAGAATTTTCTACAGTTTATTGTGATCCACACAGTCAAAGGCTTTGGCATAGTCAATAAAGCAGAAATAGATGTTTTTCTGGACCTCTCTTGCTTTTTCCATGATTCAGTGGATGTTGGCAATTTGATCTGTGGTTCCTCTGCCTTTTCTAAAACCAGTTTGAACATCAAGAAGTTCACGGTTCACATATTGCTGAAGCCTGGCTTGGAGAATATTGAGCATTACTTTACTAGCGTGTGAGATGAGTGCAATTGTGCGGTAGTTTGAGCATTCTTTGGCATTGCCTTTCTTTGGGATACATAATTTACATAACAAGTCTTGCACAGATGTATCTTTAGATTGCTTTCAATTCTTCATTAGTATAAATGAATGACTTTGGATGTCTATGTTAACAGTCATTGTGCATATCCATAATTATTTTCTTAGGATGAATTCCTAGAAATAGAATTGTTGAGTTAAAGCATTTGCACATTTTGTAATTGTCATAAATGTAATGATTTATTTTCAGAAGGGTTATATCCACTTATATTCTACTCAGTAGTACACCAAAGTGTTCATTTCCTTACACCTTTGCAAAAAGCTTCTGTCAATCTTTTATATCTTTTCCAACCTAATAGATTGAAAGCAAACTCTTGTAGTTTAAAAATTATTGGTAACATTGAACAAATTTTCACAGGTTAATTGGATGACTTTTATCTAGGACATGTCATCTTAATATCAGGGTGCAAATAAAAAGTGAGCTGTTATTACATTGTTACAGTTACCTTATGAGATGGAGTCAGCTCCTTAACAAACATGGTACCAAAAAAGATAGGTTACTCCGTTGATATTTTGCCCTATGGTCATTATACAAAGACCATGGTCATTATAAGGTCATTATTTAAATAAAATACACTATTTAAATAAATGATTTGAGTCATTAGCATCTTTAGGAACAAGTCACACCGTGGAATTTAGAACCAGGTGTGAGTAGACTTACTTGCCTTGTAGATGTGTGTGTGGGAAAGCAGAACTTTACCCTCATTAGAGGTGATAAAGAATAATTTTAGTTCTTTCACATGAGAGCTCTTTAAAATTTCTCTCTTCTAGGTTAAACATCTGAAGTTTCTTTGGGAATATGCCACACTCTACCATTCTGTTTGCTGTTCTCTGGAAGGCCTTCAATTTGATAATATTCCACTTAAAAATGGTGCTGTTGGCATGGGTGTGGTTGATCAAGTCCTCTCATACACTCTGACAGGCGTGTGAATCTGAGCAGATACATTGGAGGGCAGCTTGGTAGTGTCTACTAACACTGAAATTGCACATGAGGAACAATTCTACCATTTCCTGTCTGTTATAGAGTAACACATAAATGTAAAATAGATAACACTGTGCGTCTGGCCATCAGTCCCATTTACAATGGATCAGAGGCTGAATCTAAAGGAAGCTGGACCAGTGTGTGAGAGCAAAGAGTAAGCCTCCAGGACACTCTAGAATTAGAGAAGAAGGCAAAGGCAAAGCAACAGGGCTTGAAGCCTCATCGTAGGATCTAGGCTTATCCCATGATGGGAGAATTAGGCAGTCAACCAGAACTTCTGGCTCATTGGATTCCCAGTTGGTGACAGAAGGACTGAGTCCAGATTCCCATTGCCAGCACACCCAGCCTCTGAGATGGCTGGTATACTGTCTCACCTGGTGGGCACAGTAGATTCCAGCCAGGAAAGGCTGAAGTTGAAAGAACTGGAAACCACTGACCTACATCTAGGTTGGGGGAATATTATCTTCACTCTGCAAAATAAGTATAATTCAGTAGCTTTCAGATGGCTTCATTTCTAATGCATACAATCTATATTTTTAAATATGGAATTTTGATGTGGGTTGACATTAAGCCTTCCTTCATAATTTGCAGACTCTTCACCCCCACCCACTCTGCCTGCTTTTTGAAAACAGGACCATTTGCCTGCCTCCAAACTCAATTTCTACCCTGTTCCTGTGACTCCTCTGCATCCCTTGAAGTTTTGGTGTGAAACCGCCTCTGCCAGCCTTGGTTTCTCAGAACTCAAGCAGAGGAAGGAAAGGCATTTGGACAACAGCTTTCCCCACAGCCAAACTTGCCAATCACTCTACTACATTCGTCTCTGTGCCAGTTTTCCCTCTGAGTTAAACTGCATTATTATATCGGGTGTCTGGCCAGGATGCCAATCTTATAAGAATTTCACTTCTCTCTCTCTCATTTTACTTCCAACTGAGATCATCTCAATGATTCCACTCTGTTAGTTTATGGATTTCTCTCAGCCCACATTGATCGCTCTAATCTTAGAGGAAAAGTGCTTAAAAACTTAGACACTGATTCCAGACTGTTGCATTTAAATCCTCGTTGTATCACCATTCTGTGCCTCAGTGTACCGTCTGCAAAATATAGATAATAATGTAATAGCACAGGGCAGAGTGGAGCCCTTAGCACATTGCCATTGCTGCTGGCCATTCCCGTGCATCCCCTTACCAGGCAACAGTTATCAAGGGCTCGTTAGTGGTCCTCCTCAGCCACTGGTCGGGGTTGCCGTGGGCCTACCTCCCAAGTGACTGACTGTCCATGCGTGAGACTGTTAGTGACCCTGCTCAGTCATTGGTAGTGCCACAGTGAGCCTCTCCTCCAAATAACCAACTATCAGTGAGCAAATATAAGTGGATCATTCAACCAATGGTCATCAGAGTGATGGTTGTCAGGACGGTGAAGAGGGAAGTGGTGGATCCTGGCCTGTTCCCCCAGGCCTCCAGCTCGCTCTGCCTCAGGCTGGGGGAACAGGTGGGGCTGTGTCCTGCGGGGCTCCAGAGCCCTTGCCAAAGCTGCCCACTGGTCAGGCCCAGGACTGCCTTCAGGCGGTAGTGGACCTCTCCACATCCCAGCCTCTGTGCCCTGATGGGAGTGGCCATCTGCCTGGGCTGCAGCATGCAGGACCTGACCTCTGCCCACCCTGGCCTCTGTGCCCTGATGGCAGCAGCTGTCTGCCTGGCCTGCAGCATGCAGGACCTGACCTCTACCCACCCCAGCCTCTGTGCCCTGATGGTAGCAGCCGTCTGCTTGGGCTGCAGCATGCAGGACCTGACCTCTGCCCATCCCGGCCTCTCTGCCTTGATGGCAGCGGCCATCTGCCTGGGCTGCAGCGTGCAGGACCTGACCCCGCTGTGTGGGCAGCCTGAGGAGCCTGCGGGCCATCTGGGGCCTGGGTGCTTGGTTGCCTCAGCGATGACCGCTAGGCAGGGTCTGGGGGCTTGGCCCTGTGGGAGCCGCCACCTAAAACCTGCCTCCTCTTAGCCAGGACCTGGGCCTCAGAGGGGGACAGTTGTGACCTGAGCCTTGGGACCTGGCTCTTTCTTGTCAGAATAGAGAATACCATTTGTTTGGTGGACATTTATAGGAATTTGGTTAGCTGTCTGTGGCTTGACCTCTGGGACAAAGAATCTGACAAGAAGTTTCCACAAATAACCACACCCCTCCCTCACCTTTTCTAGAAAAGGGCTTTGCTGAAAGCTTTCCAAAGTGTGGGAGTTTTAGAGCATGAGCCACCCGTCTCCTTGCATGGCCCTGCAGTAAACCTTTCTCTGTTCCAAACTCCAACGTTTTGGTATTGTTTGGTCTCACTGGGCATTGGGTACATGAACTTGCACTTTGGTAACAATAATACCTGTAAAATACCTTAAATATATATGACAGGATCATATGTGACATATAGTAAGTGCTCCATAAATGTTAGCTAGTGTTTCTATTAGACAAGATATACTCTGTTCCTCCCTTTTCACCATATCTTCTTTTTCTAACACAGCATTCCTTTCCTTTGGCTAAAATTTCAAGTTAACTTGATTCATAACCTATACTTTGTTAATTTATATACACATGTGAGATAACAGTATTGTTCCGATTCAATTCCTTATTTTCTGCCAAAACTTATCAGTCTCCTCTGATGTTATTGTTCTCATGTGCTACCTGACATTCTCTGTATGAATACGGTTTATCTGGGCATTTTTCCTTTCCTGAAAATTTCAGGAATTTCACGTTGGCACTCTTCTATCAAATGTATTTCTTCCAGCCCATGTAAAAATGCTCTGACCTCTGCAGGAGACCACTGTCTCAGACAGTTGAACTCACCCCTACCCATAAAGAAAGCTGACTGGTCATTTCTCACATGCTCCTTTATTTTGCAAAGTCATGGCCTTTTCCTAGAAGGAAAGACAAACACATCTTATGCCTGATGTCCTTCAGCTTCCTGCCTAGAACTTAAAAATTGCACAGAGAGACATTTCGGACAGTTCTGACAATGGTCTATAAGCCCAGGTGAGCCATTAGAAGTTAGTCCTAAAAGGATATGATCAAGAGCAGACTCTTTGTCCTAACTCAGATATAATCAAGAGCCAAAAATATGTGGGCACACAGCTAATGAGGATCTGAGTGGTCAGGGAGGAGAGAGATGCAAAATTGGACTCTGAATACTTGTAGTGTGAGCTCCCTTATGTCTAAGAGAGTCTGAAGGGTCATACATTCATTATGCTTGTGAGGTTTCTGCCCAGCAAGGCGCTGGAGATGCTCAGAGTATGGGTTGTGTGTTGAAGGATAAGGGGAACAAGGACTGAAGTGTTCTCACATTCATTATACCTGGAGGTTTTATTCCATGTAAAGAATCTCTGAATTATAATAGAAGCCTTTACCATATGTATAATCTTAACTGGGTCGTTTCTCCTGTGGGAGTTTATGATGTATAACGAGATGTAAGCTCAGGCCTGCCTGTGATGAGAGCTTCTCTCCACATTCATTAAATTTCATTAAATTCATAGTCTCACTCTCTTATTTTCTCATGTGAAACTTCTGTGCTGGGAGAGGGAGTCTGCCTTTTTATTTCATATTACTTATCTGACCTACCCTCGAAAACTGCTGCTGCTGCTAAGTTGCTTCAGTCGTGTCCAACTCTGTGCAACCCCATAGACGGAAACTGCATAGATGAAAACTGCAGTTCCCTTTAAAAGTGAAGTTTGGGATAGTCTTGTATTTCCATGGGCATCTATCATATATCTTCTTAAACTACTGACAATAAAAGCATCTACTAATATTAAGTACTTACCATGTTTCAGGCTCTGTTCCGCAGTGACTCAGTTCTGACATCACCCCAAGGAGGGCGCTCTTCTCAGGCCTGTGTTGTGTCCCCGTACCTCCTTTCCTTGCAACATTTTGCACCCATTACATGGGGCACCCCCAGTTTGCCCTTGGGCCCAGGGTCCCCCATTGTGACCAGAGGACTCAACACCCCCAAATGTGTTTTGGGGAACACATTGCCACCCTGACTAACCTTAACTCTTTCTGGTCCCAGGTGGGAATATTGAAATTGTATGGAACTCTCCAGAAAATAGACTCACTGTGATTGTGAGGTGAGCCATCCTAAACAGGTTGCTTATGATTTCAATGGGTTAAAATGCTTATCAAAATCAAAGCCAAACCTTTTTTTATAAAAGCATATTTTAGCTATTTCAATAATACCAGAGAGTAGAATATATCAGAAATACTTCACTGTTTTGAAGATTTTCTAGAATATACACCTCCATAACACATCTGCCCTTAAGCACAAACATTCAATTTACAGTTCTTGTTACTAGTTCTGATGGTTCCCATGAACACTGGGATTATTATTTCCTGAGCTGATGCTTCGCCAACTTGCTCCCAGCAGCAGAGGAGAGAGTAAACGTGCATCCCAAGAACTATAGACTAGCCTAAAGCGACCCTTTGGAAAAAGGCACTGTCTTTGAAGAGTCCCATTTTCACTTCACATGTTGTATAGGTTTTGATTTCTATTCCTTAGTATATATAAGTGTTATTAATTTCACAAATAGCATTGAGTAACATGGCTGGGAAATGTGATATGTGTAATTTCTGGTCAAGGAGTTTTAATTTCTGGAAAGGCAGGAAGGGACGGGACATGCAGTGTCCTTCAGTAAGGAGAGCTCTTCAGTCTGTGTCTCCTTCAGGATGTCCTTGTGCTCATCTTCTCCGTGTTTGACCCCTCTTTGCTGCTTAGATCATCTTTCATTTTGCATCCTGGCCTTTCATATTTGCTTTGATTAATATTTTGATTATTTTTTGAACAAATGGAGTCTTGAAAAAACAAGGCTTTCTTTCCGGCCTTCAGCAGTGCTCTTTCATCCATTCCTGCTGCTGCTGCTGCTAAGTCGCTTCAGTCGTGTCCGACTCTGTGGGACCCCATAGATGGCAGCCCACCAAGCTCCCCCATCCCTGGGATTCTCCAGGCAAGAACACTGGAGTGGGTTGCCATTTCCTTCTCCAGTGCATGAAAGTGAAAAGTGAAAGTGAAGTCGCTCAGTCGTGTCCGACACTTAGCGACCCCATGGACTGCAGCCTACCAGGCTCCTCCGTCCATGGGATTTTCCAGGCAAGAGTACTGGAGTAGGTCGCCATTTCCTTCTCTGGTCCATTCCTGAGGCTACCTTAACTCAAGATAACTCCTAAACTCCTCTCTGAATTAAACCCATCTGAATAAACTTGGGTTTGTCTTCATTCTTCCACTCTCATTTTAGTACTGTTGACATTGTCAGATCTTGTGTTAAAAATAACTAAATAATATATGTATAGTAGCCTTAAGTCTTTTTCCAGGACAAAGTTTAAATGATTCCTATAAACATAAGATCATCACAAATGGGAGAAAGAGAAAAGCATAAAGTGACTAATAAAATTATACTGTTTATGATATCTATAATGGTGATGATGGTAAATAAGGCTGGTAAACATAAGAAGCAGCTAGGGAAAACATGAGTTCACATGGGCTCACTTAGAGGCCCAGTCTTTATCTTCAGACAGCCTTCCTGGAATTTTGCCAAACTCAGAGTAGAAACGCCACTGATGACTATAACCACATTTGGGTGGTTTCGAAGTGTGCTCTTTCACTGTTTTATTTATAACTCTTTTTTACTGCCTTCATTTATCCCCACCCCCATCATCCTTTAATAAAGTTGAGATGTTGGAATTCATAAATGACTACAGAAAGAGTGCTGCAAAATATTTTGTTGATTTGATTGACACAGGAAATTTCCTGTGGTTTCCGTATGGAATTACTCAGGGAGGCGAAACATTTGGTAAAGATGTCAGATTCTAGACACTCATGTTACCAGTTGTGGTAGATTGTATCATTTCTTCAAAACATTGCCTGCCCCTCTTTAGTGGATTTATTTTTGCAAACTCCCTTCCTGGGGAAGGATTTTATTGGTCAGGTTTACCCATACAACTCACTCTAGCCAAACAGCTGAGATCTGGAGTAACACATGCCTCATTCAAGAAGATGCCCACATTAAGGGCATCTCCTTTAATCAGGATCCTGGAGTGAGAAGATCATGTGAAGCAGGAGTGAGAAACAAATCCGGTTTGTTAGCCACTGAGATGAGGTTGTTTATCACAGCAACATAACCTAGCAATGGCCATGTGACACACCAGTGAAATCTTATCAGGCAGTTTTACCTATCCATAAGCAATGGTAGATGGTTTTAGATATAGTGTATCTGCTATTGCTGCTAAGTCGCTTCAGTCATGTCCGACTCTGTGTGACCTCATAGACAGCCCCCCACCAGGCTCCCCTGTCCCTGGGATTCTCCAGGCAAGAATACTGGAGTAGGTTGCCATTTCCTTCTCCAATGCATGAAGGTGAAAAGTGAAAGTGAAGTTGCTCAGTCCTGTCCGACTCTGAGCGACCCCATGGACTGCAGCCTACTGGGCTCCTCTATCCATGGGATTTTCCAGGCAAGAGTACTGGAGTGGGGTGCCATTGCCTTCTCCAATAGTGTATCTACTATATCATTAATATATTAGTCATGCAAGAGAAGTGCAGCTGGAGATTATAGTCCTTGATTATTTTCAGCAAAATCCTTTCTTAAATTTTACTTTTTGATAAATAAGGATATATAGGGTCTAATATTGTGGTATTTTTCCTTCTCCTCTTCATATTTTAAAGAACATCTGTAAGTGAGAGCATTGTACAGACCTATAGTACCTTGTCAACTCAACTGGTTTTCTAGGTACAATTATGAGGTATTATGCAACAGTCAAGATTCCTGGGTTTCTAGGTCTGGTAGATTGGGTTCCCCTGGAAGAAGAATCTGAAATGGAACCTGCTTAGGGTGCAAGCAGTTTAAGGATAACTCTTGGAGTCAATACCTGTGGAAGGAAAAGGAAGAAAGCATGACTGGGCAGAAAGGAAAGTTGGACAGTCACACAGTCTGGAGAGAGGACTCAGCCAGGCTCACAGGGAGCTCTGAAGTGGTGTGAAGAACCAGGCTTCAACGTTCCTGGCCTGACACCTTGGCAAGTTGGCATTGCCAACACCTGGCAATGGGGTTGCCATTCACTGAGATGGAGCAGACAGTGCAAGGAGCAGCTGAAGAGGTGGGGGCAATAATGGGAACTCAGTTGTGGACACATTAAGCTTGCGATGCCTGTTGGACATCCAATCAGCACCCAGATATGTAAACCTGGAAATCATGGAAGGGTTCAGAGGTATGCATTTGGGAATCTCTACCATAGAGATGGCATTTTAAGCCATAAGAATGAATGAGATGGCTTACTAAGTGTGGTGAGAATGAGTGAGACTGCTTAGGAGTGAGTGTGAGTAGGAAAAACAAAATGGAACCAAGCCAAAGGCTGGACCCAGTGCACTTCATAGTCCAAGTGTAGGGAGATGAGGCGGCTCCAGCAAGAGAGAGAGCAGGAGTAGTCGGAACTGTGGGAGGACTCCAGGCCAGACAGCTATCCCGGAAGCCAAGCAGAGAAAGTGCCTCAGCAGGAGACACAGGAGAATGAAGGTGCCAGGCACACGGTCTCAGGAATGTTTTACCAGGGTTGGCTCCTGGGCTGTTTGAACCTAATCCACATCAGCCAGCATCTAGGCTTAAGTGAAGGGCTACCGAACGTGCATGCATGCTTGCATCCCTTTGGAGCGCTGACAATAAAAGTCCAGCTCATCATTTCCAAAACAAGCTGATATTCTAGAGGGGTGACTCAAGGGTATAGAAGACGTTTCAAAGCATTCGATCAGGACTACAGTTCTTTCATTTCTATTTTTCTGAAAGCACCTGTTTTAACAAGTTGTTTTTGGACTCTTGCCTGGAAAGCTAAAAAAAGCCAGAAGCTGCTGTTGTCTTGAGCCCGCAGCCTAGCACAGTACATGAGAAGAATGTGTGAATATCCACTGGGGCACTGGTACAGCCATGCTCAGAAGCGGCTGCTGCTGCTAAGTCGCTTCAGTCGTGTCAGATTCTGTGCGACCCCATAGATGACAGCCCACTAGGCTCCTCTGTCCTTGGGACTCTCCAGGCAAGAACACTGGAGTGGACTGCCATTTCCTTCTCCAATGCATGAAAGTGAAAAGTGAAAGTGAAGTCACTCAGTCGTGCCCAACTCTTAGCGACCTCATGGACTGCAGCCTACCAAGCTCCTCCGTCCATGGGATTTTCCAGGCAAGAGTACTAGAGTGGGGTGCCACTGCCTTCTCCGGCTCCGAAGCGGCAGTACCAAATAAAAACAACCTGGAAATTTCATTTGCTACCAGCTGACTTTGAGAATGCTTTTCTCTTTTCTTAAATAAGACTTTTGAAGAGAGGGAAGCAGCAATAGGAATTTTAAAACAAATATTTTCAGAAGATAAAAAGATTGACTAATTTTCTTATTAGTAACTTCAAGCAGAAATGTGAACACACTTTTAAAAACTGTAGTGAAGATGACTTTTTTCTTGATAAGAATACAATGTTTGGGGAGAATATGGATCAAATATTTCCTCCTGAATCAGTGTCATACTACATTCAGTATGATTTCATGAACTTCAAATATATTTTAAGACAGGGAAATGGAAGGAAGTAGTTAAATAAATGAATATTCAAGGCAGTTTAAAGTAACAAAGTTTCCTTTCCATAGTAAGTAATACTTTTTAAATATTTAATTATTTTTAATGTTCATTTCAAATTTAAATGCTATTCACAGGACAGCTATTGGAAAGTTTGTACCTCTGAATAAATTTTCTTTTTTAAAGGAAACTTTTTTTTTCCTTTTGAGTAGCTTATTAAGAATAAGCAAATTTGTTAAACAACTATCCTTTATTTCTAGCATACTTTGGTTAGGTATTTATGAAAATTAATGGTAACTGATTTCTTCACACCCTGGGTTTAAACATTAGTGTGTTACTGGATTATTGCCCTAACCTGCATCCGCTAGGTCCCACATCCCTCCAGGAGCTTTCTCTAGTGTCTGCAGTCTCTGGGTCCAAGCAATTGCTCCTTTTGCCGCATGAGAAACCACTTGGGGGCGACATCTCGCTGCAGTCGCAGAGGCTGAGCCCTGTGAGAGGGAGGGCTCCCGAAAGCTGCAAACCTCGGTTTCAAAACTGGGAGAAGGCAGCCCCTTGCTAAACTGCTTCATTTTTTTTTTTTGGCCATTCTCTGCCCCAAGGCAGCGCTTTCTCTCTGTGAAAACAGGCCCTTCACCTGCTGCTTGAGGCTTCTTTTTCTATAGCAGGATTTTTCCAAACTGATAGGTTATGAAACCAATTTAGTGAGTAAGGAGGGAATTATTAATAATTACAAGGGACAGCAGGCATAAATTGGGACTGTCCTGGACAAACCATTCATATGCTTACCTGCTAGCTCAAAATCAGAATTAAAGAAAATGAAGTGAAATCAGAAAAGAAAATATCAATGTGTCACATATGGAAAGTGTGAAAGCAAAAGCATTAGTCACTAAGTCATGTCCGACTCTTTGTGCCCCCATGGGGTGTAGTCTGGCTGGCTCCTTTGTCCATGGGGTTCTCCAGGCAAGACCACTGAAGTGGGGTGCCACTTCCTCCTCCAGGGGACCTTCCTGACCCAGGGATAGAACCCACATCTCCTACATGGCAGGCAGATTTTTTATGCTTTGAACCACCAGGGAAGCCCACAGAAAGCGTAAATAGTGTTTAACGACATGTGTTGGGAGCAGGTAAGACCCATTTCTTACTGGCGTCAAGAATGAAAACATTTGAAAGTAACGCTCTATAGGGCTGAGCCTAGCCTGCAGAAGGGACTTTGGGAAAGGCCATTATGCTTTCCTTGTAGGGTGTTCTCTACTCCAGCCTCCTTTCACCCTAACTAAGGTTCTCAATGGAGAAGGCAATGGCACCCCACTCCAGTACTCTTGCCTGGAAAATCCCATGGATGGAGGAGCCTGGTAGGCTACAGTCCATGAGGTCACCAAGAGTCAGACACGACTGAGTGACTTCACTTTGACTTTTCACTTTCATGCATTGGAGAAAGAAATGGCAACCCCCTCCAGTATTCTTGCCTGGAGAATCCCAGGGACAGGGGAGCCTGGTGGGCTGCCGTCTATGAGGTCGCACAGAGTCGGACATGACTGAAGCGACTTAGCAGTAGCAAGGCTCTCAAAAAGCACAAGTCTTACGATTAAACTCATCCCACTTGAACCCTACCACTGGGCCTGGACTAAAGCAAAGTTTCCTGAAACATCTTGTCTTTGCTTATAGGATAACATTTTTCTTCTCTGAAATAACTGAGGAATGTAAGTGGTTTGCCTATCATTTGTTGTTGTTTAGTTGTTAAGTTGTGTTCAACACTTTGAGACCCCGTGGACTATAGCCTGCCAGGCTCCTCAGTCCATGGGATTTCCCAGGCAAGAATACTAGAGTGGGTTGCTATTTTCTCCTCTAGGGGATCTTCTCGACCCAGGAATCAAACCTGCATTTCCTGCATTGGCAGGTGGATTCTTTACTGATGAGCTACCAGGGAAGCCCTCATCTATCATAAGTGTATCTAGATGTGAACTTTCATGGAATAGAAGCTGATATATATATATATATATATATATATATATATATATATATATCCCCCCCCCCATCTCTGCAAGCTCCTTGAGGGTAAGGGCCTTCTGAGAAAATAGCAGCAAGCTGACAGGTAGACATCCTCGGGAACTGCTCATTGAGCTCCACTGGTCTGATGACTGGATTTTCCCTCCTGCTCAGTCCTGTGAAAACCGATGCCCACCTGCTGTTTCTTGTGATGTAACCGCCCTCTTTGTGGAACGGCTTCGGTGCTTTTTCTCACAGCAAGGGTACTTCTCCAGCAGGAGGCAGTGTACACTCTGGAAATAATACTGCCCTGAAGGAGGGCTCAGAGCTCACAGAAAGCAGGCAGCAGAGCGCTGGGCACTGGCTAAGCGCTCAGTGATGTCAGCTGTGGCCGTTATTAAATAAACAGAGGAAAGGCAGAACAACACAGGAACAAATTGTTGGCTTTTGTGTCCTCCTCACAGGAGGAGGAAGGGCCTTTAGCACTTAGCTTGATATTTCTGTTTATTAGGTAAACCATCAGTGATTTAGGTAAACCATCTTGATTTTTCAGTGTTACTACCCGTTCTCAGGACCCCAGACCTTCCCTCTTCTCTGTGCTCCCTCTCTACCCAGATAAACAGAGCAGGATTTCTGCCAGGTTGTGAAGCAAGAACAGGCTCACGAGATCCAGTGCTGACTCTTCTGAACCCGCAGTGTCTGTGGGTTCGTCCCAGAGCGGCCCGTGCCCTGGACTGGGCTGGTAGTCTGAGACAGAATCACAGCTTCCCAAGCAGATGAGCAGGGATTCCCAACCTTGGCACAACTGATATTTGTAATGGGATGATTTTCCGAGGTGGGGAGCTGGCTTGTGCATTGTAAAATGTTTAGCAGCATCTTTAACCTCTGTTCACTAGATTCCAATAGCATTCCCCTTCCCTACAAAGTTGTAACAACCGAAAATGCTTTCAGACATTACCAAATGGCCTCTAGGTTCAAAAAGGCCCCACTCGAAAACCACTGAGATAGATTAAGCACAAAAGGCAAGGTATAGTCCTAAAATTCACCACTCTTAAATGACTTTTAATTAGTTATACACACACACACACACACACATATATCAGGTCTTACTGAATAGATATGTTTAAAGGATCCTTTTGCAAGGTTTATTAGTATTGTGTCGTGAATAGCATAATTTAAAATGTCTCACCTTTTAAAATGCAGCATCAAGCAAGAAATCACCTCCCCATATTCCCCATACACTCCATGCATAAGCCTTGCCTTCTGCTTACAGTGTGCTTCCCTTTCTGGGAAAACTCCTACTCACCCTGCCACACCAGCTCAAATGTCACATTCTTTAAGAGAACTCCATGTGTTCCCGTGGTATCTTACGTATATATTCTACCACTACTTACATATTATTATCATTATTCATAGGTCTGTCTCCCCAGAAGGGCAGGAGCTTTGTCATCTTCACTTTTCCACCTCCAACCCTTACCACAATGCCTGTCATAAAGTTTTTCCACAGTAAATGGCTAAGAGCTGACTGTCAGAGACGCAGTGTGGAAGCTACAAATCTGAGCTTCGATTCTACTCTGCTTCTTATTAACTGTAGAACTTTAGACAAGGCAGTTAACTCAAAAAGGCAGCTTCTTCATGCATAAAATGAACATAATAGTGTTTACAACTTAATAATTTAGTGATTTAAAAGCACCCAGTTACATCAATGCCTCTTTGAGAAATAAGCTGTGGCTGATAATGGGCATATGAAGGCCATCCTTAGAGTTTTGTAGCTGGCCAGAGCATAGTTTGGACTAAGGACTCCTTGGGGAAACTTTATGCATTATTATTTGCTTTTGACTATGTACTAATTTAATAACCATTTGCATTAAATGTTTTTTTTTTTTTAAAGAATTGTGTATAAGAATTGTGTACTTCAACTCCCAGAAGTATATCCAGGAGGCTTCATTCAGGGCCAGAAGGAGGCTTAGAACCACCATTATTTGTATATATGACTGTTTATGGAACCTCATTAGCACCATGGGCTGAAGCTACCTGGGAACACTGGCTTATAGCTTCATCAATGGGTTGCTCCTACAGGGAATATTGGAGACAGAAATCTCATCCCACTCCAGTGTTCTTGCCTGGAGAATCCCAGGGACCAGGGAACCTGGTGGGCTGCCGTCTATGGGGCTGCACAGAGTCAGACACGACTGAAGCGACTTAGCAGCAGCAGCAGAAGCAGCATAGGGAATATTATCACACTCCTGTGATTCATTTTCTCTCTGCATGGTCCATTGGGAGGCAACCAGGAACAGAAAGATCATGGACTCTGGGGCCAGATGATCCACTTGTTGATGTATAATCTTTAGTAAATTGTTCAACCTCTCCAAGCCTTGTTTTTCTCATCTTTTAAACATGGGAATAATAATAACTCATAGTTGTTTTGAAAATGAAAAGAGGTCACATACAATGGATTTTTAGGACAGTGAAACTACTCTGTATAATGTATACATGTCATTATAGATTTGTCCAAACTCATAGGGTGTGCAACACCAAGAGTGAACCCAAGGGCAAACTATAGTTTTGGGTGATTGTGATGTGTCAGTGTTGGGTGGTCAATTGTAACAAATGTACCTGTTTGGTTGGGGTGTTGATAACTGGAGAAGCTATGCATGTGTGGGGCAGGGAATAAATGAGAAACCTTTGTACCTTCCCCTCAATTTTGTTGTGAACCTAAAACTGCTCTAAAAAGTAAACTCTACTAAAAATAAGAGGTCATATATATAAAATATCTAATCTATGCCTAGCTCACAGGAAGTACTTGCCCAGTATTAGCTACATTTTTTGCACAGATGACAGAGTGCATTTCAAACATCACTTGTCACTTTGTCCACTATGTGGAATACATCTGGCTTGCCTCCTTACTATCAAAGGCTCTGATGCAAAGAACCATGAACCATATCAAGAATTAATCCAGTATTAATAGGGGTTTATTATTGCCTATATATAATCATAATCATATTAGTGACAATGTCAACCACAATAAATAGGTGTTAAACATTAGTGTACCTGCATTTTTCTACATGCTTCATATACACTAATTCAACAACCCTATGCAGGAAGTTCAAATAACCCACAGATGGGTTAATTATGCCATTTCATACTCTTCAAAGTAGGGGAGCCAGAACTGAAAACCACAGACATCCGTCACTAGAGTACAGATGGATTATCTGTGTCTGGAGAAAGAATGATAATCAAATATCGTGTGACTCAGAGCTAGGTAGTTCCTTCCATTGTTTTCATAATCAGTAAAACTGATAAACTGTGAAGCAGGTACTCAGCTTGTTCTATAGAAATAAAGGGCTATCCTTTGATGTTTGTGTTCTGTGATGACACTGTTTTTTCCATATTAGGCTGCAAAATGCTGGTCTTGAGGTTTGTTCTGAGCAGGAGGAGATTAGAAAGAAACGTTTCAGATTATGTCCTCCCACTGCAAGGGCTTGTCTTCTGAGCTGTTGGGGAAAATGTGAAAAGGCAGGACTCCTGAAAAAGACTGCCCACCAAGCATATATTTGTGCCCTTCTCATTTTTATTGATGTCGTGGAAGAGAACTACAGTCTTGGAGAAAAAGCCATGATTCCAGGAACGCCAGTCTATGGTGCATTGTGGCTTTCAACCAATGTATCACTTTACGGATGGAAAACTGGTCCATGTACTTGGGGCCTGTGGGTTTCCAAATGAGCAGAGAAATGAGCTTCCCTCGATTGCAGTGTTGCTGTTTGGCAGCACAGGCTTTTCCCTGCAGGAAAAAAAATCCAAAACAACAAAACTTGTGAATTTAAAGGAGACTTCTTACACAGATCTCCTAGGTAGCTGGGTTAAAATCTGTGGGAATTTTAAGCATTTAAAAACACCAATAAAAACTAATTATAAGCATGGTGAAATTGCCTTCGTTATGATACGACATCTTGTGTTGTGAAAGGAGGTGTTACACAGGGATGTGGTGAGGAATTGCAAAGAGAAGGGGTTGCTGAGGGAGCAAGAGGCCTGCTGAGGCAGGGAAAGGCACACAGCGGATGCTTTCTGTTGTAACTGCAGACTCAGCGTGGCAAAGGGCTTTTACATGATCTGGATCAGTGCCTTTCCTCACCTTTTCTTATTTCTCTGCCCCTAAACGCTTGTCAGACACAAAGCATTGGTAGTAGGATCTGTTGCAGGGCTGGGTATCAGAAACTGGGTACCAGAGATGGGGACGCTGGCAGGAAAAGGGATGAGGTGGGAAAGGGAAGAAAGACAATCTTAAAAACCCAACCAGTGAGTGGGACCAGCCTCCTCAGCCTCCGGGGCACCACCAGTGCTCCAGGGAGCCCCTCTCCTGTGGGCGTCTGTGCCCGACGCCCCCGTCCCTCAGGTTACGCCGGTTCACATGGAGACCACTGCTCTGTTGGGCCTAAGTTCTCTGGAATTTCCCCAAACACATCTGCTACCCCTTCCCACATGACCCTTCTTCAAATACCAGGCGTCAGACTTCTCTTTTCCATATTAAACTTGTGTTATTAAAATTTTTTTCAATTATTGTGCCAATTATCTTTTAAAAAATTTTTATTTTTTGTTTTTAGCCATGCCTTGTGCCATTCAGGATCTTTGTTCCCTGACCAAGGATCAAATCTGTGTCCCCTGAGTTGGGAGATCAGAGTCTTAGCAACTGGACCATCAAGGAAATCCTTGCTATTTGTTTTCTCACCCATCCTACACTCTCATCCCTCAGAACACCACTCTGTGTTGGGTGAGGCCAGGTAATCCGAAAAGCAAGTCCATGATGCTGTGTCAGTGAGTGGTAATAAGTTACTCTTATGTCTGAGTGCATGCTAAGTCGCTTCAGTCCTGTCTGACTCTTTGGGACCCTACGGACTGTAGCCCTCCAGGCTCCTTTGTTCATGGGATTTTCCAGGCAAGAATACTGGAGTGGGCTGCTGTGCCTTCATGTAGGGGATCTTCCTGACCCAGGGATTGAACCTGGGTCTCTTGTGTCTCCTTTATTACCACTAGGCCACCTAAGTCTATAATCACAAAACAGGAAGAGACCTTTGAGATCAGCTCAACCCAACCCTCATTCCACAGGAAGGTTCAGTGTCACCTAAGTTTTGGTGGGTAAATTAGGACCGTAACACAAACTTCTGAATCCTCAGTGTAGCAGGGCATGTGCCAGACCACACTCCTAGGAAACACTTTGACAGGCAGCAAATCACAGAATACAGTGGGTTAACTAACAGTGCTATATAGAATCCAGCCTGCTACAGTCTTTTGCCTCTGTTGGCATTACTACATAGATTTCTATTTTATAAGATAAGATCATCCTCAAACCACTGGGGCTCCTAAGGATGCCTGTTTCTTATCATTAAGCTGATAGTTTGTGGTTGTTACTGTTCTGTTGATAAGATCCTCATAAAGTGAGTTGTTTTCCCCCTTATTTTCTGTTGGTGATATTTTACCTTCAAAGATAGAGTTCTCTGGATGCAAATTATTTTCAAAATTGAAAGCTCATTAAAGGACCAAATAGCAGTATAGGGTAGGATTGTATTGCATGACAGCTGTATCATTTACTCTGAAGGAAACAGAGAGAAAAAATTTCAAAGCAATATTATTAGTATAAATATTTTGCTGGAAATACACACAAAGTTCATATAATTTTCTAAAATAAATTTTAAAGTAGTATAAGATTTACAAAAAATTGCAAAGATAGTAGAGAAAGTTCCATATACTGCACATATAATTTCTATTATTAACAGTGTACAATGATCATATTAGTATTATACATATAACAATGAACTAATACTGATACATTATTATTAATTAAAATCCTTTCTTCATTCAGATTTCCTTTGTTTTTATCTAATGTCCTTTTTCTGTTACAAGATTCCACCCAGAATATAACATTATATTTAGTCATCATGTCTTGGCTATGACAGTTTCTTATACTGGCCAAATTTTTTTCCAAGTTTTTTATTTTATTTTTTGGTTGTGTCACACAGCTTGTGGGATCTCAGTTCTTGGACCATGGATTGAGCCTGTGACACAGCATGACAGCCAGGAATCCTAACCACTAGGCTACCAGGGGACTTCCACTGGCCAAGTATTTTGTAAGTCTTTCAACTGGAACTTTTCTGACTTTGCCTTATAATTAGACTGGGATTTGGGGTTTTATGGAAGATGAAGATGATCAAAGAGGTAAAGCACGGTTCACTTCAATTCAGTTCAGTCACTCAATTGTGTCCAACTCTTTGTGACCCCATGGAGAGCAGCATGCCAGGCCTCCCTGTCCATCACCAACTCCCAGAGTTTATTCAAACTCATGTCCATCGAGGTGGTGATGCCATCCAACCACCTCATGCTTGGTTGTTCCCTTCTCCTCCTGCCTTCAATCTTTCCCAGCATCAGGGTCTTTTCAAATGAGTCAGCTGTTCGCATCAGGTGGCCAAACTATTGAAGTTTAAGCTTCAACATCAGTCCTTCCAATGAACACCCAGGACTAATTTCTTTTAGGATGGACTGGTTGGATATCCTTGCAGTCCAAGGGACTCTCAAGAGTCTTCTCCAACACCACAGTTCAAAAGCATCAATTCTTCGGCAGTCAGCTTTTTTTTTTTTTTTTTTTTTTTATTCTTCCAATTTTATTTTATTTTTAAACTTTACATAATTGTATTAGTTTCTTCACAGTCCAACTCTCACATCCATACATGACTACTGGAAAAACCATAGCCTTGACTTGATGGACCTTTGTTGGCAAAGTAATGTCTCTGCTTTTTAATATGTTGTCTAGGTTGGTCAAAACTTTTCTTCCAAGGAGCAACCGGCTTTTAATTTCATGGCTGCAATCACCATCTGCAATGATTTTGGAGCCCAAGAAAATAAAGTCTGTCACTGTTTTCACTGTTTCCACATCTATTTGCCATGAAGTGATGGGACCAGATGCTATGATCTTAGTTTTCCTAATGTTGAGCTTTAAGCCAACTTTTTCATTCTCCTCTTTTACTTTCATCAAGAGGCTCTTTAGTTCTTCTTCACTTTCTGCCATAAGGGTGGTATCATCTGCATATCTAAGGTTATTGATATTTCTCCTGGAAATCTTGATTCCAGCTTGTACTTCTTCCAACCCAGCATTTCTCATGATGTACTCTGCATATAAGTTAAAAAAGCAGGATAACAATATACAGGCTTGATGTACTCCTTTCCCTATTGGAACCAGTCTGTTGTTCCATGTCCAGTTCTAACTATTGCTTAATGACCTGCATACAAATTTCTCAAGAGGCAGGTCAAGTGGTCTCATATTCCCATCTCTTTAAGAATTTTCCATAGTTTGTGGTTGATCCACACAGTTAAAGGCATAGTCATTAAAGCAGAAATAGATGTTCTTCTGGAACTCTCTTGCTTTTTGATAATAGAGTAGATGCTGGCAATTTGATCTCTGGTTCCTGTGCCTTTTCTAAAACCAGCTTGAACATCTGAAAGTTCACGGTTCACGTATTGCTGAAGCCTGGCTTGGAGAATTTTGAGCATTACTTTGCTCAAGTGTAAGATGAGTGCAATTGTGTGGTAGTTTGAGCATTCTTTGGCATTGTCTTTCTTTGGGATTGCAATGAAAACTGACCTTTTCCAATCCTGTGGCCACTGCTGAATTTTCCAAATTTGCTGGCATATTGAGTGCAACACTTTCACAGCATCACCTTTTAAGATTTGAAATAGCTCAACTGGAATTCCTTCACCTCCAGTAGCATTGTTCATAGTGATGCTTCCCAAGGCCCACTTGACTTCACATTCCTGGATGTCTAGCTCTAGGTGAGTGATCATACCATCGTGATTATCTGGGTCGTGAAGATCTTTTTTGTACAGTTCTTCTGTGTATTCTTGTCACCTCTTCTTAATATCCTCTGCTTCTGTTAGATCCATACCATTTCTGTCCTTTATTGAGCCCATCTTTGCATGAAACTGCAGGCTTCAGCAATATGTGAACCGTGAACTTCCAGATGTTCAAGCTGGCTTTAGAAAAGGCAGAGGAACCAGAGATCAAATTGCCAGCATCCACTGGATCATCACAAAAGCAAGAGAGTTCCAGAAAAACATCTATTTTGCTTTGTTGACTATGCCAAAGCCTTTGATTGTGTGGATCACAATAAACTGTGGAAAATTCTGAAGGAGATGGAAATACTAGACCACCTGACCTGCCTCTTGAGAAACTTGTATGCAGGTCAAGAAGCAACAGTTAGAACTGGACATGGAACAACAGACTGGTTCCAAATAGGAAAAGGAGCATGTCAAGGCTGTACTGGAGAAGGCAATGGCAACCCACTCCAGTACCCTTGCCTGGAAAATCCCGTGGACGGAGGTGCCCGGTGGGCTGCAGTTCATGGGGTTGCTAAGAGTGGGACATGACTGAGCGACTTTACTTTCACTTTTCACTTTCATCCATTGGAGAAGAAAATGGCAAATCACTCCAGTGTTCTTGCATGGAGAATCCCAGGGACGGGGGAGCCTGGTGGGCTGCTGTCCAAGGGATCCCACACAGTCCGACACGACTGAAGTGATTTAGCAGCAGTAGCAGCAGCAGCAGCAAGGCTGTATATTGTCACCCTGCTTACTTAACTTATATGTAGAGACATCATGGGAAATGCTGGGCTGGAGGAAGCACAAGCTGGAATCAAGATTGCCGGGAGAAATATCAATAACCTCACATATGCGGATGATACCACCCTTATGGCAGAAAGTGAAGAAGAACTAAAGAGCCTCTTGATGAAAGTGAGAGAGTAGAGAGAAAAAGTTGGCTTAAAGCTCAGCATTCAGAAAACTAAGATCATGGCATCTGGTCCCATCACTTCATGGCAAATAGATGTGGAAACAGTGGAAACGGTGGCTGACTTTATTTTTCTGGGCTCCAAAATCACTGCAGATGGTGATTGCAGCCATGAAATTAAAAGATGCTTACTACTGGAAGGAAAGTTATGACCAACCTAGATAGCATATTGAAAAGCAGAGACATTACTTTTGGTCAACAAGGGTCCGTCTAGTCAAGGCTATGATTTTTCCAGTAGTCATGTATGGATGTGAGAGTTGGACTATAAAGAAAGCTGAGTGCCGAAGAATTGATACTTTTGAACTGTGGTGTTGGAGAAGACTCTTGAGAGTCCCTTGGACTGCAAGGAGATCCAACCAGTCCATCCTAAAGGAGATCAGTCCTGGGTGTTCATTGGAAGGACTGATGGTGAAGCTGAAACTCCAATACTTTGGCCACCTGATTCAAAGAGCTGACTCATTTGCAAAGACCCTGATGCTGGAAAGGATTGAGGGCAGGAGGAGAAGGGGACGACAGATGGTTGGATGACATCACCAACTCAATGGACATAGGTTTGGGTGGACTCCGGGAGTTGATGATGGACAGGGAGGCTTGGCTTGCTGCAGTTCGTGAGGTCTCAAAGAGTCAGACACGACTGAGCTACTGGCTGAACTGAACTTGCATGAAATGTTCTCTTTGTATCTCTTATTTTCTTGAGGAGATCTCTAGATTTTCCCATTCTATTGTTTTCCTCTATTTCTTTGTACTGATCACTGAGGAAGGCTTTCTTATCACTCCTTGCTATTTTTTGGAACTCTGCATTCAAATGGATATATCTTTCCTTTTCTCCTTTGCCTTTCACTTCTCTTCTTTTCATAGCTCTTTGTAAGGCCTCCTCAGATAGCCATTTTGCTTTTTTGCATTTCTTTTCCATGAGGATGGTCTTGATCCCTGTCTCCTGTACAATGTCATGAACCTCCGTCCATAGTTCATGAGGCACTCTGTCTATCAGATCTAGTCTCTTGAATCTATTTGTTAGTTTCACTGTATAATCTTAAGGGATTTGATTTAGGTCATACCTGCATGGCCTAGTGGTTTTCCCTGCTTTCCTCAGTTTAAGTCTAAATTTGGCAATAAGGAGTTCATGATCTGAGCCACAGTCAGCTCTCGGTCTTGCTTTTGCTGACTGTATAGAGCTTCTCCATCTTTGGTTACAAACAATATAATCAATCTGATTTCGGTATTGACCATCTGGTGATGTCCATGTGTAGAGGCTTCTCTTGCTTTGTTGGAAGAGGGTGTTTGCTATGAGGTAAAGCACAGTTCTCAACAATTGTATCAGGAGCATATGTGGTCAGTGTGACTTATAGCTGTTAATATTAATCTTGATCACTTAGCTGAGATAGTATTTGTTAGATTTCTCCACCATAAAATTATTCTTTTTCCCCCTTTCCATATTGTACTCTGTAGAAAGAAGTGACTATTTGTAGCCCACTTGTAAAGAGTAAGGAATTATGTTCTACCTCCTATAATTCATTCTGAGCTAATTTTTGTGGAATGCATAAGGTTTGTATCTAGTTTTATTAATTATTGCAAGTGGATGTTCAGTAATTGCAGCACTGTTTACAAACCACCCTTCAAAATGCCTTTGTAAAAATTAGTTTACAATATTTGTGTGGGTAATTCATTTAATTTAAGGTACACTTGAGAATGATTCTTAAAATTAATTGACTGATTTAATTTCTACTAGTTTGTGTAATTTAATTTTATCATAATCTTTTATTGTCACATAGGTAGCTATCATCTCAGCCTTTGAAAGTGGCATCTCTTAATAAGAAATAAAAATCTTCAATTTCAATTTTCCCTCACTTAGATAAGATTAATAGAAAGGGAATTAAAAGTCTTCCAGACTAACAGTATTGTTTATTTTGTGAGAAAAGGGAAGATGCCTGTGAATGACTTACTCAAGATCAAACAGCAGGTAAGTGGTAGGACCACTAACCAATGATCAAGATCCATTCAGGACTCCAGCCAAGCCTGTCACCCCGCATGGTCTCCTAGTTTAAAAAGAGGCTTGCACCTCTTTACATCATTTTCTCCAGTCATACTAATTCATAAACACATACTTCTTAGGTGACTGAGTAAACGTATCCTCCACAACGCTAACCAGAAAATGATCCCAGGGGAAATCATTCTGAGAAGGTTAGTTAGAGCAAAGCATTAATGAGGCACCTCCTGAGTTCTTGCAATCAGGGAGACAGTTGGCTTATTTTTGATCTGTATCCAAATGGCACCGATAGAACCTCTTAATGACCTAATGGTCGCAAAAGGACTCAGTGAGAAAATGCTGGAGTTTACATGTACAATCCACTAGTATTATTGGAAAATATATCTCAGTGGGCACATCATGTTGATAATGAGTTAGGAAGATAATTTTCACATGACAAAAGCAATGCACCTATCCTTGTGTGGGTGGGCATTATGTTAGGTGAGTATTTTGTGTTTTTTTTTTTTTTTTAGGTGAGTATTTTGTTCACAAGTAAATAGATATGTGGAGAGATGATGAACCACTCAATAAATGGAGAGAGAATATTCAACATTTTGGAGAAATAAACAACATTTTGATTCCGTAGAATTTCTTAAATATGTTAGGTTTGTAAATCTGCGACTATTTAGGTCTGTATGATAAACATTTAGCTCCCAAGATACTTCCAAGTCTTTCATACATCATCCTAAGTATCAAAAATGCTCTTGCACAGTGGCTGGAGGGATTAATTTTATTCTTTCTTTAAACTTTATTGAGACCTACTGTCATCACCATCTTGCCAATTCTTTTAAAATACATTTGATGTTTAACAATTTCTCCATTATTGCCAAGGTTATTATGATTAATCATAAAAGTCATCATTTATTCACCACCTGCTGCTAAGTCACTTTAGTCGTGTCCGACTCTGTGCGACCCCATAGATGGAAGCCCACCAGGCTCCCCCATCCCTGGGATTCTCCAGGCAAGAACACTGGAGTGGGTTGCCATTTCCTTCTCCAATGCAGGAAAGTGAAAAGTAAAAGTGAAGTCACTCAGTCGTGTCCGACTCTTAGCGACCCCCTGGACTGCAGCCTTCCAGGCTCCTCTGTCCATGGGATTTTCCAGGCAAGAGTACTGGAGTGGGGTGCCATTGCCTTCTCCAATTCACCACCTACTGAGTGGCTAATATTATCTTAAGCATATTTGTGCTCATTATCCTCATGCAATCTTCATTTTAGCTTTATGAGGTAGATTGCATTCTTGTCTTCATTTTGAGCGGTTAAGAAAACAGCAGCCTGTAGTTCATGTTCACAATTGTCATGACTTGTGCTTGCTGCGTCCCAGTCAAAACCAACCCCTTTATGCTTCCGATCACAGCTAGCTGCCCATGAGATCAAGTCACTAATATGAACATGATGATGAATGTTTGATTCATCTGTATAGAAGAGAAATCAAATCTAATGGTAGATTTTTTTCTGGCAGTGAAAAGACATTTTTGGGAATGGGAGTGCAGGAGATAGGGTGGGCTTTCCTGCTGTGTAGTCCACCTTCCTTTCAAAAACATGTCTTAAATGTTTGCCAGATATGTGTGTTTGTCAACAAGAACAGCATGTGTTAGAGACTGTACTTCAGGGAGTACTGCTGAAAGAGTAGAGGCTTAATGTATGTGGGGGAATCTTCTCTCATGGTTATCTACCCATAGCAAGATAAGTGAACTAACTGTAGTTCTGCAGCTAAGAATTCACAGGTGGCACTTACAATAATTAGAGGGTATCCAGGCAAGAGTTTACAAAAATAACTTAAGTGGTGGTTAGTATTGAGCATTATTTTGGGTCAGATTTCACATACTTGTTTTTAGTCCCTATTTTTTGTCTATTTAAAATTAGACATTTCTTCTTGGCCTTCTGTACTCTCAGATAAACATTATTGGGCTGCTTGGATTCGAGAATACATCACCATGCAATTTAGGCTAAATTGGAACTCTCACATTCTCATGTTTTGGGGTCTTGAGAAAACAAAATAACATTTTGCTGACCTAAACAATTTGAACCGTCAGAATTCTATATCTCTTTAACCCAAACATATACTATTCTATGGCTGTTGTAGTGGAACAAGGTGTGTACTCTACGCAGCATTGTGATTAAAAGTGAGGGCTTTGAGACTGCACTGAGTTCAAATTCTAGCTCTGCCATTTACTAGTTCTGTGACCATAAACATTTATTTAACCATTTTGTACCTCAGTTTCCTCATTTGTAAAGTGGGGGCAATAATACTACTTTATGGAATTGTGAGAAATCAAAGAATCACTTAAAACGATGCCTGATATAAAGCAGTCATTTGGTAAATGTAAAATACTGTTATTACTTTTTGGACATATGTTTCACTCCACAGTTCATAGCTATAGTTTTAACTAATGACATACATTCTTTTCATCTGTTTTTCCTGAGATATTAATCATACTTATTTTAAGTATTTTTTGATAACTAAAATATCTGGATCCATGTGTCTATTTCCAACTTTTTCTTTATGGTCTTTAGCAACTGTTTCTGTGTCCTGGAATGCCTGCTAAGTATTGATCCAATTTGATCCAGACGTTGTATTTCAAAAATTAGAGAGCTCTGGGGTGAAATCTTCCACAAAGAGAGGCCTTACCTTTTCTACTAGAGAACTGATCACTTTAATTCAATCGAAGGTAGAACCAACTGCAGGCTGCATTACACGTTTTTATTTTTAGAGCTGTTTTTAGTTCACAGAAAAACTGAGAAGAAAGTACTAAGTTCCCATTTGCTTCTTGCCCTCACCCTTGCATAGCCCCCTCCATTATCAACATCCCTCACCAGAATGGTACGTTTTAAAAATAATTTTTTTACTTAAGTACAGTTGACTTATAGTATTGTATTAATTTCTACTGTAGAGTAAACTGATTTAGTTTTATATATATATATATACACATATATATATGTGTGTGTGTGTGTATATATACATATATATATGTATGTATATATACATTCTTTTTCAATTTCTTTTCTGTTATGATTTATCCCAGGATATTGAATATAGTTTCCTGTGCTATATAGTATGACCTTGTTGTTTTTCCATTTGGTACATAATAGTTTGTATCTGCTAATCCCAGACTACCAATCCATCCCTCCCCTAGCTTGCCCCCTTGTCTGTAAGCCTGTTTCATAGATAAGTTCATTTTTGCCATATTTTAGATTCCATATAGAAGTGATATCATATGGTATTTGACTTTCTTTTTCATACTTCACTTAATATGATCATCTCTAGGTCCACTCATGTTGCTGAAAATGCCATTATTTCATCTCTTTTCTCATGATTGAGTACATTCCATTGTATGTATGTACCACATCTTCTTTATCCCAGAATGGGACTTTTTTTAACCAGGGATGACTCTCCATTGACACAGCTTTAATCACAAAGTCCACAGTTTACATTATGGTCCATTCTTGGTGTTGTACCTTCTACAGGCTTTAACAAATGTATAACAACATATATTCATCATTATAGTATCATACAGAGTAGTTTCACTGCCCTAAAAAATCCCTTTTGTTCCATCTATTCTTTCCTCCCTATCCTTAACCCATGGAAACTACTGATTTTTTTTTTTTTTGTCTTTTTAGCTTTGCCTTTTCCAGAATGACATATAATGCATCATAGTTTTGTGAGGCTTTGTTCCATCTCTATAGTCCATGGGGTCGCAGAGAGTCAGACGCAACTGAGCTTCTAAGCACAGTGATCACTTCAGAGCACCACGATTCCATCTCTGATCCATCTCTGTTCCCAGGCAGTAGCCCTCTGCTGTAGACTGGATGTTTATGTTCCCCTCAAAATTCATACGTTAAGATATATTTTGTGTGTGTGTTAGTTGCTCATTCATGTCCAGCTCTTTGCGACCCATGGACTGTAGCCTGCCAGTCTCCTCTGTCCATGGGAGTCTCAGGCAAGAATACTTGAGCAGGTTGCCAAAGTCCCTTCTCCAGGGGATCTTCCCTACCCAAGGATTGAACCCAGGTCTCCTGCCTGCAGGTGAATTCTTTACTGTCTGAGCCACCAGGGAAGCCCATTATGTTGAAATCCTAACGCCCAAATGTGGTGGTATCAGGAGGTGCGGCCTTGAGAGGTGACTGGGTCGTGACAGAGGAGCCCTCATGAATATGATTAGTGCCCATATAAAAGAGGCCCTGTAGAGTGCATCCCCTCTAACATCTGAGGAAACAGCAAGAAGATGGTCGTCTGTGAACCAAGCAGTTGGCCCTGACCAGACACTGAATCTGCCAGACTCTTGATCTTGGACCTTCTACCCTCCAGAACTGTGAGAAATAAATGTTTAAATCACACAGCCATAGTGTTTTTGGTATACCCATCCCACCCAACTAAAACACCTCCTGGGGTTCCACCTGGGTACTTGGTTCTCACTGTGTCCCTGTCCTCCTGGTGAGTCTTTTGAGTTTTCCAAATCTCTGCTCTACTTTACAGAGACCTTCTGCTTAGTTTAGCTTGATCCATGCAGCATTGGAACCTGGGAAAACAGGGTAAGTGTTAGACTCGTTTTTGTAATGATCCTTCTCACTGGCATCCCTGCCTCAGAAAATTCCAATTTTTCTCTCTAGCTCCCCAGACTGCTAAGAATTCTGCTGCCTTCTCTGCCCTTGGTGACCTCCTGCCCAAATCTCTTGCCTGGATTCCTGGCCTCTTGCCAGGTACTCAGAATTGGCAAGTGCCCCAAAGGAAAAATCAATTGAAGAATGTCAGCATTCCTCTCCAAGTCTCGTCCTTCTCCAGAATCTGATTGCTCAAGTCTGAGTTTCCCCTGCAGTTCTTTGCCTTCAAACAGGTGCTGTTTTGTATATTTTACGTAGCTTCTCTAGTCATTCTCAGTGGGAGCATTGGCCTTCATCTCAGCTGAAAGCAGAAGTCCTGACATACATTCCTGACATGCGTATCCATATTTTCTCATTTATTCTACTATTAGCAAATATATTATTTAAGAATTATATCTTGTTTTTAATCATATAAATTATTATGTAAATTATATAAATATATATAATTTGTCTCATAATTATAATTTATTCTACTATTTGTTATTATTAACAAATAATAGACTTTAGCCAAGCAATCTACCTACATGCTTGATTTTATGGGTGATTTGTCTTTCACAAGTATGAATTTGTACTTTAATTTAGAATGTCACTATATTAACATCTTTGATCATCTGTTATGTAAATACTTACGGAAGTTTTCATGAATTTATTTAAAAATGAATATTTAATGGTCATAATCACCATATTTTATGTACTGTACATGAATTTTAACAGAGCAACAGAATATATTGGGGAAATATAATTTTTTAAACTGAAGTATAGTTGATTTACAATTTTGTGTTAGTTTCTGGTGTACAGATACATTTTTTTTAATAACTAAAGTTAATTTCAATCTTGAGCTTCCATTTTACTTGGGTGGCATAACCTTAATCTCAGTCGATTTGAGGATCTCCCTAGGGTTGTGTTTAAATAATGAGAGGCTTACATAGTGTCAAGGATGTCATGGTGTCATAGATCCCTCAGGGATGGGAGGGATCTCAGTGTCATCTGTCCATGAAGTATCTGCCCACATGGGCATCACCTGTCCATGATGCCCTGACCCCAGAGTCCATGATCTCTGACATGACGCCATCCTGTCTCCCCATTCAGTGGTCCAGCCTGGCATTTCTTGACCTTCATTCTTATCTGTGAAGTACCCTTTAGGTCCACTGGCTTTCTCTGTCTACTTTGTTTTCACCCTTGAATGCAAAGGAAACTTTCTGGGGATCCTAAGCCAGCCCAGAGGGAAGAAATGATCCCCACTGCCTGGGCATGCTATTTATTTTTTCTGTAGGGCTTTGGTGCCTCCCTAGAACTAGGATCTGACTATCTTTTGGATCGATTTTCAGTTTTAAAGGCGAGATAGAGGTATACTTCACAACTTTCTGTCCCAATATTTTGTTTATGCCATAAGTGCTTTGAATTTTCCTAAAGACATAAATATTTGAAATTCAAAATCCAGGCAGAATTTTCTTTCTGTTGTCCTATGCATTCCCTGGAACCTAGATAACATATTGACCTAGCTGAAAAGGGGAAATGAAATACTAGAGAGAAAAACAAAGCAAAACATTGGTTACTATTTCAAGAAAGTTACCGTGTTACCTGTGTATTCACTTAATAGACTCTTACTTTCTTATTGAACTTCTATTTTATGCCAGGCAATAGGCTAGACTCCAGACTGTCATGATAAATGAGCTGCAGTCCTCAGCACACAAGAAAGAAGCAATTTCAAGATTTCTGGTTAAAATATGGCAGAGTAACCACATGTTTTCTCTCTCCCCAAATTACATAAAATTAACGGTAAAGAGCTTTTTCTTTATTAATAAAAGCCATGAACTTATGAAGGCAAAAAATGAAATAGTTGTAAACAGAGGATATGACAGCAATGGAATGTTGGAAACTAAAGTAGGTGGACCAGTGGGAAAACTGACTTAACAATTGAGCCAAAGCTGGCAGTAAGGAAAGCGAAGAAGGCTGATGTGAACTACAGAATCCCAGGAATACTTAGAACTATTAGAATAAGGGTGTAGGAGGTGATGACAATAGGAGGATTAGTTGCAGGCAGGTCTGTAAAAGAAGTTAATTAGCAGCCCAACTTTTACTTTCTTGGTGAGAGTGTGGTTGAGTCCTCTGTGGGAAGCCAGACGAAAATAAAAGCAAAGAAACAGTGAAAAGATGGGAGGTGGGAAGGAGGTTCAAGAGGGAAGGGACATATATATACACCTATGACTGATTCATGTTGTTGTATGTCAGAAACCAACACAACACTGTAAGGAAATTATCCTGCAATTAATCATAAATAAATTTTTTTAGAAATTAAAAAATAAATAAAAGAAACAATGAAAAACCAAATCAGATTGCCATACAGGTATGGATAGTCTATTCCAGGCAGTTTTTAAAAATTGTTTTATTTTTAAATATGAGCAGACGGCAGTGTTGCTCAAAATTCTCCAAGCCAAGCTTCAATAGTACATGAACCGTGAACTTCTAGCTGTTCAAGTTGGTTTTAGAAAAGGCAGAGGAACTGGAGATCAAATTGCTAACATCTGCTAAATTATTGAAAAAGCGAGAGAGTTCCAGAAAAACTTCTACTTCTACTTTAATGACTATGCCAAAGACTTTGACGGTGTGGATCACAGCAAACTGTGGAAAATTCCTAAAGAGATGCGAATACCAGACCACCTGACCTGCCTCTTGAGAAATCTGTATGCAGGTCAGGAAGCAACAGTTAGAACTGGACATAAAACAACAAACTGGTTCCAAATAGGGAAAGGAGTACATTAAGGCTGTATATTGTCACCCTGCTTATTTAACTTATATGCAGAGTACACCATGAGAAATGCTGGGCTAGATGAAGCACAAGCTGGGATCAAAATTGCTGGGAGAAATATCAATAACCTCAGATATGCAGATGATACCACCCTTATGGCAGAAAGTGAAGAACTCAAGAGCCTCTTGATGAAAGTGAAGGAAGAGAGTGAAAAAGTTGGCTTAAAGCTCAACATTCAGAAAACTAAGATTGTGGCATCTGATCCCATCATTTAATGGCAAATATATGGGAAAACAGTGTCAGACTTTATTTTGGGGGGCTCCAAAATCATTGCAGATGGTGAATGCAGCCATGAAATTAAAAGACAATTGCTCCTTAGAAGAAAAGCTATGACCAACCTAGACAGCATATTAAAAAGCAGAGACATTACTTTGCCAACAAAGGTCCATCTAGTCAAGCCTATGGTTTTTCCAGCAATCATGTATGGATGTGAGAGTTGGACTGTGAAGAAAGCTGAGCACCAAAGAATTTTGATGCTTTTGAACTGTGGTGTTGGAGAAGACTCTTGAGGTCCCTTGGACTGCAAGGAGATCCAACCAGTCCATCCTATAGGAGATCAGTCCTGGGTGCTCATTGAAAGGACTGATGTTGAAGCTGAAACTTCAATACTTTGGCCACCTGATGAGAAGAGCTGACTCATTGGAAAAGATCTTGATGCTGGATTAAAGGTGGGAGGAGAAGGGGACAACCAAGCATGAGATAGTTGGATGGCATCACCAATTTGATGGACATGAGTTTGAGTAAGCTCCAGGAGTTGGTGATGGACAGGGAGGCCTGGCGTGTTGCAGTCCATGGGGTCGCAAAGAGTTGGACACGACTGAGTGACTGAACTGAACTGAAGCAAGTTAGGAACATTTGTAGTATATGTGAAGGCTTCCCAGGTGGCGCTAATGGCAAAGAATCTGCCTACCAATGCAGGAGACATAAGAGATACCAGTTTAATCCATGGGTGGGGAAGATCTCCTGGGAAGGCATGGCAACCTACTCCAGTATTCTTGCCTGGAAAATCTCATGGACAGAGGAGCCTGGTGGATTACAGTTCTTGGGGTTGCAAGAGTCCAGACAGACTTAGGGAGGAAACCACCACCACGACCACCACCAGTTTCTTAAAAAGAGGTTTTCCCGTAACGTGGTCCTTTTCTGCCTTGGCAAGCTTCCTGTTTTTGCCTTTTCCTGCCTTCCAGCATAGAGCGGAGCGAGGTGCCCTTGTTCCTAATTGCTCCCCTGAAGGCCCAGCTCTCCCGAGTCTGGGCTCAGCGTCCAGTGCTCAGTTCCTCTTCCATAGCCATCCCACCTGTCTCTCAGGCAGCCCCAGTCCGCAACTGTGAAGCCCTTGTCAATATATTTTCCTTCTTCGTCTCTTTTCTCTGCCCAAAGCCCTCCTCCTCCATCCTTAAGGGATTCCTGCACGATGAGTCACACATGGCGCCCTGCCCTCTACCCTAACTACTTTGTTCTGCCTCCAGTTTTTTTTCTGGGGTTTTCTGCTGCGTGGAGCGTCCCTGTCTTGCAGAGTGCTATTAATATTTGGACAGAGCCTGTCCAAAGTGAAGAGAGTTGAATGCTGATTTCCCCACCCAACTCAGCTGAGAACCAGTGGGTATTTATCGTGGCTCAGGGGCTGGGGTTTCCTTTTCTCAAAGGTAGTATTTGGGAAAATATTTGGAAATATTTACTTTGTTCCACTTGCGTGATGTGAAAGCTCTTCGTATTTGGTTTCTGAATTCCCAGTTTTCTCCTTCTGAAAGAGAGGTTATCCTTTCAAAAGGGAAACATGATTTTGTTTTGGTGTTATGCACTATTTTTTTTTAACATCTTTTTAAGATTGAGCTAAAGATGACATACAGTAAAATGAACATAAGTAAATTGTGATTTTTGATAAGTATTTGCACCCATGTAATTATAATAAAATCAAGATACAGAACCTTTCGGTCCTTTCCAGATTTTTTTTTTTTTTTCCTCTTTCAGTTGTTAATAGCTTCAATCCTACAGAAAACTACTCTTGATTTCTATCACCTTAGCTTAGTTTTCATGTTCCCAAACTTCATATAAGTGGGATCAGATAGAATCTTTCTTTTGTTCTGCCTCTTTTTCTTTTGCTCAACACATATTTGAGACTATTCCCTGTTGTTGTGTTCTTTTTTTACTGCTGAATACCATCTTATTATATGAATATACCACAGTTTATTTATTTATTCTCATTTTGATGATCATTTCAGTTGTTCCTACACACCAGTCTTTAAAATGCAAACTAATTGTATAGAAAGAGTGTTACAGTGGAGTGTGTTCTTCATGAAATCAAAGTTACATCCCTAACTCAGAACAGACTGGTGGTGACCAGTGACAAGAGGAAGTGGGGAGGGGCGAGCAGGGAGGGGATTAGAGATGCAAGCTATTCTGTGTAAAATAAGCTATAAGGGCATGTTATATAACATGTGGAATATAACCAATATATTAATTATACATGGAATATAACCCTTAAAAATTATGAATCACTATATTGTACACCAATATTGTATGCCAGTATTATACTGTACAGCACCTATACATCAATTTTTTAAAATTACATCCCTAGCTGATTATCTAAAATACGGGAATTAGATTCTCTGTATCCTATAGAATCTGATTACTGAAAATAGATGCTTGAATGTCAAACAAGAATGTCCTGGGAATTCCCTGCTGGTCTACAGGTTAGAACACCGCACTCTCACAGCCAACAGCCCGGGTTCCATCCCTGGTTGAAGAACTAAGATCCTGCAAGCCAAGTGGTGTGGCCAAAAAAGAAAAGAAAAACAAAATATATTAATGTTCTCTTAATTTCCATCCTGAGTCTTTAAGGACATATTAAATAATAATAATAGAATTTTGAACTCTTACTTTGCATATTACTGTATGAGCATTAAGTAGTTAATCCACTACTAACCCATAATTAGTTTTACTATGTTTCAAAAAGAAACTGGAGAAATAAAAGGCGGTTGGTTGGTATTGTTTAGACCCCTGAGGACTGAGTTAGGAAGACCAAGCCCCTGCACTTGAAACTTGGGTCTAGAATTTCATTCATGTCGACCTCTGCAAGTAAACTGTTTCAGTTGGTTTTCTATTGCTCTGTCACAAATTATCCCGAAACAACCTTGCTGGCTTACAGCAGTAAATGCTTTTTATTTCCTCATTTCTGTCGGTCAGGAATTCAGGAGCAGCTTAGCCAGATGAGGTTGCCATCAAGGTGTTGGGACACAGGGCCAGAGAAGTCTTTTATTTGTTTGTGGCTTTACTTGGTCTTCGTCGCTGTGCTCGGGCTTTCTCTAGCTGTGGCCCGTTGAGGTGCGCTCTAGTCGTGGTGTGCAGGCTTCTCACCGCGGTGGCTGCTCTTGCTGCCTAGCACAGACTCCAGGTGCACAGGTTTCAGTGGCTGCAGCGTGTGGGCTCAGCAGCTGCAGTTCCCGGCTCTGGAGCACAGGCTCAGGAGTTGCGGTCCACAGGCTTAGTTGGGACTCCCTGATAGCTCAGTTGGTAAAGAATCCACCTGCAATGCAAGACATCCTGGTTCGATTCCTGGGTCGGGAAGATCTACTTGCGAAGGGATAGGCTACCCACTCCAGTAGTCTTGGGCTTCCCTTGTAGCTCAGCTGGTAAAGAATCCGTCCACAATGCTGGAGACCTGGGTTCAATCCCTGGACTGGGAAGATCCCCTGGAGAAGAGAAAGACTACCCATTCCAGTATTCTGGCCTGGAGAATTCCATGGACTGTATAGTCCATGGGGTTGCAAAGAGTCAGACTCAACTTTCACTTTCACAGGCTTAGTTGCTCCATGACGTGTGGGGTCTTCCCCGATCAGAGATAGAACCCATGTCTCCTGCACTGACAGGTGAATTCTTTACCACTGAGCCACCAGGGAAGCCCGTAAGAAGAGTCTTAAGAGAAAAAATTGAGAAGATGCTCAACAGTGGGCCCTGAGGAGGAATAGGAACTCACCAGGAGAGCTAAGAGAATGTAAGGGAGTGTGTTTGAAGCAGGCAGAGGAGGTAAATGCAAAAGATGGAGTTTTAAGTAGTTCATTAGCAAAAAAAATAGAGAGTGTCAGTAAAGTTGGAGAAAATTTTCTGGAAGGCCTTTGTACTTCCTGCTAGAGAATTTGGAATGTTTCCTAGAAGGAATTTGGATTTGCAAAGAATCTATTGATTTTCGGCATGGAGTAACACAATCAGATTTGCATTTAGAAGACAAATTAGAGAGAAGAGAAACTAAGAGGTCAGTAGAAAATGATTGCTGTAGCAAATGAGTAGAAGTGAGCCAGGGCAAGACAGGAAGGGCGTTATTAGAATCTACCACCTTAAATGTGGTGGTGGCAGGGCTGGTTAGGGAAAGTGAAGAACCCAGAAGCATTGCCTGGATTCATCACGAGTGACTGGTTAACAGGGGATTCTTTAACCAGAACAGGGAATGTGAAAAAATCTTGGAGGAAAAATGATGAATTTGGTTTGGATGTGTTGGTTTTATCTATGGCCCATCCTGGCTGAAACATGAGAAGCAAGCAAGTAGCTATGTGAGCCTAGAGCACAGGAGAGAGGTCTGAGCTGCAGATGAAGATGTGGAAGGGTACTTTGGTATGGCTACTATTCCTGACAGAGGAGCCTGGCGGGCTACAATCCATGGGATCGCAGAGTTGTGACTGAGCAGGCACACACACACACACACACACACACACATACACACGGAGCAAGTAAAGAGAACACCGGAAGATCTCTCCAAAGCAGCGAAGCAGTGTTTCCTTGAACAGCAAGATTGGGGAAATTTTAAGCTAAGGTTACATACATAGTCATGAACGGGCTTGAGCAGAGGAGAATTCAGCATAGAATTGGGGCATAGGTCAACAGAGGCCAAGCTTTAGTAGATTGAAGTCAGCAAAGGAAGTCAGGAGCCTCCTTCTATCCTCCTCTTGGGTGGGGCTTTATTTCCTGCAGATCTCAAAGATATGTAGCAGATTGTTGTGTGTTCCTTGAGGAGGAGCTAGGGCTCTGTTTAATGCTGAACTATTATTTCTTGTAGCCATATTTTGCCACAAAAACAAAGCTGGTCTCTGAGACAGGAAAATGAAACAGAGAGAGCTAAGAATGTGTGATCAGTCATACTTTCCCTTTACTGACGTTTCTTCTTCATCTTTCTTTTTTTTTTCTGTTTTAACTTCTATGAATTGATGTGGGAAGGAAGGAAGGATACTGATTCCATAAAGTTGAAACTTGCACTCACTTCCCAAAACCTTGAAGTATGACTAATGACAAGTTCTTAGCTCTCTGCCTTTTTACCTAAACTAGCTTGAGTTGGACCCCACTCTAGTACTGTTGCCCGGAAAATCCCATGGAGGGAGGAGCCTGGTAGGCTGCAGTCCATGCGGTGGCTAAGAGTCAGACACGACTGAGCGACTTCACTTTCACTTTTCACTTGCATGCATTGGAGAAGGAAATGGCTACCCACTCCAGTGTTCTTGCCTGGAGAATCCCATAGACGGAGAAGCCTGGTGGGCTGCCGTCTATGGGGTTACACAGAGTCGGACACGACTGAGCAACTTAGTAGTAATAGTAGTAGTAGCTTGACTTGGATTTCTGTCAATTGCAACTAAGAGAGTCCTGATTTAAACAGCTTTGTTAATTTAGCCTGAGAAGAAGCTAGTGAAAGGAAAAGATTTAAATATAGGTGGAAATAAGATTACAGTCCTGGAGAATGAACTTTAAATCTTAGAACAAATAGGAAGAGGGTCCTCTCACCCGTGAATGAGGAGGTAAGAATGGGTATGGGCCAAGATGCGTTTGTAGGTGTAGGGTGAGAATTTAGGGCAAGTAGACTTGCAGAGTAGGAATTAAGATCATCTGCTGGGAGAAAGGGTGAGGGCGAGGGTGTAAAGGAGAGCACTGAAGATCAAATATGATGCGGGATGGTAAGAGAGAGGCCCAAGCAGGGACACGTTAAAGCTGAGGGCCCAGTTGAGACTGATGCCTCCAAACTGGTTTTTTCGCTGATCTATTGTGTGATTTTGTTGTGTCTAACTGTGCTCAGCAGCATGCATATAGTGATACCCTGTGGGGCTCCTGGGCGGGGCCTTCGTGTCTCCCATTTCTTTGATTATAGGAAACAGCCTTCATGCAGTCTTCATGACCTTCCCTGAGTTCCAATGGGCAGATTCAAGTAGTTCTTCATTAGGGAAGGGAGAGAATGAGAGGGCAAGGAGAAACAGTCAAGAGCAACGGGGGCAAGGTCCTATTTCCCCATCAGTGGAGACACACAGTATCTCTGAGCTATTTTGCAGATATTTAAACCCTCTCCAGGTAGAAGAAGTTAATGATTCATGATGCTATGCTGCCACAAGCATGTGAAACCCCAGACTAGTTGGACCTGAAGGTTGATGATGTGGACTCCTACTTACCACCTCATTCTTCTGAAGAATGTTCACATGGGCTTCCTTGGTGCTCTAGTGGTTAAGAATCTACCTGCCAACTCACGGGTCATGGGTTCCATCCCTGATCCTGGAAGACTGCACATGCCACAGAGTGGCTAAGCCCCTACTCCACAACTACTGAGCCCACGCCCCTAGAGCCTCTGTCCTGCAACGGGAGGGGCAGCCATAATGGGAAGACTGCCCTCTGCAACTAGATGGTAGTCCCTGCTCACCGCAACTAGAGAAGGCCCACAGGGAGCACTGAAGACCGAGCATAGCCATATAGCAATACATTTAAAAAATGCCCATGAGCTGATCACGCCCTCTTTGAACAATTACTATAAAAGTTGGCACTGTTTTCCCCAAACATATGGTTTTGAGGGCAGGAGCCTGCTATGTCCCCCTTTGCCTCGGGAGGCAATAGATCTATCTTTTTCTACTTCACCCAAAGGTCTGTCTAGTCAAAGCTATGGTTTTACCAGTAGTCATGTATGGATGTGAGAGTTGGACCATAAAGAAGGCTGAGTACCAAAGAATTGATGCTTTTGAACTGTGGTGTTGAAGAGGACTCTTGAGAGTCCCTTGGAAGAAGATCCAACCAGTCCATCCTAAAGGAAATCAATCCTGAATATTCATAGGAAAGACTGATCCTGAAGCTGAAACTCCAATACTTTGGCCACCTGATGCAAAGAACTGACTCAGTGGAAAAGACCCTGATGCTGGGAAAGATTAAAGGTGGGAGGAGAAGGGGACAACAAAGGATGAGATGGTTGGATGGCATTACCGACTCGATGGACTTGGGTTTGGGTGGACTCCAGGACCTGGTGATGGACAGGGAGGCCTGGCGTGCTACAGTCTTTGGGGTCGCAAAGAGTTAGACACAACTGAGTGACTGAACTGAACTGAACTTCACCCAAAACTCTGTCTCTGAGATTTGATTTGGCACTGGTGTACAGAGAAGCTGAGCTTTCAGCGTTGATAGGGGCGTATGACGGTGGGATAGTGGTCAGCAGGACGTGTGAAGAGAGTAGGCAGACTGAAGGAAAGTGACAAGATGGTGGGGGGGCAGTCAACAGGCCGTAGGTAGAATGGAGAAGAAACAAAGCAGGAGAAAGGATGGACAGCAGCCTGGGTGGAAAGAGAGGCTAGCGGTGGGTGAAGCCTGAGAACACTAGCAGATTTATGATTGGAATGGTAAGAAAACGTGGAGGACAGGAGGGAGCCGCTGGGGTGAGAAATAGTAAGTAAGGTATTAGAGGAGGAACCGTGGAGAGGATAGCAGTGTTCGGGGTGTGACACAGTGAGCCCTCATGCCCATCTCATCCAAATAGTCAGACTGCATGAAGGGGAAAGAAGGAACTCTGCTTCCATCCATCATGTGCCTTAATATCTCTGTTAGGCTGACTTCTGGGAAGGACAACCCCCTCAGCCCCCTAATCACACAAACATACCCACCTTGCAAAGCTTTCCTTGTTTCAAGCCTACTTTCTTCTCTTGCCTCCTACCCTAAAGTTAACAAGATTCTGCTGTGTCATCTCCATTTAATGTTAGACGGAGCACTATAATTAGATTCTTTTTTTTTTTTTCCAATGTAAATTACTGTATCCTTAGTGCCAATGACAGGATGTAACACAAAATAAAGTCATTGAATGAATGAAGATAAAGTTCAGATAAAGAAACCAGTGCTGAGAGGACTTAACACTGACCCTAGAAGTGGGGGTGGGCTGGGTATAGGGGGCCAGTGCTGAGAAGCTGTCTGTTGATAGGTAAAGCCTGCCTCAGTGGAGCAGTGGATTCATAGGGATTTAATTTGGGATTCTGAGGGAGACGGGTAGGGACTGAATCATCAGCATGGAATAGATGAGGGTGGGGTTTAGTGGTAAGAGGTTTTGGAAGGAGGAAGAGTAATCAGAAGTTGAAACCAGCACTTCTGTTATTTTTAAACTTTAAAAAAGTTAACACATGTGATCCTAACCACCACTCCAAATTAGGAAAAATCAAATCATTGTCTGAAGCCACACATGAATAAGATCATGAAACAAAACTTCACCCACCCGGAGATGAGTCCTCTCCAGAATTCAGAATCCCAGTCTGACAATATATTTATTCCACTGGCAAAATTCTCACTTACAAGGTTTCCTTTTAACTTTTTTCCTTGTTTTCCTCATCTTTCTGAATATCACCAGCTTGCAGTTAATAACCAACACCACAGTGGATTCATTCAGCCATTCACTCATTTATTCGAAACATTCACCAAACTGTCACTCAGTAGGTACTAAGTGCTAAGGGCACTGTGCTAGGTGCTGGGGATTTAGCAATGAGCAAGAGGGACAGGATGCTTGTCCATTTATAAATATGCTGAGTACTTCTGTGGTTCTTTTTACTAATTTCTCTGAAGATTTAACCAGGCTTAATTACACATTCTGCCTGAAAGATTCCTTTAAGAATCTTTTTTACATAATTATTTACCTAAGACCTACATTCCAGTCTCCTGCTAAGGAAATTGACTTAGCTTTTACTGAATAAACACAAATATTGTTTTGAATAAAAGCAGTGGAAGGACTTCTGAAGCTAAAAATCTCCCGAGGAGTCTCTGCTTTTAGTTTTTGGTGAGCATGTGGATCTCAATAAGAGGAAAATGAAGAAGTCTCCTAATAATTTCACATTGTTGGCTCAGGATGTTTCTCTGGACCTGTTTCCCCAGGAGACGTTACAACCACTTCAAATATAAAGGGAAAGATTGGGGAGCCACTAGAATGCTGGCTATGTTCAGTATCACTTCTGGGAGAGAAAAGTGATGGTGAAAATGGATGGGGTAGAATCTGCAGAACAATGTGCCCTCCCCTCCTCTCTCACCCAGAAAGTTCAGGGATGGACAAGATGAGGCCAGGCAGGGGGCTTGAGTTCAGGTTGAGATGTTGCTTCTGATGCCTTTGGCCCCAGCACATGGGGCCTGCGGGGGCCTGCATATTGAGAGGAGGGTAGAGCGTGGGAGTCTCCTATAGCTGTATGTGATGGAGGCCACTGGTGGGAGACTCCAGTGCAGAAGGGTAGGAGGGAACCAGGAAGCATCAGGTTAGCCCTGGAGAGTTGGGGCCTGTCAGGTCTGAGGGATCATCTGCAG
The DNA here is from genome assembly GCF_029378745.1 of Bos indicus. Taxonomy (NCBI): domain Eukaryota; kingdom Metazoa; phylum Chordata; class Mammalia; order Artiodactyla; family Bovidae; genus Bos; species Bos indicus. Next base: position 3,635,037 of record NC_091765.1, read on the forward strand.
ATAGGATGGGTCATGCTGCAGGGGAGCAGTAGGACCATCAGAGATTCATTTGTTATAAATGCGAAGGGGGGCATCTGAACCATCAGGTTAGGGGCTGAGAATTACCCGGTTTTTCAAAGGAGGAACACCTTTGCTAGGCATTTTTACAGATTCAGTTCAGTTCAGTTCAATTCAGTCGCTCAGTTGTGTCCGACTCTTTGCGACTCCATGAACCGCAGCATGCCAGGGCTCCCTGTCCATCACCAACTCCCAGAGCCTACCCAAACCCATGTCCATTGTGTCAGTGATGCCATCCAACCATCTCATCCTCTGTCATCCCCTTCTCCTCCTGCCCTCAATTTTACCCAGCATCAGGGTCTTTTCAAATGAGTCAGCTCTTCCCATCAGGTGGCCAAAGTATTTCCGTTTCAGCTTCAACATCAGTCCCTCCAGTGAACACCCAGGACTGATCTCCTTTAGAATGGACTGGATGGATCTCCTTGCAGTTCAAGGGACTCTCAAGAGTCTTCTCCAACACCACAGTTCAAAAGCATCAATTCTGTGGTGCTCAACTTTATAGTCCAAGTCTCACATCCATACATGACTACTGGAAAAACATAGGTTTGACTAGAGGGACCTTTGTTGGCAAAGTAATGTCTTTGCTTTTTAATGTGCTGTCTAGGTTGGTCGTAACTTTTCTTCCAAGGAGTAAGCGTCTTTTAATTTCATGGCTACAGTCACTATCTACAGTGATTTTGGAGCCCCCCAAAAGAAAGTCAGCCACTATTTCCACTGTTTCCCCATCTATTTGCCATGAAATGATGGGACCAGATGCCACGATCTTAGTTTGAATGTTGAGCTTTAAGCCAACTTTTTCACTCTCCTCTTTCACTTTCATCAAGAGGCTCTTTTTAGTTCTTCTTCACTTTCTGCCATAAGGGTGGTGTCATCTGCATATCTGAGGTTATTGATATTTCTCCCGGCAATCTTGATTCTAGCTTGTACTTCTTCTAGCCCAGCGTTTCTCATGATGTGCTCTGCATAGAAGTTAAATAAGCAGGGTGACAATATACAGCCTTGATGTACTCCTTTCCCTGTTTGGAACTAGTCTGTTGTTCCATGTCCAGTTCTAACTGTTGCTTCTTGACCTACATACAGATTTCTCAAGAGGCAGGTCAGGCGGTCTGGTATTCCCATCTCTTTCAGAATTTTCCACAGTTTGTGGTGATTCACATAGTCAAAGGCTTTGGCATAGTCAATAAAGCAGAAATAGATGTTCTTCTGGAAGTCTCTTGCTTTTTTGATAATAGAGTGGATGTTGGCAATTTGATCTCTGGTTCCTCTGCCTTTTCTAAAACCAGCTTGAACAGCTGGAAGTTCACATTTCATGTACTGTTGAAGCCTGGTTTGGAGAATTTTGAGCATTACTTTGTTAGCGTGTGAGATGAGTACAATTGTGCAGTAGTTTGAGCTTTTACCACACAGAGTCGGACATGACTGAGTGACTGAACCGGACTTCTGACACCAACTGCATTTTGATTGTGCTTTATATATCTCTTAAAATTTAGTTTGTTGTTCCATTGTAGTATCTGTATTCATGCTCTGTCTATAATACTAAGGGCTAGATTCTTATGTAGACCTTTTCTACAGATGCCTAGTAAATTGTTGTCAAATATGATATCAATCCAGGTTTCTTGTCAAGTCTCTCAGAAACTCCTCAGATCACCTTTGCAAAACAATGCTCCCTTCAGCCTGATTCCCCAGCCCCACTTTATTTTCCTTATAGAAAACTTCATACTGGACATAAGTATTATTTTATCGTCTGTCTCCTGCACAGAATGTATGACCTGTGAGGGCAGGCACTTTGTTTCATTTATTGCATCATCCTACCCCCAGTGCCTAGGACTATGCCTGATCCAGAGTAGGAGTTGAATAGATACACGTGGCCGAAAGTGAAAGAAATACCAACTGAGTATATATATCAAAATACTGTTTAATAATTCACTGACTCTATCATTATTTAGCTGCAGGACACAGAGCAAATTGTTAACCTACAATAGGCATCATTCTATAAAATCAACAACATTGTTAAGAACAGAATCACTGAGGTCTGGTGGCATTCCATTATTTTCACAGTAGAAAGTGAGAAAGACCATAAGGAAAAGGACTTTAAATAAGTGAATGTGTGAGAAGAGAATGCTGCAGGCCTCGCTGAAGGAGCTCCTCTTGGTGAAGTTCAGTAAAATGAAAAGCATTACTGCGGAGATATAGATGCAGAACGCAGGGCTGCCTTCACACTCCTGCACCTGTCTACAGTGCTCAGGGAGAGGTTCAAATTAGGCAGCGTGAGGCCACTGTAGAGACGCTGGGCTGCCTGAGAAGAGGCTTCCAGGGAAGAGGAAAGGCAAGCTGAAAGAGGAGAGGGAGAGAGAGAGAGAGAGAGAGAGAGAAGTTTTATCCATACAAAGAACCACACTAGTTCTACATTTATTAATAATTTATGAGAAAAACCTCTTTATTCCCCAAAGCAGACTAGCTTCTTATCTATCTTGTATCGCCACAGGACTTTGCTCTTCTGATCCTAGAACACATTACTGTGTCTAGAGTTGCAAGCTCTGTGCTCTTGCCTCCTGGAGCCCACTCCAGTGTCTCCCCTCCCCGAGGCCTGCGAGTCTGAGAAAGGCACGGTCTTGGTGTCTGCCTTCTCTGCATCAGCCTACTACAGTATCCTTTCGTGTCTGTCTTTGTCTCTGTCCACCACCGCCCCCAACAGATATTCATATATTTTACGTTTAATTAATAATAGGAAATAGCCCAAATTTAAGTTATTTGAAGGTTCTAGGCTGGTTCTCGAAGGCAATGGCACCCCACTCCAGTACTCTTGCCTGGAAAATCCCATGGGCGGAGGAGCCTGGTGGGCTGCAGTCCATGGGGGTCGCTAAGAGTCGGACAGGACTGAGCGATTTCACTTTCACTTTCCTGCATTGGAGAAGGAAATGGCAACCCACTCCAGTGTTCTTGCCTGGAGAATCCCAGGGATGACGGAGCCTGGTGGGCTGCCGTCTGTGGGGTCGCACAGAGTCGGACACGGCTGAAGCGACGTAGCAGCAGCAGCAGCAGGCTGATTCTGAGCATAGAAACTGACCCCAGGCGGAGGTTTTGAAATTTCCCAAGTAAGACACCAAATAAAAGACATGGCTATCTAACAAGCAAGCAGTGACACTTTTTATGTTTTTTTAAACAAAAATAAACTTGGGAATTTTAGACCGTGGTCAAAGACGCAATCTTCTAGACGGCAGTGACTGTCTGGTCTTCCAAAAAGATGCGCATGCACCGTGACGTCCGAGCACTGGGTGAGGCCCACGTTCCTGCGGCCACGGAGCGGAGGAACATCCCCCACGCCAAACTCGGAGTCCTACACTGTTCCCGACGGCCTCCTCGCTGCACGAAGGCCAGACTTTCCCCGGTGCCCTGCGGAGCCGAACCCCCTCCGGGTTTCAAAGCAGCGGCGGCCGGGCTCCACCCAGGCTGTGAGGACTGGGAGCAGCCGCGCCCCACGCAGGCGCACTGAGGCCCGAGGCGGTCGGGGGCGCGCAGGGGCGGTGCGGGGAGCGCCCGGCAGGGCTGGGCTGGGCCGGGCGGGGCCCGACCGAGCCGCTGTGTTTCCGTTGCCTGGAGCAGCCAGCAAGCAGCTGCCGCGGCGTCCTCCGCTCACCCTCGCCGGCTCTGCGCGCCCCGTCGCTCTCCCCGCAGTTCGGGTCTGGGTGAGTGAACGCTCGCCGCGCCCGCAGAGGGAGCGGGGGCGCCGGACGGGCGCGGCCGCTGGGCCGACAGCGGTCTCCGGTTGTGGGGAGGACGGGGTGCCGGGGGACTGTCTGGGCGCCTCGAGGAGGTGTCTGGCCCGCTGAAGCCGCGGTCTTTTTCTTCTGTTGCAGTCCTGTGTCGCTCACCTTCTCCTGACCTGGGCAGGCGCCATGGCACAGGTAAGGGCCGTGCGTCCCCGCGCAGCGCTCGGATTTACCAACTTTGTAAACTGCTCAGGAGTTCCAGAATTTGTTGGAAAGTCAGAAAAGTTTAGGAGTAAACTGAATCTGCCTGCGGGAAATCTTCTATTCCCGTTTCGTTCCCCCTTTGCTCCCCTGACTGGGAAAAGTCCACCGGAACCTGCTCCCACCCGGCGCTGCAGCCCGCGGGCGCAGCCGCCGGTGACGTGGCCGGATTTTTGTGCGCTTTTTTTTCGTGAGTAAATGTGTGAAAGGGAGCCTTTCAGAAAGCTCAGAGTTGCTGAAGTTAGAACCAAAGCAAATGCAGCTCACTGGCCATGTGATGCGAACGCATTTCTTTTTTCTTTTGACTTTATTTTCTGTAACTTTTTTGTACTTCAATACTAGGGGTGGGCGTTGGCTTTTTCTAGTAGAGTTGTAGTGGAGCTTTTTCCTATTGCTCAACCTAGCCTCACCCAAAGGAACTGATTCCACCCGGCCCCATGCCAAAAGATTAAACCAAAGAGCTGCTTTTCCTAAGTAACGAACTCGTGCAACGAGTTCTGAATTGAATCTGCCTTGGGACTGTTTCAGAATTTGATTACCTAATAATATTGCTTTCTTTGCTGTGCATACATTTATCAAAAGTGTAGGGAAGAGAAAGTCGTCTAAAGACTGTGTCATACAGTCTTCAATATACAGTGAATAAAAAAATCGATACTTAAGACAGCTCCACCCCGAAACTAATTTCACAGAGCTCATCGATCTAACTGGCTTGTTAAGAGTCCAGAAACTTTTATTTAAACAAGTGTTTAAACTGCTCAAACAATGCCCTCTTTCATGTATAGTTCACTTAAAAAAAAAATCAGATCGACTTACCAAAATTGAAAGTTTTCATAGTCTTCTCCAAGAGAAAATGGGAGGATTAAAAGAAGTTAGTAATTTTATTAAATTTATACAGTACTTCCATTCTTCCTCTTTTGCACTTAAGAATTACAGCAAACCAATTCTCATATTACTTCAAGTGGAAACTTTGGTTTAGATTCTTAACCATATAGAGGATACTTTTATATGGGATTAACTTCGCTGAGAATTATTTTTCCTATCTTGATATGCTGGTGTCGATGTAAATGATGATTTCGCAAGCATCAGAGAATAATTCTCTTTATTTTAGCTCATTCGGCTGTTTCTCTTATCTCTTTTGTAAGATTACCCAGTGATTCCTGAAGTTTTCCAATCAATGCCTTTAATTATGTAGACTCCTTACCCAAAATAGCATAAATGAACATATTTTTCCAAATGTGGATATTAATAATTGCAAAGAATATTATTGTAATTACATTAATTAAAAATAATGTAAAAATAATGTAAAAGCCTTTGTATATGCAAAACCTGGGAGATTGGTGACTTGTATTATAGAATTTTGTTATGTGATCTCTATTACAATATAACAGGACTGTTTTCTAGCCAAGTCAGTGTTTAGTTATCATAAAAGTTACAAGTAATGTTAAGAAATACAGTGTTGAATTTTACAGTAACTTTGTTACTATCCTTGGAAACCATGGAAGTGAAATAGTTTGTTAGAATATTTAAGATGGGAGTTTTGTTGGCTTTGTACTTAACATTTGATGGTGTGCAGAATGTGCACATTATGGAATTGCACTTTGCTGCTGCTGCTGCTGCTAAGTCGCTTCAGTCGTGTCTGACTCTGTGGGACCCCGTAGACAGCAGCCCACCAGGCTCCCCCATCCCTGGGATTCTCCAGGCAAGAACACTGGAGTGGGTTGCCATTGCCTTCTCTGGGAATTGCACTTTAACTGTCTAAAATTTCCTTTGGGCTCTGACGTAATTGTAGGAAAGCTGAAGTACTTCAGTGTTAGGTTTCAAACAGTTTCCATGGTAGTTCCATTTGTTGATGTGTGATTTGGGAACCAGAGGCCTCCACTCTGTGGCCATCTGTAGAGTAATGGAATCATGCCTGAGTTGAGGAGGTGCACATTCTGGCAATTTAAAATGTATTATTAAATGTGAGTGTCTCTTATTTACTGAAAAATGAAAATTCATCCTCCCACAGTAGTAATGCTTCACGGTTATGAACTAAATCTTCCATACCAATGGTTTTCTCTTTTTACTTAATATTGAGACCACCCTGCAGATAACAGCAGATACCCAGGAATCAGTTATCACATACATAAATGAATGTCATGACTGTTTTATTAAGAAAAACAGTATTGATAGATCTTTGACAGATAGTATTGATGAGTCTTTGACAGATACCCTGGAGTTTCTTTTTTTATGTAAACAAATACTAGGGATATTTTATACTCTTGTGTATATTTATATTAATAACATTAATATAATTCATATCAATGCCCCCCTTTTAGTTAAATTTTACCCTAATGATGTCAGTGTAGGGAGACAGAGCTGTAGCAAATGTTGGAAACTACTTAAAAAATGACATGATGTATACACAGTGGAATACTACTCGGCCATGAAAAGGAACACATTTGAGTCAGTTCTAATGAGGTGGATGAACCTAGAGCTTATTATACAGAGTGAAGTAAATCAGAAAGAGAAAGATAAATATTGCATGCTAATACATATATATGGAATCTGGAAAGATGTCTGATGAGTTTATTTGCAGGGCAGCCGTAGAGACGCAGACATAGAGAATAGAGCTGTGGACACAGGGACAGGGGAGGGGAGGGTGAGACGTGTGGAGAGCGTCATGGAAGCTTATATTACCATGTGTAAAATAGGCAGCCAATGGGAATTGCTGTATGGCTCTGTATCAACCTAGAGGGTGGGCTGATACAGAGCATATGTATACCTGTGGCTGATTCATGTTGAGGTTTGACAGAAAACAACAAAAAGCAATTATCCTTCAATTAAAAAATAAATAAAAATTTTAAAAAGTGACGTGATGTTAGATAAATGCATGTGGAGTTAGAGGCATTTGTGGGGCAGCTACTACTACTACTACCTCTTTCTGGTCCTAATCCTTGTCCGTTAGTATTGAAATATTTGAGATTCAGCCGTTTAACTGTTACAGGCGAGAAGTGGTCTGTCCTGAGGCTTCCCAGTTTTTCTCAAAGAGAGCACACTGGATAACTGTAAACTTCTCATGACATACAAGACGAATATAAATTACAAATGTGCCTGTGTGTAAACAATACCTGGGTAATATTTACTTTTTCTTTTTTATGTTTGAAACTATTCATTTGGATGGTTTTATATTTATATGGTTTGAAACCACAGCATTCGTGTTATTTTCACATAAAGTGCCAAATGAATAATAAATTATGATTATTGGATCAGTCACATAATCTACTGTGTTAACTTTGGGTACAAGCTGGTTGAAGACATTTACTTAGGAATAACCAAAGAGCTGTTAAAATTGCCTGAATTACTGTATATAGTAAGTATTTTTTAATGTTTTCTCACCTTTTTTCCTCTCAACCATCAACTTCTGATTATAAAAGTGAATTTTTCATTATGTTTTAGGGTCATCTCTTTAATCTGATATGCCATATTTTGGGTTGGATTTCTTAAATAGAGTCCTGACCTATTTCTTTCCTCTGGCTTTACTTGCTTACACAAGTTTTTTTAAATCTTGGTATTTAGCTAGAACCAAATTCCTTCATAGATATTCTAATTTATTTAAGTATTTAAAATTACACTGTGTACTTCTGTGTCCTTGGTTTGGAAAATCAAGAGTTGGCTCTATTTCATAGACAAATGATCCATACAATACATTTTAATTCAACTTAAGCTTTTTATGTCATTTAGCTATCTTTTAAGATAATGAAACTTTAAAAAGTTAGATTTTTGACTGTCTAAACTTAGTTTTATTTATAATGTTGTTTACAAAGAGTTAATATCTTCAGGGCATTAGGAATATCATGAAGCAAAAGGAGGCTGTATACTTTTTGGCTGGAAGCTTCATGAACATCATAGTTATCAGCCTGATTCACGTTTAAGCTCTCCAAGATTTGAATAAGAAATTGTTTTGGTTGGCTTGACATCTTTGCTCAGTGATAGTTGACAAAGGCCCTGTGCAGAGCAAGCACTATCAATGGAAATGGAGAAATTTGAAATGACCTTCATTCCAGAGGAGCTGGCTGGATTTTGAGTGCCTTTTTTCATGCCATTCACTTTAAGGTCAAATCTCTCTGTAGTTACTCCCTTGGTGGTTCTTAGGCTAGCTTACCTGTTTACCCATAGCCTCTGCTGCTTTGGGTTAGTCTCTCTCAGTTCCTAATTCCTTTGACTCTGGTCTTCATTTTGGATGCTGAGAAAGAACTCAATCCCAAGCTGTTTGACAGCTTTGCAAGCCACTAAGCAAGTCATTTTTGTTGTTCAGTTGCTAAGTTATGTCCGACTCTGTGACTCTATGGACTGCAGCATGCCAGGCCTCCCTGTCCTTCACTATTTACTGGAGTTTGGTCAAACTCATGTCCGTTGAGTTGGTGATGCCATCCAACCATCTCATTCTCTGTCACCCCTTCTCCTCCTGCCCTCAGTCTTTCCCAGCATCAAGGTCTTTTCCAGTGAGTCAGCTCTTCGCATCAGGTGGCTCAAGTATTGGAGCTTCAGCTTCTGTATCAGTCCTTCCAATGAATATTCAGAGTTGATCTCCTTTAGGATTGACTGGTTTGATCTCCTTGCAGTCCAAGGGACTCTCAAGAGTCTTCTGTAGCACCTCAGTTCAAAAGCAGCACTTCTTCAGCACTCAGCCTTCTTTATGGTCCAACTCTCACATCCATACATGACCACTGGAAAAACCATAGCTTGACTATACCGACCTTTGTTGGCAAAGCAATTTGTTGTTTGTTGTTCAGTAAACCTAATTCTCTTATGTTGAACTAGTGTCCCTTTGACACAGGTGGCAAGTTAGAGTTCTAGTTCTGAAATAAAATTTATTCATATAACCTATGTACTATTCTAAAACTTCACAAATATATCCGTTGATTTTTTTAAAACACAAATTAGTGCTCCTAACACCTTTGCTTTGTGTTTTATGGACACGTCTATTGGTTTGTAGAATATGTAAATCTATAAGCAGTTGATTATTTGAAAGGAGTGCATATTCCAGTCGGTGTTGTTTTCTTTGGACTCCAGTTCCTAACTGTTGTCTTTACTTTGCCATTCATGCATATATTTGTGAACATTTGAAGCTTTTGAGTTCCTCCTCTGTGCCTATTCTTAGAAGCGGGATATATAAAGAATGGAACTGAGATTTATTGATACAAAGCTGCCATTGTCCTTTGTGTTTGGTGCTCACTGTACAGTTTTGGAAATAAGTATTACTGTTTCCGTTTCACAGAAGAGGAAACGGAGGTTCCTTAGCTGGTGTGAGTCATAGGGGACAAAAGAGGAAAGGCATGATACATTGAGGCAATAAGAGCAAAAGCACATGCTCAGGGCTTTAGAGGAGTTTGGGAGGTAGGGCCCAGCGCTGCAGGCAGTCTGGTTCTGCTGGATTGAAGGGGCTGGCAGGTGGGGTGATGGAGCCTGCCTTAGGAAAGGGTACTGGAGAGGCTGTCCAGGAGCCAGAGTTAACATGGGCCATTCTGTAGGGAGTGGGGGGCTATCGTAGAGTCAGAGGCTGGGCTGTGCCACGGTCAGGTTTGAATTAACGAAGATGGCCCCCAGGGTCATGCCCGGATGGTGGTGTGGGAGTTGAGGAGGGGAGGGGAGGCTGGACGGCTACTTGGGGATCTGTTGCTGTAACCACTGTGAAATTTTAAGATTTTAACCTAGGCAGTAGCTGGGACTTTGGGTAGGAGGGGACTGTAGGAGAGAGTGGGCAAATCAGATGCATGAATGAATGGGGGTTAGTGAAGGGCCACCACCCTTCAAGATGAGTGGCTTGCTTGATGAAGTGGTAGATTGTGTTTTTCTTTTGAGAAAGGAATGCAGGTTTGAGGTGAGAGAAAAACAGTTCGTAGATTTGTTTACCTTGAGTTCTTTATAAAATATTTAGGTTGTGTAGTGGGTGTATATGATTTTACCCTCTTTCATCTCTATAGGTCATCCGTTTGTTTATGTATAAGGGCTTCCCTGATAGTTTATCTGTTAAAGAATCCACCTGCGGTGCAGGAGACCCTGGTTTGATTCCTGAGTCCGGAAGATCCGCTGGAGAACGGATAGGCTACCCACTCTAGTATTTTTGGGCATCCCTTGTGGCTCAGCTGATAGAGAATCCCTCCTGCAATGTGGGAGACCTGGGTTCCGTCCCTGGGTTGAGAAGATCCCCCGGAGAAGAGAAAAACTACCCACTCAGTATTCTGGCCTGGAGAATTCCGTGGACTATAATCTTTCATCTCTATAGGTCATCCCTTTGTTTATGTATTATTTATCTCTTCTTGCAACTAAAGATTTGAAGCTTATTTTCTACCTCTGTTTTCTGTCTCTTGTTTCAATGCAAAAGGAAGTTGTGAATCCATGTACACTCTTCTCTAATATGAGAAATCTATAAACTTGATTATTTTCCGAAGCTTTGGTGAGAATGAATTGGTTAGTAAAATAGGTATTCATGTGCTGTGTGCAAAATGGCCCATTGAACAACTAGATATAATAGCCCCTTCATCAGAGGTTAATGAATTTGCTCACTTAACTGATTCAAACATATCACCATTATTCATAGACAGTTAAACTTTCCATTTTATTAGTATTTGCCAAGGGAAGGCATTCTTATAATTAGCAAGGCGGTAGCCATAGGTGCATTAAAGAAATACAACAGAAGTCCGACTTATATTGACAAAATCTTTATTAAGTTACTAAACCTTTTCTTCTCCTGTGTGTGCATGTGGGCCCAGTTGCTTCAGTTGTGCCTGACTCTTGGCAGTCCCATGGACTGTAGCCCGCCAGCTCTTCTGTCCATGGGATTCTCCAGGCAAGAATACTGGGGTGGGTTGTCATGCCTGCCTCAGGTGTCTTCCCAACCCAGGTATCAAACCTGCACCTCCTCCATTTCAGGCGGATTCTTTACCGCTGAGTGTAAACTACTTTATAGAGATGCTTTTTTTACTTACACCTAACATTCAAAGCGGAGAAGGCACTGGCACCCCACTCCAGTATTCTTGCCTGGAAAATCCCATGGATGGAGGAGTCTAGTAGGCTGCAGTCCATGGGGTCACTAAGAGTCGTGTCACTTTCCCTTTTCCCTTTCCTGCATTGGAGAAGGAAATGGCAACCCACTCCAGTGTTCTTGCCTGGAGAATCCCAGGGACGGAGGAGCCTGGTGGGCTGCCATCTGTGGGGTCGCACAGAGTCGGACATGACTGAAGCGACTTAGCAGCAGCAGCAGCAGCAGCAACATTCAAAGGTCAAAGGTAGTTGAAAAACTAGACAAAATGGAAGGAAACAAAAAGGAGCATGAAAGGGAAAGGAAGCTACATGAAACTTAATAGTAGCGATAGTTTGAATTTGAGACTTTGAATTGTAGTTTTTACCTGTTTTGATGGCATTGCATAATGGCGAAGATAAGGGCTTGATATCTTGTTTCTGAGCCCTCGTGATAGGTGTTTGTCCTGTACCTCTCACTACTCTTGGAGATTCTGCTTTTTTCTGATATTAATTTACTTTGTGTCTCAAATCATGATCATGCTGCCTGGCTTTTCCCTCTTTTCTTGCTTATCTCATTTCCTTCTCAGTACAGTAATTTTCAGTTTTTTTTTCCCTCTGCTGATCTCTGAGTCCCATTATCACAGGAAATATTAATGGGCCTGCTCTGTACTTTGTCTGTTAGATGAGACCTAAGCTGCTCTGACTCGAGAGGAAAGGCAGGACTCTGCCCTTGGCCTTCCACCCTTGCCCTTTCTTGGTGGCCTCCAGAAGGCTTTTTGCAAAACCTGAGCCTCAGAAGAACCATACTTAAAACCCACTGTACAGCTGCTCAGCTACAGGGCTTTGCTTAATGATTTCTGGCTCAATTAATACTATGTGGAATGGTTGGTAGGTGTTTAGGTATTGATTTCATAGAACTAGATGACAGACTTGAAGAGAGTTTAGTTCTCCTCTGTGCCTTCAGTTTAAAGTGTTCCAGACCCAGCTGAATGTTTTCTCATCTTTAAATTTGAAGGGGTATTTCTGTATTATTTTCTTGTGTCTTAAATTCTAGAAAAGCAACCCTCCACTTGTGTTTTGGTTTAATTTTATTCATTTTATTTTGCATACCTACACTTTGAAGGTAAAGAACTTTTTCATTTAGAGCAAACAAAAAACAAAGCCCACAAAATTATAGACCTAGAAGAATGGGTAATTTTGAAGTTTAGAGTTAGCAGAGTGAATTACATGTTTTGGCCACCTATTGTCTAAGCATATATGATAATTCCCTTGGTTATGGCACTGGTGGCAGAGAATCAGGGTAAATGAGGTGAACTGAGGACAGGTACAGGGAACAGTGGCTGCTTGCCCTTGGAATTCATCTGGGGAAGGTGTGCGTCTGGAACTTGAGGCTAGCAGCAGTGCTAGGAAGCAGGGTAAGCCCTCTATGAGTCACTCAGAGTCCCGTTGGCCCAACATAGACGGTTTGGTGTGGGCGAGGGGGGGGATGGAGCTGGTCACGACTGTCCAAGCAAGGGTTCTGTCTGTGTGACTCATGTCCTGTGATTCACAGCTGGCCCCTTACTACTGCTGCGTGGCTTTCACGATGACTGATCAAGTGGAATGTAGCAAGAGTGTTCCCCAGTTTCTAGAAAACTCTCAGAAATACCACCAGCAGTTATTTCTCCTTCACAGTAGCTAAGACGTGAGGAAACACCCCTGTCTCTTTTTTCTATTCTTCACCTCATTTTCTTCAGGATCATGGGTCAAATGTCTGTCTTTTTTAAGGCAAACCCCTCCTGTCTCCTGTTCTTAATCTCTTCTGTATTTTTAACTTCTCTTTCTACTGGCAGCTTCTTCAGAGCCTGTAAACTGGATAAAGTACTTTTTAAAGTGTTTTTTAAAAATACATATATATTAAAAAAAAAAAAAAAACCCACCTGTTTGTAGGATGGGAGTTCACAGAGATGCTCTGCCTCTCAATTCAGTCGTTGGTGTCCTTCAGCCAGACTTTCACCACCACCAGAGACCTCCTGGTTGCCAGACCCAGTAGACCCTTTCCGACCTTCTCTCTCACGTGGCTCACGCCCTGTTTGCACACTGCCTTTTCTTCCTTTCCTTGCTTTGGCTTCTCTTCCATCACCTTTGGATTTTATCTTTTTGCCTTTGGGAGGCTGAGTAGCATCCTAGTCAAGAGCCCACAGTCCCATGGCCTGTGTTCCATCCCAGCTCTCCTGCTTGTTTGCTTGCCGGTCACTTGAGTGACCTGCCAAATCCTTCTAAGCCAGCGTGTTTCTTCATATGTGAAATGGGGTTTCACTGAGAGGACCCCGTGAAGCTCTGAGCTCATTGCTGCTCTCGCTGATATTATCTGCTCTTCTGATTGTCGATGACTTTCCCCTGTCCTCTGGCTCTTCTTTCCATTCCATTAGTATTGTCTTTGGTGACAGGCGCCACACACAGCTCCAGTTACTGCTGATGTGCCCCAGCAACTGACAAGCCTGCTGTTGGTTCAGTTTGTGGAGAAAGGCAGGACCAGCCATCCTCTTCCCTTTTCAAAAAGCAAGTCATCCCAAATGGTTTCCTTCTCCTTTTTCCTGGCCCAGCTGCCGTTTCCTTTCCATCTCCCCTGCTCCTGACTTCAGTCAGGTCTGTTTAAGCTTCTTCTGTTTAGTCATTTTTAAGCCAGTCCTTCTGTCTCCACTCTTGCACAGTTCTGTCCTGTTCTCCCGGCTGCTGCCCTGCGGAGTCAACTTTGTTCTTCCTTGGTTGCTGAAATGCCCTCCAGGGGCTTCCCTCCCCAGGGAATTCTGGCTCAGTGGCTTCCAGCCTTCCTTTCCCCCGTGGTGACGACCTTTCCCTTCTTTGTGTTTCTCTCCAGTCTTCCTGCTTGCTCCAGTCTGTTGAAATGCTTAACCCCTTGTCCAAAGTATCACGTTGGTTCCTCTCTCACATCGGTATTTCCCTTGAAATACCTGCCTGCCCTTCTCTGCTTTCCTGAGCCTGCCTGGCAAAGTCACAGGCATCTCTTCAGACACTGGGCGGAAGTTTTTCTTTCTTTCTTTTATTTTTGACATGTTTCAAACTTTTTATTTTATATTAGGATATAGCCAATTAAGAATGTTGTGATAATTTCAGGTGAACAGTGAAGGGGCTCAGCCATACATATACATGTATCCATTCTCTCCCCAGTTCCCCTCCCATCCAGGCTGCCACATAAAATTGAGCAGAGTTTGCTGTGCTATATAGTAGGTTGATCCGTTTTAAATATAGCAACGTGCACACGTCTATCCCAAACTCCTTAGCTGTCCCTTGCTATGGGGAAGGTTTTCTAATTTCTTTTCTTCCCACTTTTCCCATCTTAGTCCCTCCTTTATGTGCTCACATCACCCTGATGGAACTTCTGTGTGAATATACTCTATTGCACTTGATTATTTACATGTCTATCATTTTCTCTTAGGGGATCATGACTTTTCCCTAGTGATAAGTACAGTACTTGGCATGAGGAAGCCATTCATAAAATGGTTTTGAATGAATAAATAAGCAGACAGGTGAACTAAGTCATTCAAGTTCTCACATTGAGAAAATCCATGGTATTTATTCGTTTTTGTGATGATATTGATGGTATCTTTCTCACCGATTTGAAGTGGTCTTACTAAACAGAAATTGCAGTTGGACTTGAGAGAAATAACTTTCCTAACCCATACTAATTTTGAAGGGCCGTTTCCTCAAATTTTACCAGTTTTTCTCCCAACCTAATGCCTAATTTTTTTTTTTAATTACATTGAACCATTTGAAACTTCCTATATCCAGCCATTTCAGATGTTAGTTCCAAGTCCGGACTGTCACCTGTGCTTCCAACTGACTACCTATAGATTGGAGTTTCCAGTGACCGCATCATTGGCTTATAGAACTCAGAGAAACATTTTACTTACTAGATCACTGGTTTATTATAAAAGGATACAACTCAGGAACAGCCAGATGAAGAGATATATCGGGCAAGGTATCTAGGAAAGAAAGCATCGTGTGTCATTTATGGGGTCTGACGAGCTCGGGTACCGTAGTCCTTTATGTCTCAGTGCAGAAGAGAGTTCAGTGAGAGGTAAAGTGATAGATAAGTGATTTATTAGAATAGGACGCTTGTGAGGCTTCCAAGTGGATGGGGGAGAGATACCATGCCAAGAATTTACTGGGCTGCAGTTTTATAATCAAAGGAAAAGTGGGGAGACGGAGAAGACTTCTTTGTCTTCCTTGAGTAGACATCATGTTTCCGTCATCAGCTTCTCCTCCAGGGTGGGCAGGGGAGTTTTCTCGTCACTATGTGGTCAGGCTAGGTCCACACATGATTGTTCTCCACGTGTGAGGAGAGGGTAGGGGTGGGGATGAAAGTTGCTACCAGTCAATAGTCTGGGTTGGGAGATCAAACTGGGAAACATCTCTTCCCTGGGATTATATACTTTTGGCCACATCTTTATAGCACTAAGGTCTTCCTGTACGTTCTCTCAAGGCTAACTCTGTTTAGAGGAAAGAAGAATCTTTCTTCTTTCTTTAATGAGAGAAAACTACTGTTAAAAAATTATTCTCACAGTTGTTAAAATGCAAGGAATACTTTCAAGACTGTGGCAGTAAGGGTCATGACTGTTTCAGTAGAAGAGAGAGATTGGGTTCAAGTGCACATATAGCAAAGGCAGCTGGGGATGTATAACCAATGAGCAGACCGAGGGTGCCAGTGGGTGGGAAGTTACTAAGAGGAGACATCAAGGGCAGAGGGGTTCTTTCTGAACTGGCCTAATGGGATACTTGCTAAAGGCAGCCCACAGATTCATACATCAAAGGTGGAAGAGGAGGAACTTGAACAGTTACTAAGTATCAGGGGGATTCTCTGTAAACTGACTCAGCAAGATTCTTGTGCAGCTGGGCTTGGCAGGCTGATGCCAGCACTTGTCAAAAAGAAGGCTTTGAGGTTTCTGTCTAAAGTTTGGTCAAGGAGAGAATCTGTCTCCTGAATCTCAAGTGCTACTTCAGGAGGTGTAATTCAGTCCACTGAAGAGAGGTCACTGAGCTGACCTCTGGTGCTGTGTCCCCTGGAAGTTCTTCCCCAAGGATAGTGCTCTTTTTTCTGTCACCTTTTTTTTTGGTTGGTTGGTTGGTTGGTGTTATGATATTGCTGGCAAATGCAGCAGTTGGATGTTAAGGTAGAAGAGAAATTTTTTTCCTTGTAGGAGATTGCACTTCCATGCCTTCATAATAAAACACAAGTGATTATGAACCAGACAAGTATTCTCAACCTCCATTCCTTATAACTGTTTATTTCTCAGTTTTAGATGGAACCTTGCCAGGAGTTGCGAGGTACTTCAGGGACATTTATTGGTAAAAATAAATCCTGGGAGCCTCCTTTTATCACAAGATAAAAATTTATGGCTCAGAATTAGTAAAGCCTTTGGATTCTAAAGATCTAATGATATTATAAACATTTTTAAAAATATTAAAATACTTGGATGATTAAAAGTACTATATATGATAAAATAGGAAACCTTATAAATAGAATATTCTAATAATTCTAATATATCTTTATAAAACTCTAAATTCAGAAATTTCTATTCTTCAGGCACATGAGCAACCGAGTATCTCTTCAGGTTTTGCCGAATCTTCAAATCCCTAAGAGATAGGACTAGCTGTATTAAGAGCATCGCTTAGAGTTGAGTGCTTAGGGTAAGCTGAGCATGCATGCAGATCAAAGTGATGAGAGACTGAATGGGAAAGAAGCCTGTAGGGAAGCGCCCTCCGTGAACCAGGAGGTGCTGGTGGGGCTTGCTCACTGGGGCGGTGCCTGCAGGCGGGACACCAGCCTTCCCACTCCTGGGAGCTCAGGTGGGCCTGGAGAACCCATGTGCTGAATCAGTGCACTGCCAATCCACGTTGTAATGGTGTATTTCCCATTTCAAATGAAGCTATGTATCTTACCAAATTAATGTAAAGTCTGAACATGATACAGAGGAAATTTATGCTGTTTGTGGTCTTAGTCATGCCGTTAATAATAAAAAATATTCCCTCACCAGGTTCTCAGAGGCACCGTGGCTGACTTCCCTGGATTCGATGAGCGGGCCGATGCAGAAACCCTTCGGAAGGCCATGAAAGGCCTGGGTAAATTCAGCCTTCTTTTTGTTCTAAAAAAAATGTGACACTTGTTTTTCTGAACAAAAAATCTTGTTTTACAGTAAGACTAATTTTAGAATATTTTGAGCTGAATGTACATAGAAGGAATAGGTAATTAAGAACAAAAATAATGACTAACCATCCCTAGTATTCAGCCTGTAGAACTGGACAGGAGTTAAATCCAGCCTCTTTATTTTTTTAGCTTTTCAACTTTACCTGCACAGTAGCTGATTGAGTAAACAAGCAGACATATCTGAGGGTGATGAGATGTGTAGCCCTTTTGCTCTCAGTGTCCGATCAGATATCTGGTTCTGTAAGTGTCTTACATCCCACTGTCTTCTCTTTTGCTGTGTGTGTGTGTGTTTTTTTTCTTTTTCTTTTTTTGCCCTTTTGGAAACCTCTCACCATGGGAATTCCCACAGATAACTGCTCCCCTCGTCCTCAGGCTCCTCCTACACTAATTCCATGTGAAGGGCTCCATCTTTCTCAGTCCTGATGCTCTGACCCCAGCACTCTGCGTTCTGAACGTCTCGTGAGGTCTCCTGCTGTAGCAGGGTCAGGTGCAGGCCTTCCAGCCTTGCACGGCCTTCCCTGGCGTTCCAGCCCACTTTCTCCGCCAGCTCGCCAGCTCACATCACCGCCTGGTGTGTCCCCTGATCCAGCTGCTCTCTGGTGATGAGGAAAGATCTGCATCTTCCTACTGCTGAGCTTTCCCTGAATTCTAAAAGCCAGTTTCCCTTCTTTATATCACTGCCTGTCAAAATCTTTTCATCCTTTAAGGCTCTTTTGGGTGGGATTTACCTTTTCCAAGAAGCTTTCCCCAAAACTGTCTTCCACTACTTGTCAGCTTAGAGAACCTCCTCTGAACCCCCGTGTAACACCTGGACCTCTCCTAAGGTCCTTGTCACATTCTACCTTGCTGCTGCTAAGTCACTTCAGTCGTGTCCGACTCTTCGAGACACCATAGACGGCAGCCCACCAGGCTCCCCAGTCCCTGGGATTCTCCAGGCAAGAACACTGGAGTGGGCTGCCATTTCCTTCTCCAATGCATGCAAGTGAAAAGTGAAAGTGAAGTCGCTCAGTCGTGCCCGATTCTTAGCGACCCCATGGACTGCAGCCCACTAGGCTCCTCCATCCATGGGATTTTCCAGGCAAGAGTACCGGAGTGGGGTGCCATTGCCTTCTCCGACATTCTACCTTAGCTTGTGATTATTTGTATTTTTTTTCCCTACATTGTTTGTAACTTGAAACCAGGGTCTGTATCTTTTCTCCTTTCTCAATATCCTGTAACTCCCAACACGTTGTGCCTTGTGAAGAAGTGTTATTTGAATAACTTTCGTTTCAAGAAAAAATAGGTGCACTAGTTTTTAAAAAGTGAGGAGGATTTTTGCATCTACTTTATCATGTTTAGGGGTAGTATGCATTGTTGGAAATAGTAACATTTTCATATTGTAAATTTTGCATTTTAATAAATGGTTTAATAAAATATTTTTTATGAGGCAAGGAATTGAAGTGACTGGGGATCTGGTTACAAAGGTTTTTGAGAGAGGGGGCATAGGAGCCAAGGTGTAATGGTTTGAACATAATTGCAGGCACGGATGAGGAGAGCATCCTGACTCTGTTGACATCCCGCAGTAATGCTCAGCGCCAGGAGATTGCTGTGGCTTTTAAAACTCTGTTTGGCAGGGTAAGACCATACTTCCTCCCAAGGTAGAACTGTGAGAGCAGTTTATCTTTTAAGACTGGTTTGAAAATCTACTGATATTCTTTTGTAAATATCATTTATTTTATGATCCTGACATCCTGTTCCCCCTTTTTTTCTTTTCTAGTTTCTTAGTTATGAGCTGTTGGTTAAGATGCTCACCCAGCTTACCTTCATGTGATTGATTTTCCTTGTTTGACACCATAAGTCGCTGAAAGATCTCATGGTGCTAACAGCCCTCTTCCCTTCTGTGTTTCACACTCAGGATTGTTGTATTATCTCCCAGGTGTAAACCTGTATTGCAGCATGTTTTGTTATGACGCAGTCACAGTCTGGTTCCGTTGGAGTGATGTTTTAATAAGTGATTTTTAATTCATTGGTTTAAATATTCTTACTTGATTAACAACTCAAAGTAAAAACTAAATTTGTTACTAAGTGAATTAGTACAGACATGAAAAGCTGAATGTACTTTTGTTATTCTGACAATTTTTGTTCATTATTTCAAGAAACAAATAAAAAGGGGAAAAAAAAAAGAAAGTATTTTAAACACAAGTTCTGGTTGCCTGTGTACTGAAACTGAAATGGATGCAAAATACTGCTTTTATCTTCGAAATTACACAGACAAGTTCCCCATAATAGCAACTGTCCTGCAGTAGTCAGGGGCATAGTAATGAACATATCTGTTATGTCCTGGAATACATAATCTGTTGTGTTTTAGAATGTATTCTGTATTAGAACACAGTATGTTTTGTATTGTACTATTATTGATATGGAGAGAAGAGAAAACATTGTTTTGTTTAGATTCGATAGGCCAAATTTTGTTCCTTGTAAAAATGCATTTATGATTTTTTGGGGGGGTATTTTTTTTTTTTTGCAATAGACATGCTTCTCAGAACAGTATTTTTAAAATATTTTTAGCTTACTTTAAAAATAGTCAGTTTTTAAAATCTCTGAAAGTAAGAAAAACATCTTAAAAACAAATACCTTGACACATGAGTGTCTTTACTTTGCCCAAGTGGTAGGTCAGATTTCAAAAGTACAGCTGGCAAAGCTATAGGGTATTGTTTAGCTCATGCATCTTACTTGGAGATAGCAACATAAAGAATTCATTAGCACAAAGGGTTGTCGTTCTTGTTTAAGAAGAATCTCCTTAAAGTTTCTACCTGGTTCACAACTTTATATTTTCTGTCTACTAGGACCTTCTGGATGACCTGAAATCAGAACTGACTGGAAAATTTGAAAAATTAATCGTGGCTCTGATGAAACCCTCTCGGCTTTATGATGCCTATGAACTGAAGCATGCTCTTAAGGTAAAAAGATGAGTGCAAGGAATATTCTTGTCATGAATAATATTATTTTGTGTTGGTAATTACTTGATGGTGTTTTTTATATTAAACTGATTTCACTGAGGGTTTCTTGAAGGACAGAATTGTAGGAGGCAATAAGAAAAGGAGGGAAAACAATGATAAGTGTGTTATTTAACCCTTTTGTATAGTTAACTCAATGTGTTTTTTTTTTTAAATTTTTAATATATTTTACAGACTTTTATGTTTTATTTCATGCTTGTTTCCTAATTTTGAGATATGTTTTGAAAATGTTACAGATTAGTTATTCAGTCCTTTAGTTTGGAAAGTTACCTGATTGGGAAACAATATTGTCAATAGTTTTAGCTAAGATGAAGTTTTGAAGAGAACTTTGGAACTTTGAGATAAGAAAGATTTTCTAGTACCCTTTTGTACTTTTCTGTACTTCTGAATACTAAAGTGAAGCAGCTGGTAAGCTTGATATAATTTCATTGTAGCAAGTAACTTAAATGTATATTCCCTTGCCTGGTGTTTGGAATGTTGTATAAAATATGACTACATTGAATAATTTGTTTAGGTTTATGGGACTGGAAGTAACTCAGCCCTTAGTGTCTAGGTTTTGCATGAGCAAACTGAAATTAACAACTAGATCATCATGTAAATCAGGTGGAGGGAAGAGAGTGCTTGTCAAGTTAGAACATTTCTATGCTGCTTCATTTTCTTACAGTGATTCTCTGGAATAAAGAAAATCTTTTTTCAGCCTTCTGAAGTGTTAGTAGTAGCTAAAATTTTGCCAGAACATAAACGTAGTTTTTTTTCAGTGTTTCATTTTTGGTAAAGAAACAGAAATATAAAGAAATCAAGTCTTCAGTATGTTACCTTTTAAAATTAAGTTCAGCTGTGTCATTGCTTGTATCTTCTAGTTTAGCAATGTAGATAAGACTTTTGTCAGGAAGGAAAACAAACTATAATTACTTTTCAAAACTAGAGACAGCAAGTGCCACTTCCTTTATAGTGACCCAATAACTGATTCCTAATAACTAAGCCATGCTACATTTATTGTTACTTTCATTATAGAGTTTCCCTGTGATCCATAGAGCACTTAATTTGAAGGCAGAGTTGCTTATCTTTTGAGGTACATATGATATAAGTATCAGTGTTCGTCTGTGTAAATTTATGTAAATTTTTCATTTTAATATTTTACTATTTTTATTATTTCCTGTTTCATTAAAATGTTTCATTTTTAAACTATTTAGAATTAAACTGATAAAATTACAAATTTATGTGATCTGTTGTATATTAGGTATACACATAACATACAGTAAACATTTTTTATTAGACAAAAAATGATAAAATTGTCTTTAGAAAGAAAATATGAAATTTTGTATTTCTATAACTAATAGAACTCATATACAAGAAGTGAATGTTATATTGGATAATATTTCTGTATATTTGAAATTTTAATAACAGCTATTCTGAGAAAATCCTTTTCTTTTTAATCTTATTAGCATTTTTTTTTTTTTCTATAAAAAAATAAATCTCCAAACAGGGAGCTGGGACAGATGAAAAAGTCCTGACAGAAATTATTGCGTCAAGGACACCTGAAGAACTGAGAGCCATAAAACAAGTGTATGAAGAAGGTAAATGTTTCGAATTATATTTCCCTTCATTTCTACTGTCACTGTTCCATTTCTCTAAAGTGAATGCAGTTCTTTAGCGTTCCAGGAGGTAGACCATGCACAAATGGATGAGTGAGTGAATGAGTAAACAGATAAGCAACAGTTCAGAGTAGTTTCTTTTTCAGGAGGAAAAGACTGCCTTTTTTCTGTACCTGTAACTATTCTAGTATTTGTAAGAACCTTCTGATGAGGATGGAGCTTATTTTCACACAGGATTTACAGTCAGTGTAGGAATATACAGGTTGTCTCTTTTACACTAAATTTAAGCTGTAAGTGGTCCTTCTTCCTTAAAAATACTGCTTTATGTTAGTAGAAGTTATGGAGAAGGCAAGGCACCCCACTCCAGTACTCTTGCCTGGAAAATCCTATGGGTGGAGGAGCCTGGTAGGCTGCAGTCCACGCGGTCGCTAAGAGTCAGACACAACTGAGCGACTTCACTTTCAGTTTTCACTTTCATGCATTGGAGAAGGAAATGGCAACCCACTCCAGTGTTCTTGCCTGGAGAATCCCAGGGATGCAGGAGCCTGGTGGGCTGGTGTCTATGGGGTCGCACAGAGTTGGACACGACTGAAGCGACTTAGTAGTAGTAGTAGAAGTTAAAAGTTACTGAAAAGGAAACCTCGCCCAAATCAGAGGTGATAATGTCTGAGTACATGAACGTTGTTTTAGCTAAGCACAGTACTCGACTACTCTGCATTTTGACTTTTCTTTTTGGTGTATTTTCTTTTTTAATAAATTTTTGGGTGTGTGTTGAAAAAAAAAATCTTTGATTTGATCTGAAGCATATCCTGTTAATGGAACCAAAAGAATGTAATGAAAGGTAGAAGTAGAGAGTTCTTTTCTCATCAGATTTTCCGTAGAGGACTCTGCCCTCTGCCTGGCTGAGGAGGATCAGACCATCCAGGCTGTCAGCTCAGTCAGTAGGCCTCCAAGCCTAGTGCCTGCGGCTTGGAAAACAGGTCCCTGTCTCACCATTAGTTTGTTCATCTTAGAAATGACACTGGAACCCAGCTAATTAGAACTGTGAAATCTGTGGCAACTAAATAATGACCTTTTGAAGTGCTGGGTCTTTCTTTCCTGTTCCTGTTTTTATCGTTGGATAGGTCCAAGCCACTAAAGCAAAGGGGCTATATGTATCTCAGCTGCAGCTGATCACTGTTGATTCTTACCTGGTATAATATTCAGATATCTCTTTGCGGGATGTTGACACTGGTGAGTGAGCCTTTGTACTGCTGGATGGCAGATGCGGTGCCCTAAGAGCATAGTAACTGTGTGTGGTCTGTCCATTCCCTGTGTTCGTATGCGCTAGCTCTGTGTCCAGCAGTGTACTGGCTGTCATGAAGGATGCAAAAGATGCTCCTGTCCTCAAGAAGTTTGCAGTCTGTTTAGGGGTTAGAAAAACTTCAAGAGTTACAGGCTAGTAAAGTTCAAAACGTGTTTAATGCAAGAATTCACTCAGAGAAGAGAAGTCATTGTGGCTTTGGGTGTTAAGGGAGGTTTCACAGTGCAGTCGGACACTGAGCCAGGGTTTGCAGGCGGGATAGGCTTTGCGTGGGTGAAGTGGGCATTTTCGGTCCCGTGCACCCTCTGAGTGCTGTGCTGTGCTGTGGAGACAGGGTTGAGGGACAGAGAAAACCTGACTGGTGGGGGGATATGCACGTCCACTGTGGAGATAGGCTAAACGGAACAGCTGCAGTCAGCCTCTGTTACAGGTGTTCTCGTACGGCTAGAGTAGAAGCTTGAGCTTGCTTCAGAGGCACAGTAAGCTCCTGAGTGGATGGTGGGGTGACAAAAGGGACAATTGAGGGAGGGGGGAGACTTAAGAGACTGATTAGGTAGCCGTATTAGGGGAGGTAAGCTGGCCAGTTGTGGCTCAGCCTAGGTTGGTGGGAGGTATGAGGCAAATACATCAGAAAGAGGAGAAATATTTAAAAGCATTTGATGGTTGATTATATATGTATAGGTGTTGGAGTAAAGGAAGGAATAAAAAATTCCTTCAAAGTTTTTGTATTTGAGCAACTGATTGAAATAGATATATATCTCTTTTGTACTTCTAGAAGTAGAAGTTTCAAGCTTTTAAAGTTTGTCTCCTTTCAAATAATGAAGTATTTAAATGCCTTGGAGTAACACCTTCAGTGGGCTCAGTGGTAAAGCATCTGCCTGCCAATGCAGGAGATGCAGGTCTGATCCCTGGGTTGGGAAGATCCCCCGGAGAAGGAAGTGGCAACCTACTCCAGTATTCTTGCCTGGAGAATTCCATGGACAGAGGAGCCTGGTGCGGTATCGTCCATGAGATCACGGAAGACACCATTAGCAACAGACTTTCACTTCAGTACCTTCAGTAGCTGTTCCTTTAATAGTAGCTGGTAGAGAGACAGTGAAAGGTGCCTCTAGACTTGTGCAAATCCTGGTTCTCCCCTTTGCTGTGGTTTTATGTTGAACAGCTGGAAATAGAGGGGGGAAAGACATGTTTTAAAATATCCCTGCTGTCTCTAAGAAATAACTCTGTTGTAGAGGAGAAATATCTTGTTAGGAAAAGGCCATTCCCCAAAGGAAAAAAACTCAGAATATTAGAGTTTATTAGACCTTAGGAGATGAATCATGTAAAATATTTGAAAGGAAAGCAAAGCAAAAATGTGAAGTTAAGATTGATTATATTTTAGAGGCTTTCCAGCACCATCTGGTATCTACAGATGAATAACTGCATTGGTTGAGAGCATTTCTTAAAAGACTAAGTCATGATTTAGGTTTGAACCAAATGCTTTTGGGAGACTATTTTCATCCAGCCTGTCACTCAAAGCATTTACCCTTCAGTCTATAGAGCACTCAGAGAAGGATAAACTATTACGCTAATCAAATGTTTCTTCTTCCATGTCTCTTCCATTTGATTCACGTGGCAAGATACCCTTTTCTAGTTGACAGAAGCTGTAAATAAGTGACATTATTCTGTTGCAGAGTATGGCTCGAGCCTGGAAGATGATGTGGTGGGGGATACTTCAGGGTACTACCAGAGGATGTTGGTGGTCCTCCTTCAGGTATTGGCTAGAGACTGTTTGTGGTTTGACTAAAAATCTAAAGCTGGACCAGTCAGAAACTGGTTAAGTAAGGCCACTTAAAATTCTTGTAATTATTTCTGGTACTTGCTTGATTCTGGCTGTGTGGTGCCAGTGTGTGTTTGTGTTTCAGCATATCTGACCTGAATTCTTAATAGCTAACTCATAGTTGCTCCTTTTTTTTTAATACCACTATCCTCTTTTATTCATAGATTTTAAAACCAAAAGGGTTAGGTTGGTTTTGAACAGTGCTTGTGTGATAACCTAAAATATTGCAGAATTGGTAAGATCTTAATAAAAGCATATTATTCCTAAGAGAAAAAGCTTTATGTGCATAACTCTCTGGTGGAACTGTTGTTTTTTTTTGAATGAAAATGCTCACGTTATCCAATAATGTGACATATCTCTTCTAGGCTAATAGAGACCCTGATGCTAGAATTGATGAAGCACAGGTTGAACAAGATGCTCAGGTAAGTGGGACTTAGGTGATGACTTTACTATGACAGAAATGAAAAGAAAACCATGCTAATGGAAAACCATGACATCTTATAATAGCATCTAAAAGTAACCTAATGGGTTATTTACAAATCACAAGACACATGTAAGTCAATGTCGCTCATTTTGATCTGGACAACAAGATATTTTATCCCAAAGCTGAAACAGAAAAAAATAAATTGCATATAAATATTGAATTCCACCTGGATGTGTTACTTTTCTTTAGATTATGGAACACACCCCAAATAGAGAATTTTACAGGAAAACCAGGTGTTATGAATGCTACTGGCAATGTGGCAGTCAGTTTCTTGGCAGGAAAAGACAAAGAAAAAATAAAGTATTTTAGTAATACATGGTGTTTTATTACATAAGAAATGACACATTATTGTAGTATTTGAAGATTCCATCTCCTTTTCCTTGATAGAATTATAAATAGAATTGTCCTTTTGTCAGTTGCTCTTCAGCAACTCCCTAATGACATTTTTGTAGCTAAGTTGCTTTTAAATCCCATTATAGTCTGAATGTGGTTTGTAAAGTAGTCAAATGTAGGAAATAAGTGTTGCGAAATTTGAAACATGAGACCTGAAAACTGGAAAATGTTAACAAAGGAATTACTTGGGTTCCCAGAGGCAGATACCCTAGTCCTGTCTCTCCGGTCACGTTTCCCACATAGGCTAACCTCGGAGATAGTGTGGGTTTGGTTCTGGACCACCACCCGAAAGTGACTATCAGAATAAAGCAAGTGACAGAAATTGTCCTGGTTTCTCAGTGCATATAAAAGTTATGTTTACACGATACTTCAGTAACTGTGCAGTAGCATTATATCTAAAAACAGTGTATCTCCCTTAAATGAACAGTGCTCGAGCTCAGTTGCAAAGTTGTGTCCAGCTCGTTTCAAACCGATGGACTGTAGCCCACCAGGCTCCTCTGTCCATGGGATTCTCCAGACAAAAATACTGGAGTGGGTTGCCGTTCCCTTCTCCAGGGGATCTTCTCAACCCAGGGATTGAATCTGTGTTTCCTGCATTGGTAGGCAGATTCTTTACCACTGTGCCACCTGGGAAGCCCTAAATAAAAATACTTCATTGCTAAAAAAATGCCAAAACAACTACATAGTAACATCAAAGATCACTGATCACACATCACCATTACAAACATAATAATAATGAAAAGTTTTGAAATGTTGTGAGAATTACCACAATGTATGTGACCCAGAGAGACAAAAGTGGGCAAACATTGTTGGAAAAATGGTTCTGGTAAACCTGCCTGACTCAGGGTTGTTTACAAACCTTCAGTTTGTGAAAAATGAAATATCTGTAAAGCATGCAATAAAGAGGTATGCCTGTAATAAAATATAAAATTTTGATTGTTATTCACCATTGAAAGAGAAAAGGCTATATTCACTCCTCCAGTTGACGGTTCTCTGTGAAGCAGCCTTTGGATGTGTGATCTGACTTTGTTAATAGAAAAGAGGAGAATGTTATTCTAATCTAAATTGGGTTGATATCGTTATGGTGTTAGGATGCTATCATCTGTGTGTGGCTGGAGAAGGAAAAGGAAATGAATGTGTGCGGGGGGCTGTTTGAAGTATTTGACGTTTTCCTCATTATCCCTTATAAAATGCAAACCTGCTGTGTCCCATCTCTGTTTAAAACCTTAAAAACCTTCAGTGGAGCCGAGTGTCTGCAGGATAAAGTTCAGGCCCCTAAATGTGGTTTTATCATCTCTCGCTTTCTTACGCCTCCAGCTTTCTCCTCCCGCCCTGCCTCCGCTCCGTCACCTCTTCCTCCTCAGGGCTCAGCCCTCCTGTTGGCTCCTTGCAGGTCGCCCTGCCCGACGCCCACGTGTGCTGGGTGCTCCTTGCAGGGGAGATGGGAGCATCTCAAGCTTCCTGTTACCGCCGTGCCACCTGACCTGGAAGGTGCCAGTTGACCTGAGTGCCCACCCAGGGCATACGATTAGCACTCAGTAAAGAACTAATGCGTGAACCAGTGCATAACTCTAACATAGAGGGCATCCTTTCCATTCTATAAATGAGGAAGCTGAAGCTCAGGGGTTTGAGAAACAAGCCCGTGGCCCCCACTGAGTCACAATGGAGCTGGAATTTCCACCTGGGCTTATCTGCCTCTGAAGCCCTTCCTCTCACACTAGACCACAGTCTTGCTGTTCTTCCCTGTTAGTTCCTCTCTCTTATTTCTCCCTCTCCAAAATGTGCTTATTAAAATAGATTGGAAGGAAAGATACAGCTTCGCCTTGGCCTTGAGGGAACAAAGCTGACGCAGCCTGCACACTCGTACTCCCCGACGTTAGGGCTTTGAGCGTGGTTGAGATGAGCCCTGTGCCTTCTGGGCGGGCGTTGTGTGCGCTTCCGTAGGAGCCGTGCTGGTCCTCACACTCTGAGTCTCAGGAGTGGAATCCTGGCTGCTTCTCAGGGGCCGTGGGCACCGTGAGAGGAGCAGCTTCAGCCGTCTCTGGTGCCCGCAGCGAGGCCTGCGTTAGTGGGCGGGGGGCTGCTGGTGTGATGGGAGCCCTGCTGCAGGGTGAGGCCATGGAGTGCGAATGGGACATTCTCACCTCCGTTTCACTGATTCCTCTGCTCGGAGCACGCACTGTAAAGACGTGCTTCTCAGGCTTGCAGTGTGCCTGTAAATCCCTTGAAAGTGAAAACTCACTCAGTCAGTGTCTGACTCTGTACGACCCCATGGATGGTAGCCCACCAGGCTCCTCTGTCCATGAGATTTTCCAGGCAGGAACACTGGAGTGGGTTGCTGTTTCCTCCTCCAGAGGATCTTGCCAACCCAGGGATTGAACCCCGGTCACCTGCATTGCAGGCAGATTCTTTACTATCTGAGCCACAGGGAAGCCCCAGTGAGAATTTCAGATTTCGTAATTCAGAGTAGTCCAAGACAACTAAAGGGCCCTTTCATAAGCTTTTGAATTTTTTTTCTCTGCTGATACCTGGCACCAAGACGATTCTTATTATTTCAGGGATTTGGTAAGCCTTAGTGAGTCATTCACCTGGCAATTGAACATTCTGTAGATAATTCACTTGTTTAAAAAACATTTTTAGTGTGTTGATCTGATTTTACTTCTTCCCGCACCAAATCTTTGTTTTATACTTTCTGTGGAGAGAAAGTTGAGCTCTTAAAGGAAGGAGGGACAAGGGAATCAATATTTATTCAATTCCTTCTATTGATTGCCTAACACTGTTCCATGAATTCATCATGTGAGCTATAGAATCCCCATCAGTAACTATAGAAACAGTATTCCTGTGTAGTATTCACTGAGGCTTAAGAAGCGATTAAGAATTCATCTAAGATAAATAAATACAAACACAGATAAATACAAGGCCCAGGTAAATGGCACCCCACTCCAATACTCTTGCCTGGAAAATCCCATGGATGGAGGAGCCTGGTGGGCTGCAGTCCATGGGGTCCCGAAGAGTCGGACACGACTGAGCTACTTCATTTTCACTTTTCACTTTCATGCATTGGAGAAGGAAATGGCAACCCACTCCAGTGTTCTTGCCTGGAGAATCCCAGGAACAGGGGAGCCTGGTGGGCTGCCATCTATGGGGTCGCACAGTGTCGGACACGACTGAAGCAACTTAGCAGCAGCAGCAGGTCTTTTTTTGATTCCTAAACCTCTGTATTCTTCATGGGAATCGGAGGTTATCACACTGCTTGGGGGAACTGAAAAGCCCCTTCTTAGAGAAGCGGGAGAGTGAGGAAGTGTGACGATCCCTCAGCTAAAACAGCTCCATGGATATTGGGCCATTTTAACCCTTACCTTAAGATAAAATAAAAACTTTAAAATATTGCTCTGATGGTGCCATCATTATTATTGCATATGATTTATTTAGTATTAGGTTTTTTTCTTAATACTTTGGATGTGCTGGGTAGCTTGTGGGTTCCTAGTTTCCTGACGAGGTATGGACCCCATACCCCCTGCTATGGAAGTGCCAAGTCAACCCCTGGGCCACCAGGTTCCCTAGGAGTAGTTTTAGACCAGATAATGATCCCAAACATAATTCTTACAAGAAAATTAGGGGACTGTAGTTAAAAATAGTCATCTCACCAGTTAATTCCATGCAAGCTATAGCTACTAGAGAATAACCCTAGAAATATAAAACAATTGATAAGAAAGGAGAGCTTCAGCAGTGCATGCATTATTGTACAGGGTGAGTAATTCCCCACTTTTAAGTGTTAATGTATGTGTATATCTTATGTATATGTGAGAACATTCTAGAGGTAGTAGCCAGTATCTTCAGAAAGTTGATCATTCTTGGTAATTTAAATTTCCTTATTTACATTTTTTCTCTGTTTTATAAAATTTATCAATGAATGTGTTATTTTATAATTAGATTAAAAAAGTTACCTTAAGAGGTCTGTACCATCCTGATATGGTTCTAAAGTTTAGATACTTGCAAGACTCTTGTAATAACTTTTTAGTTTTGAAGAACATGCTCACATGACCAGGATTGATACTGTTTATTTTAATCATTAAAATAAGTTAATTTCGATATGGGGTGTGAATATGTTTTTCCGGAAGTGTAAAAGAAAATAGATCGAGCAGTAGTATCACCTGTATTCTCAAACATACTGTGACCAAAAATTCTGCATCCAAACACGTGCTTTGATCACCTCCTGTCATTTGTTCGCCTCCTGTGGGCATAAGGACAGCTCAGTAGTAGTCTCAGCAATTGCATTTGGCTTGCTGTAATAGTATACTTACCTTGAAATGATTAAAATGGTAGTATAGACATTATAGGAGAAGGTAATGGCACCCCACTCCAGTACTCTAGCTTGGAAAATCCCATGGGCGGAGAAGCCTGGTAGGCTGCAGTCCATGGGGTCTCAAAGAGTCAGACACGACTGAGCGACTTCACTTTCACTTTTCACTTTCCTGCATTGGAGAAGGAAATGGCAACCCACTCCAGTGTTCTTGCCTGGAGAATCCCAGGGACGGGGGAGCCTGGTGGGTTGCCGTGTATGGGGTCGCACAGAGTCAGACACGACTGAAGCAACTTAGCAG
This sequence comes from Bos indicus, assembly GCF_029378745.1. NCBI lineage: Eukaryota > Metazoa > Chordata > Mammalia > Artiodactyla > Bovidae > Bos > Bos indicus. The sequence goes on from NC_091765.1 coordinate 3,665,472, forward strand.
CAGTAGCAGCATAGACATTATACAGATTGATTCTTTGACTTTTAATGAATTACCAACGTCTCAATATGTGGACTCAGATTTAATGATGATGTTTGTGAATAATTCTTTCAGCAATGATAAGAATATTGGAGAGTATATTCTTTTGCATGCAAAAAAGTAAATATAGACACTCAAACTATTCAACAAATGTATGTTAAGTGCCTGCTGTATGCCAGGCACTGTGCTATAGTCACAGCCTTTAAAAAAATTCATGTAATCTCTTAGAAATGGGAAAACTTTTTGTAGCTAGCATTTGATAAATTTCAGTTGTAAAGAGACTATGGAGTTTCATCATATATTATTGAACATCTGCAGAGCAAGCATAACACACGTCACAGACCCCTTCCTGGTCTGTGAATGGGTGGTGTATGAGCAGCGAGGTAATCAGGACTCCCCCCCCTTCCTGGTCTGTGAATGGGTGGTGTATGAGCAGCGAGGTAATCAGGACTCTCCACCACACATGTCATTACTCTTGAATGATTACAAGTCATGGTAGACGCTTTGGAAGCATTTAACCGAGCACTGTTCTGCTTTACTGTTTTGACCCTTTAATTTTTTGCGGCAGAGTTCAGTGGTGAGCTTTGAAGTGGCTCCAAACTTCGTGAACTGAGTTTCAGAGAAGGAAATATTAGAATTGAAATATAAATAGGAGTCAGGCAAATTAATATTCAGGGAATACAGCACATGTGTGATTAAGAACCTGGAAATGAGATGGGGGAACAATTTATTTGAATTTTTTTTAATAGGCTTTGTTCCAGGCTGGAGAACTGAAATGGGGAACAGATGAAGAAAAGTTTATTACCATCTTTGGAACACGAAGTGTATCTCACTTGAGAAGAGGTGAGTGAGAAAAATGTGTATGATACAGGTACTTTGATTAATTTTGAAAGTAAAGAGCCAGTATGCCAAAATACCTGATGCATAACAGGCTTTTACTGAATGAATCTGGTTTGTTTTTTTCTTCCTTTGGTGACCTTGGGAAATCTCATCATTCTTTTTACTGCCATTGTAGGTTTTACAAAACTCGAGACCCTTATTCACTCTTTGCTGTCAGGGTAACGAGGGAGATAGGCCACTAGATTGTTATTCATAGTCACACATCACGGAGCTGTAGGTGGTACCTCAGAGCTCTGCTCTGGATTTTCATCGGTCCTGCTAGCGGGTGGTAGTTCAGTTGTGAGTAACAGGGAACCCTGCTGAGAGTGGCTTTAGGGTGGGGCTCTCTGTCGGGCGTTGCTTGGGTGGTTTGGCAGACCCAGGCTCTTTCTGCTTGCTGCTCGGCTGTTCTCTGCTCTGGTTCTTTCTCATGCTCCGTACCTCATTGTCACGAGATGGCTGATGTTGCTCCAAACGTACGAGCCGTTTTCACAGCAAGAAGACAAGGGTGAACTAATCCTATTCGTCCATTACTTTTAGTTAGTAAGGAAAGAGAAAGATTTTTCAGAATCCTCTCCAGCAAATTTACCTTTGGGTCTTATTGGTTATAACTGGTAAGGAGGGGCTGGGAAATGAGTGAACAACGAACATTTATAATCTGTTGTTTTGAGCTTGGCACATTGAGACTCTGAGCAAAATCAAGGTTTGTCAGCAAGGATCAAGGGGAAATTTGTGTTTGGTCAGACAGTACTTGGTTAGAGTAAATGTCTTCTTTCTGGAAAGAGTGGTTCCTATGTGATTAAGAAACTGTCTTCATGTTTTCTAGTGTTTGACAAATACATGACTATATCCGGGTTTCAAATTGAAGAAACCATTGACCGGGAGACTTCTGGCAATTTGGAACAGCTTCTCCTTGCTGTTGGTAAGTAATTTTATAATGTATATAATATTCATTGTGTTAAGAGCTAAAGTATTTTATTCTGTTGAAGCTATATGTAAAAAATAACCATCAATTTCTTTATATAAAAAGAGAACTTAATCATGACATACGGGTGAAGCAAACTCCTTGATTTCCAATTCAGAATCTGTTTTGATGTTGCAAAAAAGTGAAATATCTGGTTATTTCATTTTCTCTTATGGAAACACTAAGAGAATTTTTTTTTAGAAATCACTTTGAAGTGGCATTAAAAATATTAGTATTTCATTGTGAACTTGAAGTATGGGCATTGTTATCTCAAGAGGTAAACATTTTTCTTGTAAATGTTATTTCTGATACCCATGGAGTTTTTTCTTTAGAATACCATTGTCACAGTTTTGAAGCACACTGAGAAGTTGGGATCTGATTTAGAAAAAGTATCTTTGCTATAATGGAAAATGTGATAGTGGTTATTAACCTGAGTAAGTAGTTTAGAATTTTATTTTAGCTAAATATTTTCAATAACGTGGAAAATTGGAGGCCCAAGTTTGTGCATTTTACTGTAGTATTATTACATACTTTCCAGATCCAGGGAAAATCTAGTTTGTAAGTTTTCTGTAGTCCCAGTTTTTATATGGGTTTGGAGTGAACCTCTGTCTGCTGTTGTTCCAAGTATATGGTCTTGAGCTGAAGTTTTTGTGCTGTCTGTCTTCTGAAAAATAAGCTCAATGTGTGCACAAACCAGCAGTAACAGTAGCCTTTCATTTCAATCTGTAGTTAATGAATTTTAATAGAAGTCTTTTAGATAGTCCATTCAAAATAGAATGCACAGAAAAGTTATGACAGTTTTAGTTACCAGTAGCTGTTTTTCTTAAGTATTGGAAAAGAGAAAATACAGCCTCCAATCAGCGATTTGTTATTTTTGTGTATTAAGTGTTCCTGTTCTTTTTTTGGCCATACCATGCAGCTTATGGGATCTTAGTTCCCCAACCAGGGACTGAACCCAAGCCTTTGGCAGTGAGAGCACAGGGTCTTAACCACTGGACCACTGGGGAATTCCCTGTTTTTGAATATTAAGGAACTTTTATGTGATAGTTTCTGAAGCTAGTGGACTTACGTTCTGAGGAGTCCTAACATAACAGTAGATGTGTACACGTTCAGGGAAGGTGCTCTTCTGTTTGTCTGGGTGTTTCTACCAAAATGGGCAAGTCTCACACGGCTCTGTGTGAATCATGGATGTTATAGAATACAGAGGGAATACCTAGATTAAGATTACAGGCAGATAGTCCGAGGTTGGCAGATTACATAGGGTCATGGTGTACATTGTTTGCTTGAATATATTGAAATGAAAACTCCTAGGAGATCTGTATAATTCGTGGGGATGAAGAAGGTTGTGGCTTAACGGCGCAGGCTGCCAAAACTTCGGCAGAAAGGTGGTCATAGCAGAAAGGGGGTGACAGCCGTGCAGCAGCCCCTGTGCCGCGTGCCTTTCTGTGTAGACTTCAGAACTCTGAGGAGAACTCAGGCCACCGTCTGTGGAGATGCTCTGTGAAATCAGAGCAGCTTGTGAATGAGCAGCTCTTTGACCTGCGTTACTTTCATACTTGTGTTTAAGAAGAGCCATAGGCATGGGGCACCTTTGATTTTAATTACTTAATCCTTTTCACATGAGAATAGCATGTGACCATTATATTTATTTTCTTAGTGAAATCCATTCGCAGTATACCTGCCTACCTTGCAGAAACCCTCTACTATGCTATGAAGGTAAGTGCATGCCTTGAATCTTCTATCTAAATTATCTCTGTAATATGTTCTAGAGAACAGACCTTGAGGTTTGTTTTCCCCTCCTTAAAACAGGTGGTTGAATTCTACTACTTGTTTTACTTTATTGACTCACCCAACTCAGGAGAGTTTGATGCTATAATTGATATTTTTAAACAATGTGTGTCTCTCTTTTTCTTTTTCAAAGGGAGCTGGAACAGATGATCATACCCTCATCAGAGTTGTGGTTTCCAGAAGTGAGATTGATCTGTATAACATCAGGAAGGAGTTTAGGAAGAATTTTGGCACCTCTCTTTATTCCATGATTAAGGTAGTAAAACCTTTCTTTAAATTATGTTTGGGAATCCTCAGCAGGACAAAAAATAACGTGGAAGATATGGATGGGAGAACCCGATTCTTCTGTCAACTTTAAAATTCTAGTGTTGTGATTAGAGCTCTGAGGTACAGAATTTGGCATAGTGTCTCCTGAAGTGCAGATGCTGGCTCCCGGGTGAAGGGTTGGCTCTTGGTGAGGCTGAGGCTCCAGGTGAGCTTAGGAGCGTTATTTAGTAGTGGTGACAGATGACTCACTAAATCCAGTCTTGTCCACAGTAATGTTTGTTCTTTTTGCCTTTTATCAGTTCCAGCTGTCTTTATCAGTTTCTCCTTTCTTTTATTAATGTATCGGTCTTTTCTTTCTTGTCTGTTATCACCTGGTTTCTGGTATTGGTTCATAGTTCAGCAAAGAACCAAACAGGTCATATTAAGTATAAGTAAAGAGCTTAAGTATTGCTATCATTTTTGTTCTTTTAAAAGCAAGGGACACTGGTTTGTGATTAAATTTGGCTTAAAGCCTTCTGAGTTTTTCTTCTCCCTTCCTCCCCCTACCACCGCCACCCCCTCCCTGCCGCCTTTGTTCCTTCCCTCCTTCCTTCCTGTCTCTGTCTTTATGTTTGATAAAGGGGTATGTGGGTTGTGTGCAGAGCAGCGTTTCAGTTGAGCAAGCTTTTTCCTTGCGTGCGTGTGTGAGATGTGGCTCGGCTGATGGGCACTACAGAGTCCTCCCGGTGACTCAAAGCTTGAAACATAACCAATCACACATATCTGTGCATGGGACAAGCAGAGGCAAAATGTACCTTGCCCTCCTGTCTGAGGCAAAGCCATACAGCCAGGCAGTCCCAGTGTGGCCCACCCACCATGGCCAGACGTATACCGTGTGACAGAGACTTAAGTTTGTTCAGAAATCTTGAGTTGAACATGGTATAAAAGCTTACCTGTTCGCTGTGTTACTGGAGGGGAAAACACACTTAACTGTCTTAGACAGGACTGAGCTTTTAAGGGGTAAAATTAAAAGGTAAACATCAGTCTTATCAGTAGGATACTCTCTGTAACATCCCTGATGTAAAATCACTTGGAAAAAAGTCGTATGAATAAAACATGTTACCAGATCTGTCTTAATGTTTTCTTTTCTGTGGCTTCTGTGAGTTATGAAGGTTAACGGAGTGCATTTGGGTTTCAGGGGGACACGTCTGGGGACTATAAGAAAGCCCTCCTGCTGCTCTGTGGAGGTGAAGATGACTGACGGGAGCCTGGGGAGCCGCCCCTCGCCTTGTCCGCCCGGCACCACTGCCTTCCTGCAGCGCAGCTCACCGCACTCTGCACGCCAGTGCTGAGCACACTGCCTTCCTCACGCTAGCATGCTGTGGCCAAAACATAAATGTTGTAGAAGAATGTAGCGGTGCTCCTTTCTGATCTTTAGTTAAGATCTTTCTCTTTAACTGTTGTAGCACTAAAGTGTACTTATGTTATTAGGACTAAAGTCTGGATCATTTATATTTTCCTGTAAGAGGCAGACTGCTTTCACCCTTTTTAAAAAGCTTCATTTATATTAAATTGATAACCATATTACCTTAATCGGAACCTTAGCCTTGAAATTGTGAACTCCTAGAAGTGTTATTAATCAAGTTTGCTACCAAGTTAAACCAAAAAAATTATAATGGTTGTAATCAAAAGATTAATGAATAATAAACATATCTGTCTTCCTGAATTTCTCATGGGTGTATGTCTAGAAAACTTACTTGATTTACGTATTGAACAAGAATATATTTTTTTCAGGCTAATCAGTTGACAGTGTTATCAGTTGACAACTGAATTGTCAAAAGTTATTAAAAGTTGACTTTTGGTTGAAAAGCATGAAATAACAACACTGCAGAATGAATTTCCTGTGCGTAGGGGATGAGGGAGGAGTTGAAGCTGGGGGGCTTCCCTGGTAACTCAGACGGTAAAGCACCCGCCTGCTGATTTGGGAGACTTAAGAGATGCTGGAGTGGGGAAGATCCTCTGGGAAACACAGTGGCTTCCCACTCCAGTATTCTTGCCTGGAGAATCCCCTGGACTCTCAGAGGAGCCTGGTGGGCTACAGTCCATGGGGTTGCAGAGTCAGACACAAATTACCAACTAAGCACATACATAGCATGTAATAAGCCATTAAGCGTTCTCATTTATTGGTAGCATATTTATGTGGGCTAACACTAGTTGCTTATTGGAAAAGTTGATTTAAAAACCTAAACTAAAAAATAAAACCCAAACATTCCTGATGTGAAAGTCACTCGGAGAAAAGTCATATGAATAAAACATGTTACCAGATCTGTCTTAATGTTTTCTTTTCTGCGGCTTCTATGAGTCATGAAGGTTAATGGAGTGCATTTGGGTTTCAGGGGGACACGTCTGGGGACAGCCCTCCCTCCGCTCTGTGGAGGCGAAGATGACTCATGTGAGCCTGGGGAGACGCCCCACACCATGTATATCTTGTCCATCTGTATATCTTAAGTAGAAAAATGTCTGTTCAGATCCTCTGCCCATTTTTAAATCAGATTATTTTTTGTTGTTACTGTTATTTGAGCTCTTCATATATTTTGGATATTACCTGCCAATATTTTGGATATTAGCCCCTTTTCAGACATAGGATTTGCAAATATTTTCTCCCATTTGTAGGTTGCCTCTTAATTTTGTTGATGGTTTCCTTTGCGGTGCAGAAGCTTTTCGACTGATGTAACCCCATATGTTTATATTTGCTTTTGGTGTCCAGAAAATCATCACCAAGATTGATGTCAAGGAGGTGGCCATCCGTGTTTTTCTTCTGGGAGTCTTGTGGTTTCAGGTCTTGCATTCACAACTTCAGTCCGTTCTGAGTTAAGTCCTATATATGGTGTAGGCCCAGTTCTACTCTTCTACGTGTGGCGTCCAGTTTTCCCAACACTGTATCCTGGAGAGACTATTCTTTTCCTATTATATATCCTTGGCTCCTTTGTCGAACATTAATTGACCATATATATCCCTGGGTTTATCTCCGGGCTTTCTAGTCTGCTGTGTTGATCTGTATAAACTATATGTCTGTTTTTATGCCAATAGTTGGTGTTAGTCACTCAGTCGTGTCCAACTCTTTGTGACCCCATGGACTATACATCAGGCTCCTCTGTCCATGGAATTCTCCAGGCCAGAATTCTGGAGTGGGTTGCCATTCCCTTCTCCAGGGGATCTTCCCAACCCAGGGATTGAACCCAGGTCTCCTGCGTTGCAGGCAGATTCTTTACCATCTGAGCCACTAGGGAAGCCCTTTAAGCCAATGCCTTACTGTTTTGGTACCATAGCTGTATAATATGGTTGAAAATAAGGAAGCATGTTGTCTCCAACTTTGTTTTTCTTTCTCAAGATTTCTCTAGCCATTTGGAGTCTTGTGGTTACATAAAAATTAGGATTGTTTGTTTTATTTCTGTGAAAAATGCTATTGAGATTTTGATAGGGATTGCATTGAATCTGTAGATTGCTTTGTGTCACATGGACATTTTAACAGTGTTAATTATTCAATCCATAAGTATGGAATATATATCTTTCCATTTATTTGTGTCTTCTTGAACTTCTTTCATTAGTTTCTTAGAATTTTCACCTCCTTGGTTAAGTTTATCCCTAAATATTTTATTTTACTTTTTTTGATGCGGTAGTAAAGGATTGTTTTTTTAATCTCTGGTAGTTTGTTATAGTGTATAGAAATGCAGGGGCATTTTGTATATTTTTTTTTTTATCCTGTAGCTTTACTGAATTTGTTTATTCTAGTAGTTTTTGGTAGTGTCTTTAGGGTTTTCTTTTTAGTATCATGTCACCTGTAAATAATGACAGTTTTACTTCTTTCAAGCTGCTGTCCCTGAGCAGGGGCAACCAGTCAAGGATTGATTGATTGTAACATTCCTGTGGGACATTTGCGTGCAAGCCCCAGTGGCCACCAGAGCCAGGCAATCAGGAGGTGTCTCGTGAGTAGCAGCTTCTGTGACTGCTGTGCCAGACCAAGTGTGCAAGCAATCCTGGGAGATCCTGGCAGTCTGGGGCAAGGCGGAGTGAGTGTGTGTGCAAACAGTCCTGGGAGATCCTGGCAGACTGGGACTAGGGGGAGTGAATGTGCAAGCAATCCTGGGAGATCCTGGCAGTCTGGGGCAAGGCAGAGTGAGTGTGCTGGGGTGAGGTTTATGGTGAGACTGTGTCTCAGTCTCTCCTCCCAGCTTCAGTGTAGGTTTTTCCTCATTTGTCTGATGCATAGGAGTTACTTAGCTAGGTGTTTTTTTTTTTTTTTTTTTTTTTCTTTTTCATCTCCCATAGAGGAAAATTTTCCCTTCTGAGCTGTAGATTTAGTGTCCATTAGAGAAGATAAATTCAAGATCCTTCTATGTCGCCATTTTGAACCAGACTCTTGGTTTTTCTTCTTTTTCTGTTGATAAGGTGAATTACATCAACTGATGTTGTTGACTTAAAAAAGATACACAGTGTGAGAGATGGGAGTTAAGTTTTATTTGGAGCAAAATGAGGACTGCCACCCTGGAGACGGCACCTCAGATGGTTCTGAGAGACTGCTCCAAAGAGGTGGGGTGCGGGGGAAGGTCAGTTTATGTGATTCTGGTGAAGGGAGAGTTCATGCAGTCAAGCACTTACTGCACAAAATGTTTTCTACTAGTGATGAGGAGGTGATGTCACCATGAAGGGATTTAGTACTTTTATTGGATATGAAGAGATGCAAGCATTGGGCTCATAAAATCAATTCCTGAAAATAACTGGTACACCAGTTTTCCTGGAGCACAGAGTGCCTCATTCCTGTTGTCCACCCTGAACTCTTCAGGCATGTCAAAGGTCAACAGCTGCAGCGCACAGGACTCAGTCCCCACGGAGGTAGATGGCAAATGTCCTTGGTGAGCTCCAGATTTTTGTCGACAGTTTTCAAATCTTGAATGATCTTGCATTCCCAGGATGGAACTGCACTTTGTCAACAATGCTTTATCGTTTTTATGTATTGCTGGGTTTTTTTTCTAGTACTTGTTTGAGGGTTTTTCTGTGTTCGTGTGGGATACGGGACTGTAGTTTTCTTGAAATACTTTTTTGTCTAGTTTTGATACCACAGTAAACCTGTCCTCATAAAATGAATTGAGAAGTATTTCTAATCTATCTTGTGTGGGTTTGTGTAGAGCTGGTATGAAAAATTTCCTGTTTCCTTTTATGTTTGGTGTTTAGTGGGTTTGCCATTGAAGCCTGTCATGAGCTTTCTATTTTGGGGAGAAGGGTAGTTTTAAACTACAAATTAAAATATCTATTGTCAACTTGAAAAAATACGCACAAGCTGAAGGTTGAGAGTTACGTTTTCTTTGGCAGGAATTTTTAGGACCTCAGGCCTGGGTGATAGCATCTCAGAGAACCCTGAGAGAACTGTTCCAGGGTATCAAGGCAGCTGGCGGGGAGCCAGGTTATATAGAAGTCTAGCAACAATGGGCAGGTAGTCTGAATGTCAAAGGATCATTGTTAAAGAAAACCAAATACCTCAAGAAATTTGGCACTTCTCTGTACAGGAAGATGCAGGAGTCTGGGCTCATTGAGATCACCCCTTGGATATGCACCCTGGCTCTCTCGGGCCAGCGCCTCCTGTTCTCACACCCTGAGCTTTCTTGGTGCACACGGCAGGGAGCAGCTGTGGTCTGTACCTGTTGGATGGCAGGGCTCCCTCTCCTTCCTGGGTTTCCCTGGGGTCTCAAAGGCTCCCGTTGAAGGGCCGTGGTCACTGATGACTATGACATCCTTTGTCTTATATGGCAGGAAATATTCCATTTCTCATCCATCTGATTTTTAATATATAGACATCAGATATCATGAAGTTGTTCAGTCAGTTCAGTCGTTCAGTCATGTCTGACTCTTTGTGACCCCATGAACCATAGCACGCCAGGCCTCGCTGTCCATCGCCAACTCCCAGAGTTTACCCAAACTCACGTCCGTTGAGTTGGTGATGCCATCCAACCATCTCATCCTCTGTCATCCCTTCTCTTCCCGCCTTCAATCTTTCCCAGGATCAGGGTCTTTTCCATTGAATCAGTTCTTCACATCAGGTGGCCGGAATATTGGCATTTCAGCTTCAGCATCAGTCATTCCAATGCATATTCAGGACTGATTTCCTTTAGGATGGACTGGTTGAATCTCCTTGCAGTCCAAGGGACTCTCAGGAGTCTTCTCCAACACCACAGTTCAAAAGCATCAATTCTTTGGCACTCAGCTTTCTTTATGATCATGAAGTTAGTGGCTTAAAATAACACAAATTACTATCTTAAGAGTTTGAGAGGTTAGAGTTCAGAATCATTCTCACTGGGCTAAAATCAAGGTGTCAGTAGGACTGTGTCCTGGAAGCTCTGGGGAGAATCCATCCTGTCTGTTCCAGCTTCTAGAGGATACCTGGATTCCTCCACATTGGGGCCTTCCTCCATCTTCAAAACAGCAATCAGTTCACTCCAGTTTCTGCTTCCTGACCTCTCATCTCCTTCTCTGTCTCTGACTCCCTCCCCAGCCCCTTTTTAAGGACTTCTGTTGTTAATACTTGGCTCGGCTGGGTAGTCTAGGCCCTCTTTCCATTTCAAAGTCACATCTGCAAATACGTTTTTGCCACATGAGATCATGTATTCACAGATTCCAGGAATTAAGACATTGACTTTTTTTTTTTGCTGTGAGTGGGGACACTTTTTCTGCCAACCACAGATGGTTTCCAAAAAAATGCTTTGTGGTACACACAGTATTTTCTCTTTGTTAGGGTAGAAATGATATTCTATATCCCAAGTATAAGTGAAACTTCCAAATCATATACATACCCTTAGCTAATTTAGCTGACATAGATGGGGGAAAAATATTTTATCACTGGATTTTGAATATATACTTAAGATCAAAAATCTCTGCGGGTATTTTTTCCCCTCGAATGTGTGTGTGTGTGTGTGTGTGTGTGTGTGTGTGTGTGTGTGTACACATGCACACTTTGAAGACTCTCATACCAGGTCTGTGACAGTCATCTTGTGCCCAGTAGGTGGTGCTGTTGGCATAAATTTACAAACTGCACTTCTACATCAACTGAGCTTGTTCATTTTTCAGCAACAGAAGATACTCCTACACATCTTCCTCACCTCAACCCTCAGACAAAAAGTGAATTTAAAATTTAATTCCCTTCTAGGTTACTCATCTGTAGCTTGGTGGCTTAGAATCATCTTGCTTTCCCTGGTTTAGGCAAGTCAGTGTTGTTTTCTGAAGCACTGATTTGTTTTTCTCCCAGGATGTTTGGTAGTTAATTTAGTCTCACCTTCTCTCCTGCTCCCAACCCTGCAATGGAGCATGGAGGACTGTCACCTTTTCCTACAGTCTTTGGATATTTTCTATGCATGATATATATTTCTCTTCATTTTTCAGTGGATATTTTCTATGCATGATATATAGTTCTTTTCATTTTTCAACCTGACAGCGTTTGAAGATACAGCCGGAGGTACACATAGAGAAAATGTGCACCTTCTACAAAAGGAATTTGTCTTCTGGGTTTTGATATTTGAAATGGAGAAATATTTTAAAAATTTAAATTCACCTTTTAAAACGTTGGCTTTTATACACAAATGTCTGAATCTATATTCATCACACATCCCACAGACGAGTTTGCCCTCCCAAATTCCCTATTTGTGATAATGGCTCTAAAATTCTTTTAATTATTCAGTCTCAAAATTTTGGAAATATTTTTATATCCTCTCTTTCTTTGTGTTTCATGTTAACTAATTATCAAGTCCAAATAATACTTCCTTCAATATGTTTGTCACATCTGCCCCCTCCTTTCTATTCCTGCTACTTCCCTATTTCTGGAACTAACTAGCTTATTACAGCATGAAGTAACTTATTAAAGAAAAATTTCTTTGTTTTTTAATAAAGCAATAAATGGAACAATTAAAAAAGGGTGGAACTAACTATAAGGAAGAAGCCTTTATCCTTTCACTTCCCAGCCCATTCCATTCCCCATTGGGGTGGGTATCAAAAGCCTTAAACATTTTTATCATTTTTCATTTAAATTTTTCCAGGAAACTTTATCCATATTTCAGATATATCTATATATATATAGATATAGATAGATAGATAGATAGATAGATATACACACACACATATATATATGTGTGTGTTCCGGTCCATTAAAGGACCCCAACACCATCTCTTTAAGAATTTCCATTTGTTGTGATCCACACAGTCAAAGGCTTTAGCATAGTCAATGAAGCAGAAGTAGAATGTATATATATATATATATATATATATATACACACACACACACATTGTGCCTTTTCCAGATATTCAAGCTGGTTTTAGAAAAGGCAGAGGAACCAGAGATTAACTTGGTTTTATATATATATATATATATATATATATATATATATATATATATATATACACACATTTATATATACATACACACATAGGAAATGGCAACCCACTCCAGTACTCTTGCCTGGAAAATCCCATGGACAGAGGAGCCTGGTAGGCTACAGTCCATAAGGTTGCAAAGAGTCAGACACGACTGAGTGACTTGTCAAACACACATATATGGATATATATCTCTATATATGTAAGAGACATGGATCAGTTCAGTCGTTCAGTCGTGTCTGGCTCTTTGCGACCCTATGCACTGCAGCACGCCAGGCCTCCCTGTCCATCACCAATCCTGGAGTTTACGCAAACTCATGTCCATTGAGTCAGTGATGCTATCCAACCAATTCATCCTCTGTCATCCCCTTCTCCTCCTGCCCTCAATCTTTCTCAGTATCAGGGTCTTTTCAAATGAGTCAGCTCTTCCCATCAGGTGGCCAAAGTATTGGAGTTTCAGCTTCAACATCAGTCCCTCCAATGAACATCCAGGACTGATCTCCTTTAGGATGGACTGGTTGGATCTCCTTGCAGTCTAAGGGACTCTCAAGAGTGTTCTCCAACACAACAGTTCAAAAGCAGCAATTCTTAAGCACTCAGCTTTCTTTTTTTTTTTTTTTTTTAATTTATTTTATTTTATTTATTTATTTATTTACTTTACAATATTGTATTGGTTTTGCCATACATCAACATGCATCCGCCACGGGTGCAGCTTTCTTTATAGTCCAATTCTCACATCGATACATGACTATTGGAAAAACCATAGCCTTGACTAGATGGACCTTTGTTGACAAAGTAATGTCTCTGCTTTTTAATATACTGTCTAGGTTGGTCATAACTTTCCTTCCAAGGACTAAGTGTCTTTTAATTTCATGGTTGCAGTCACCATATGCAGAGAATTTGGAGCCCCAAAAACTAAAGTCAGCCACTGCTTCCACTGTTTCCCCATCTATTTCCCATGAAGTGATGGGGCCAGATGCCATGATCTTAGTCTTATGAATGTTGAGCTTTAAACCAACTTTTTCACTCTCCTCTTTCACTTTCATCAAGAGGCTCTTTAGTTCTTCACTTTCTGCCATAAGGGTGGTGTCATCTGCATATCTGAGGTTATTGATATTTCTCCCAACAGTCTTGATTCCAGCTTGTGCTTCATCCAGCCCAGTGTTTTTCATGATGTACTCTGCATAGAAGTTAAATAAGCAGGGTGACAATATACAGCCTTGACGTACTCCTTTCCTGATTTGGAACCAGTCTGTTGTTCCATGTCCAGTTCTAATTGTTGCTTCCTGACCTGCATACAGGTTTCTCAAGAGGCAGGTCAGGTGGTCTACTATTCCCATCTCTTTCAGAATTTTCCACAGTTTGTTGTGATCCATGCAGTCAAAGGCTTTGGCATAGTCAATAAAGCAGAAATAGATGTTCTTCTGGAACTCTCTTGCTTTTTTGATAATCCAGTAGATATTGGCAATTTGATCTCTGGTTCCTCTGCCTTTTCTAAAACCAGCTTGAATATCACGCTAAAGCCTTTGACTGTGTGGATCACAAGAAATGGAAATTCTTAAAGAGATGGTGTTGGGGTCCTTTAATGGACCAGAACCTGGTGGTCTAGAGTCGACGATAAGAAAGTGAAAGAGCCAGAGGGAGGGAGGGAGGGAGAGAGAGAGTGGGGGAAGAAAGAAAGACACGGAGACCTATGCTCTGATGGAGCAAAAGTGCTTTAGTGATCTTTCTGTGAGTATATATAGGCTGTTGTACAAGAAATTTCTTTTGACAGTGATAAAGATCAGAAAAGCAAATGTACAGCAACCGTTACCAAGGGAACAAGGGATTAAAAATGGTCACAAGTTCAGGAGACAATCCATATCTCAAGAAAGAGGATTGAGACTAAGCAGTTTTGTCATAAGGAGAATGTTTACTGAAGGAGATTCAAGCCTGTCTCTTCCTATGACCTCAGTCCTGGGAGCAGCATGCCGCTCCACTGGTTTCTGGTAACAGAAACTAATAAAGAACAGAGGATTTATGAGAAACAGCATGTAGGAATCCTCCTGTTAAACACTCCCTGATAATTCCCCCTTATTTATTCATAATATTTGTAAAAAGGGTTTTGACCATTTGAGTTTGTTTAGTTTTAACAATTTTTGCATGAAGGCAACTGTAAATGACAAATATAATTGTCAAGATAATCACCAAAATTACAGTTTTAGACATGAAGCTGTGAGTAATGCTTTGAAACCATCCAAGTGGGTCTAGCCCAGATAATTGATCAGCTAGTTGTTCAGCTAAAGTTTTCAAAGTCGTGGAAGAGGACAGATTTTTATAAAAGGTTTCAAAGATTTTTTTGTAATAATTGTACATTCAGAGAGGCATTATCATGTATGTTTTGTAAATGAAATTTGATTTGTTCCCAGTTGTAGGCACTGTTATTGAATTGAACAGGAGTAACACAAAATTGCAGAGAAGGCAATGGCACCCCACTCCAGTACTCTTGCCTGGAAAATCCCATGGACAGAGGAGCCTGGTAGGCTGCAGTCCATGGGGTCCCGAAGAGTCGGACACTCTGAGAGACTTCACTTTCACGCATTGGAGAAGGAAATGGCACCCCACTCCAGTGTTCTTGCCTGGAGAATCCCAGGGATGGGGGAGCCTGGTGGGCTGCCATCTATGGGGTCGCACAGAGTTGGACACAACTGAAGCGACTTAGCAGCAGCAGCAGCAACACAAAATTGAGCAGAATTCCAATCACATTTTAGCATCACCTGTTTTTGTACATCTATTAATTGATCTCCAACCCATTTGACAGCTGTTTTTAGTTCTTATATTTCATCTTGAATATCTTCATCTATCTGAGCCTGAGTGGCCCACATAGTATAAGCATCTTTAGTCCAATTTTGGATAAAATTGTGTGTTTGAATTGAGGTTTGTAAAGCAACACCAGTGATGGCAGCAGAGGTGCAAATAGCTATTAATCCCAACATGCCAAAAATCAGCCATCCAATGAATTGTTTAGATTGCCAGAGCAGTTTAGTAAGTAACCAGGAAGCAAAATCATGCTGCGGGACCATCTTCCCAGGTCCACTGAAGGTTTATTGGTAACCACAGACTACATCGAGATCGAAGAATCAAAAGGGATTCATTTCTTAAGGAAACAGAAGAGTTAAGTATATAATTTGCAATTTATACAAGTTATAGAACAGAAAGTCTTATTGAATTATAAATTTCCTATAGCTAGAACAAAAGGAAGGGGAACACAAGCTTGTATGAAATGTGATTGATTGTAACAAAAGAAATAGTTTCTATGACTACGATTGGTCCCTGTGAAATGTCTAGTCCAAGTCCCAAGTTCTTTGGTGATCTCAGGAAGTTTCCAGATGTCCCATTGTTCAGGCCCAATCTGTTTATTGAGAAAGATTTGAGGATGAAGGGGGGCCATTCCACCATCAAGCCACCCAAGAAGTCCTTTGTCATGGTAATGTTCCATTGTAGTGTTAGTAACCTTCTATGCTACTTGAGTAGCATAGTCATACAAAGTGCTATTAATACCATCTGAGCAGTTAGATACCCACATACCATGGGGTCCCCAGTCAACAATGGTGTAATTGGCCATAAACATTAATTTCCCTGATTTAGCTTGACATTTATCTCAATAAACAGGAGTATATTTAAAGTCTTTATAAGTAAACCCCTTATATTTTAACTTTTGTCTTTTTCCTAGAGTTTTGATAGTATTGTCATGGTTTTTATAAAAGGACAGGGCAGTAAACAGTCCAAGCAATGTGTAGAAGTTCCTTTTTGGAGGCAGGATGAAAGCCCATGTTTGTTGACACATTAATACATAATTTTGTTTGGCCCATGCATAAAGGAAGGATTTCATAGCCTAGAGAAATGTTAATTAGTCTTCCTTCTTCCTCAGGATGAGAGGGCCCCTCCAAGCTCCAAGGAGGGGGCATATGTGTTGAGTCATTAGTGGATACGATTGGTCCTGTATATGTCCATTCTATAACCTACAATAAAAGGGGGGGTTAAGTGTAATCAATCAAGTCAGCCTGAGCGGGGGGAAGCAAAAGCAAGCAAAGCAAGCATAACGACAAAAATATTTTTAGGATTCTGAGGCATTCCCTGGTGAGAAATCAGATTTTCAGCTCGATTAGGAAGGGTTTTTAATCTGTCTCCAAGTAGGGAAATCATGAGGTCGATGACATCAAGTACGGCGTTTTTTGGAAATTTTTAAAGCTGCCATGGCTTGTATTAGAATTTCTTTTCCTTGGGGTTTTTGCTGTTTTGTCTCTAGTTTGAATGTTGGGGGCCCCCCTGAGGTCAAATCCTCCCAAGAGGAGGCCATGTGAGTTCACTGGATCTACTGGATAAATAGAAGCTACCCCTTTCCCTGTAAGATTAGTTTTCTAGATTTTCATTGATAGTTAACCCGTCTACATACCAAATGGGCAAAGAAAGGGAGGTGTATTTCAATGTCTCAAAATGTTTTTTTTGCTTTTGTCAAAATATCTCTTTGCAGTAAGTTTAAAAATTTAAAACAAAACTATATTAACAATAGTTATAGAAAGAAAGGAAAGTGATAATGATGAAAACATATCTGGGAAATATTTCAGTCCAAAAACAATTATCTAGAGATCTGTTTGGGGACTGGTTGATAATGTCCCCCAAGAGGACACCGAGAAGCTGTTATTTTAAACTGAACTTGACTCTTGACTACCTAAGCCTTTTTTCCTGAATGTTGTTTCCATGAATTTGTTTACTTCTGTGTCTCATGTATGAGCCACCATCTTGCTCAGCCAATGTTATTGTTTTTCTTTGTCACATATATAAATCAAACAGACCCAATTTTGGCTTTAAGTTAACTTCTTGGTCTTTGGGTATCTTGGCACTGACAACACTGATATTGTTAGAGGCAGGTTTTTCTGGTTGATAGTTTATGCCTTACGTTTAACAGATGGGACAGTCACTGGCCTAACAAGCCTAACACTGGACAAATAAGCCTTTGTAGACACATGCACCCATTTCAAAAATATTTTTTCATTAGGCCCAGGTGTCGGTGGCACATTCTGTCTAAAGTAGAGTTCATCAGCTTCAACCAAGCAACGTGTCAGTAAGCAAGCCTGTCCTAACTCCCATGAGGCACCACAGTCTTGCTGTCATCATTGACTAACCATGAAAATTTGGCTGTGGTTTTGAAATAATGGGTTGATTTTCTCCTCATTTAGTACATACTTTTTTTTTTTTTTTTTTTTAACATAAAAAGAAATGGGATCTGTGTTTTAAGTGGTTTGTGTTATTTGGGGCAAAGGATTAGTAGCAAACACTCAAACATTTTTTTTTAAGTGAAATTACTGAAAAGCTGATGCAGAACAACTTGACAAATGAAACATTGCTCACATTCAAATACCTGACCTTGTCTCTGGGAAAGAAATGCAGCCTGGCAATTGTTGAATCTCTCTGTTCAGTGTGTCAAGGGAGATGATTATATTTTCAAGACAGACCTGAAAAGAAGGTGAATATTTTGCACTTTTGATACTCTTAGGAACAAATAACTTATTTGGCAAATAGTGTCTTTTTTATGTTGTTTTTGTTTTGTATTGTGAAATAGGCACTGAAGCTGATGTTATTTTGTTTTAAGAATCTTACAGACTGGAAACAGGAAAAAGCTATATTAACAATAGTTATAGGCTTAAAGGATATATTGCATTGGAATCTAGTAAAGTGTGTTCTGGATAAGGAAGATAAAAGTATTTCTGTGTATTCCCCCTTATTTAATTTTTTATTTGTAGTTTCAGTGTCTAATGTGCTTGTTTCATTATGTCTTGTGTTTGTGGATTATAAAGAATGTCTGTAATCTGTTTAATAGAGAATGAATGTAAAAACTGTTTGAACTGTTTAGAAATATAAGCAGGGCCATTGTCTGTTTTTATAGAATTAGGTGTTTTCATTATTGCAAAGTAAGCTATCAGGTGGGTTATAACATGTCATGTAGTTTCACCTCGGAGAGGCGTGGTCCATAAAAGAGAAGAGTTTGTATCGATCTAGACACATAAGAAGGAAGAGGAAGAAAGTTCAGGGAAATGAGTTACATCCGTTTAACATAAAATTTTCTTTCATTGTCATAAGCCTTTTTTATATTTTCATATTCATCATTTTGCCATTTCTTATATCTTTTTATTAAAAGCATACATATTTTTTTTAGCAACTATGAAGTGTCTTGTATATTAGCATTTTATAGACTGGTGAATACATTTATTATATTATAATATATATTTATTTTATATAAATATATATATTTATTAATAGTCTAAAATCTCTTTAGTTTTTCTGTAACTTTTTGTAAGAGGAAGTTAGTGTTCAGTAACTAATGTTTTAAAATCTTACTTTATTTGGAAATAACCTAGCTATTTAATAAACTTTTATCATTTAATTTAGTACAATTCTAGAAATTTAAGTTACCCCAATCTTAAGAGATTATTTTAGATAGACATTTTTTAAACTATAATTATTTTTAATAGAGTTTATCTAAAAGTTTTCATCTTATTTATATATTTATATATATATAAAGAGTTAGTTTTTTGTTGATAAATTTAGTTTTACCTTAAACCTAGGCATAATAAAAGTATTATACAATGTTGATGACTTAAGATATGTCTTAATTAGATTAGCAAACAATTATATTTAAATTATATATTTATATTTAAATAAACATTATATTTAATATTGAATATTTTTCAGTTCACATGAACTTGAATTTAAATAGACCTCATTAACTTCATATTATCCAAAAACAAAGACATATATTGAGACAGAGATAATTTTAGATAGACAGACAGACATAGTTTTCCGCTTGAAATTTAAAATATCTTTTTGTCCTTTTTTTTTTTTTTTTTGATTTTCACCAATTTGTTTATGGCTGGAGTCCCAGATAGAGTGGGCTGTGTATCCCAAGGACATGATAAGAGTTAACTTTAGGTTTTTTCTTAGGCCTATTTTTATTTTCCAGGCAGAATTGGAGTTCCAAAAAAGTATTTTAACAAGTTAACCTTTTTCTAACTGCATGTGTAAGAAGAATCAGTTTTGTAATTTCAAAAAAGATTTTATTTTAATCAGTTTTCTCTGGAGTCTAAAGAATATCATGGCCATTCAGTGTCAAAAATATCATTTCTCCTTTTTGTAGTTATAGTATCTTATTAATGATATATGCATCAGGGAATTGTTGTCACATTGGATGTAAAGTCTTGGCTACAGAATTTTGACAAATAGTAGAACTGTTAAGCATACCTTGAGGTAATACAGTCTATTGAAATCTTTTATGAGGCCCGATATGATTAGGATAAGGGAGAGAGAAAGTGAATATCTCCCAAAGGGTGTAAAAGTATATTAAAAAGGAAATCTTGTAAATCAGTAATAATAATATGCCAATTTTGAGGAATAGTAGTAGGTTATGGGATCCCTGGTTGTAATGCACCCATAGGTTTCATAGATGCATTAACTTATATAGCAGACTACCTTACCTGCCTCCTGAGAAACCTGTACGGATGCAGGTCAAGAAGCAACAGTTAGAACCAGATATGGAACAACAAACTGGTTCCAAATTGGGAAAGGAGTGTGTCAAGGCTGTATATTTTCACCCTGCTTATTTAACTTATATGCAGAGTACATCATGCGAATTGCTGGGCTGGAGGAAGCACAAGCTGGAATCAAGATTACCAGGAGAAATATCAATAACCTCAGACATGTAGATGGCACCACCCTTATAGCAGAAAGTGAAGAAGAACTAAAGAGCCTCTTGATGAAAGTGAAAGAGGCGAGTGCAAAAGCTGGCTTAAAGCTCAACATTCATAAAACTAAGATCATGGCATCTGGTCCCATCACTTCATGGCAAGTAGATGGGGAAACAATGGAAACAGTGATAAACTTTATTTTCTTGGGCTCCAAAATTGCTGCAGATGGCAACTGCAGCCATGAAATTAAAAGACACTTGTCCTTGGAAGAAAATCTGTGACAAAGCTAGACAACATATTAAAAAGCAGAGACATCACTTTGTTGACAAAGGTACATGTAGTCAAAGCTATGGTTTTTCCAGTAGTCATGTATGAATGTGAGAGTTGGACCATAAAGAAGGCTGAATGCCAAAGAATTGATGCTTTTGGAATGTTAAGAGCATCAAGAGACTGTGTTGGAGAAGACTCTTGAGAGTCCCTTGGACTGCAAGGAGATGAAACCAGTCAATCCTAGAGGAAATGAGTCCTGAATATTCATTGGAAGGCCTGATGCTGAAGCTGAAGCTCCAATACTTTGGCCACCTGATGTGAAGAGCTGACTCATTAGAAAAGACCCTGATGCTGGGAAAGATTGAGGGCAAGAGAAGGGGACCGCAGAGGATGAGATGCTTGGATGGCATCACTGACTCACTCGATGGACACGAGTTTGAGCAAGCTCCGGGAGATGGTGAAGGACAGGGAAGCCTGGAGTGCTGCAGTCCATGGGGTCACAAAAGTTGGACACGACTGAGCAACTGAACAACAACAAAACCTATATATCTATCTATATCTGAGATAGAGATATGTATATTTGTAATACTTATACTACTACTATGTATATATAGACTATTTCCTCATTTATTCATATCAAGACCTGCTCTTGGTTCTGTGATTTAATAGATGGTAATACTTACCCTACTTTCCTCACATCTTCCCTCTCCTCTCAGTGTAGTTATGTTGCTCTTAGTTCTTCTCAGGTTACCTATGTATCATTAAAAGATACAATGGGAAGAATCTCTAGACCCCTTGCTTGGAAGGCAAGGGTACATGAGACTCTTCACAAGTTCTCTCCTTTGTCCATCTGCCACCTCTCGTCAACTGTCATTTTACTTTTTAAATGGTCAGGATTCATCCTATATACACCCTGGTCAATGATCCCAATTAAGTCTTTTGTCAGTTTATTGATCCTACAATTTGAAATAGAAAAGTTGAAAGTATTGACGAATCTTTAACCTGGCTGTGTTCTGTGATTTTATTTCCGTCCTGGTGTACTTTTATCTCCCATCCTCAGGCTGTCTGCCTTTGTTGTTTCTTAAGTGTTGGTAATATTGTTGCAAGTGTATGGCACCTTGACCACGTTTTTCCTCCTGGGATTTCTGTCCTGAAGCTGAGTTCTCTCTAGAGGTGCTGCACAGTGGGCACCTCTAAATACCAGCACATGTGTGGCTTAACCACAAGGATGGCCGTACTCACTCACTGATCTGGTTCTCCTTAGACATACCCTGCAGGACTCTGGACTCTCTGCTCCATTGTGCTCCGCTCCTTTCCCCTCTCTTCCCGTTCCTCACTGCCCAATCCTCCTTCCCTCATTCCCTTCATTCCTTCCTTTCTTAGGTTTCTTGAGCTCCAGTGTTTTGTGTGTGTAGGAGGTTTGTTTCAAAGACAGATTTTCAATTAATTCTTCTGTTTTAGGTCCTACATGCCATTCTCATGTCCATGCTCCTTAATACCTGTGAGTCAAAAGCTTTTTCTGCAGTACCATGGGGAAGACTGTCTGTCATCATCTGCAGCCTCTTTTCTGTGTATTTTTGACTCGTGAAACACCACTTCTCCTTCCCGTCTTCCAGTTCCCAGACATTTGATGACCTTTCCCTCGTGCTGATGACTTCCCTCCCAGTCTCACTTTTGTGAGATTTTTAGCATCTGAATTTTTTTTTTAGAGTCCAGGTTTCATAACTGCTCAGACTTTCACCTAATTAATCTAATGAAATATAGTAAAAAACAAAAAAGGGCTCTACTTCCTGGGGAAATTAGATGTAAAAATATATATTCAGTTTTAAGTTGTTGAAAATCCATGCAATGTTCTAAATAATAGCAAATATTAGTTGAGGTAATTTTCATGGTTTGGTTATTCAGCTTAGATTTGAACTATGGCTTATTTTACACATGTGTTGATGTAAATTATTTCTAGTTTTCTGTGGTTTAAAAATGCTGTCTTTAAAAGGAATTCAGAAAATTCACCTGATATATATACTTTGACTTCCTAAGGAATTTATATTTGTATCAGTATTGAATTTTAGCCAGTGCTCCAATATAAGGAAGTTACTGTTTTGAAATAAAGCAAACTTTTATTTCCCTTGGGGGGAAAAAAACTGTCCTGAAATGCCCTTTAAGCTGCCCCTGCTGTTGAGAGCCTCTTGGCCTGTGCTGCTGAGAGCCTCTTGGCCTGTGCTGCTGAGTTCCCCGGCCCTCGCTCTATTTCCCTCGGCACCAGCAGCATTGCTCCTTCCCTTGACTCCATTTCTGTTACCAAGCGGATCAGTGTGACATACAGGAAGCAGTACTAAACTGTGTCCCTGCCTGCCTCACGGAGAGTGGTCTCAGGGTGCCCTGCTGCTGACCTCTGGGCTCCAGCTCTGTCCTCCAGACACGGCTTCTGCCCCAGGCCCCCAGCACGTCACTGGCGCCTCCTTGCTCCTCCCGGCACCCTTGTCTCGCGTCAGTCTCTTTCCTGCTGGTGGTCTCGTGAGTCGGCCGCCGCGCAGCACACGTGCAGGGTCGTCATGGCTGGCGGGCCCCGTCGCCCTCTCGGATGCCCTGGTGCCATGCTCCTCTGCCTCCCTCTGCTCCTGGCAATCCAGCTGCAAGCTGCTGCCTCATCGCCCCGAAGTGGCCACCTTCTGAACACCTTGTCCTCCTGGCTCCACGTCCTGCCCTAGGCTCAGTCTGCCGCCAAACTGTGCTCTGACCCAACATGTGTTCTTTCGTTAGGCCCCAGCCTCTCCCCCTCCTCGCTTGCTTGGGTTGCTGCAAGGAACGCAGAAATCCTTTGTATTCCCAGCTGTTGATAAATCACCCTCCAGTTCTATACATCTTACAATCTGTTTATTTTCAGTGGGGGCAATATCACCCCTAAGAGGGTGAAAGTTGATTCTTGGGGGCTGAAAAGAATTTACTCTTTTTGTGTATAAAGCATACATACATATACATAGGTACATAAGCAAATAAGCAGAATACTTGTGGTATTAAAAATTCATGTGGAGTGGTGATTAGCAAAAAAAAAAAAATTGTATGAAAGCTGCTTGTGTGTGTGTGTGTTAGGGGATGTTGATGGGAAAAAAAAAAAAGAAAACACTGGTTTACTTTTGAGGTCTCATATTCATCCTGTTTCTACTTGCCCAGAAGCCTTCAGTAGCTTCTTGCAGGCAACTCTGTAAAACCCGAATCATGTTCTGTAGTTCAAATCTCTTCCTCTTTACCCCCAACCATCTTTGCAGTCCTGGCCCCCACTCTCTGC
The DNA here is from genome assembly GCF_029378745.1 of Bos indicus. NCBI lineage: Eukaryota > Metazoa > Chordata > Mammalia > Artiodactyla > Bovidae > Bos > Bos indicus. The sequence continues at coordinate 3,689,077 of NC_091765.1, forward strand.
CCACATAGATAGACTGCTGCCCACAGCCCCATAACCGCAGCCTGTGCTCTCCTGCTTTGCTCTAAACCAGAGTGTCTGGTTGGCCTTCGGCTGAAATCTGGGAACTTAGGTTTTGAGAGGATTCCCATCGTGGCTACAACTGTTAAGAGAGGCTCACTGGGTCTGTGCTGTGCAAACAGTATGGTTCATGCAGAACCCCTGCTTTCCTTCTGGGAGTCTGGAACTCGGGTACATGCCAGGCAGAGTGCCGATGTTACCAGCCCCCAGGGAAAACTTCAGGCAGGAAATCAGTAATGAGCGTCCACGGCACACAACTTTTCATATGTGTTGTTAAAACTCACTGCTAGGATGATTAAGAGTATCCTATGGGGCCCCACAGGGAGGGGACTCTTGGGAGCTTGTGCCTGGTGTTTTTCAGACTTTTCTGCATATGGCTTTTCCATTGCTGAGTTTGTTTTGAATCCTTTCACCGTAATAACTCTTAGCTGTGAATATGATTATATGCTGAGACCAGAGAGTCCTCCTGGAGAATGACTGAGCCTGGGGTGGTCTTGGGAACCCCCGAGATAATGTGACTAGTGGTCTCTGTTATCCCTTGGTTCTCAGCCATTCCTTCAGGAAACAAGAATGATAGGAGTCTCTTTGCCCGGAGATGGACAGCGAGGCTTAACAGCTTTGGAAGGAAGTTGATATGAAGACCATTTGTCCACAGCCCGTGGGGGATTATATTAGGTTCATTTAGCTAAAATGAAATTGTGTTTTCCAGGATTTCCTTTGCTGTGTAATTCCAGGTTAGCGTGGGTCATGAGAGAGATTTTGCATAGGACTTGGAAGGCAGAAGTGGAACGCCAGTGATCTTGCTTTTTAATGCTCTAAAGCTTAGTGAAGCACTGTTACAGCTCGTGTTATGCTGTCATTTATCCACAGGCTCATCTGTTTGGCATGGGACAGCAGCTGGACTTGCGTCAACTGCAGCTCCTGACTTGTCCTCCTTCAGTGCCCTACTCCCCAACTCCTGGCTTAGGTGTGTGTTTAGCTTTATGGTGAAGGGCAGCTGCATCTCCTGCAAAGCTGGAGACCCGGAGATGGTGAGGGACTGAGGCAGGGTCCAGTCCATCCATATGGCTTCAAGCCCAGCCTCCCAGGGGCTGAGGGAAGTAATGCACCACAAGCTGTGAGTATCTGTGGATGTTCCCACTCAGAGTGCCAGGAATACAGGTCTGCCTCTGCCTGGACATTTCTCAGGGTTGTGTTTACAGCAAGCCACCTTGAGGAAGAGATAATACCTCCATCTGGGACAGAGAACAGTTTGCTTACTGTTTATGATACTTATTTATTTTGGTGAATTTTCTCAACTCAGTGTTTCTCAGCTGGGATGTAAATTCACTGCTGTGCAGCATCCATCGGGGACTCTGCATTGCCCCGCATGGGACTGGGGAACAAGGGGAACCAAAACAAACTTCACATTCATGCTGCTTGCTGTACTGTGAGTAACAAGAGGACTTTATCTCATGTCTACTGCCAGAATCCTTAAACAGTAAAAAGCTAATTTAGGAGCTTGTAAGTAGGTTAAAATCTTAGATTCTGATAGCACTTTGTTTCCACCTTCCCTTCCTGTCGGCTCTGTGGTCTTTAGACACCAGACACGCATAGATTGTTTAATCAGATCCCACAAGTGTGTAGGAATAAATCCCCCCCTCCAAATATGAACTACATATATTCTGTAGTGGATCTGCTTCTCTGATCAAATGTAATGGTTATAGTTTCCCTCACAACCTGGCTAATGAGTCTCCTGTTTCAAGTTCTATATAAACATAATATTTAATATAAATATCAGTATTTAATTAAATATTATTTAATGGCAGCAGAATGTTTCACACTGGTTATGTTGGACATAATTTATTGACCTGAATTTTGGGCACAAAAAATATTTGGGCAGTCAGTCTAATTGTTCTAAAAGGAAGAAGGATTTGTGAAATTGAATTAGATTTTGAAAATAACCTTTATTTTTCTTAGTTATTAATTTTGTGTAAGGGTTGGAACACTCTGTTCTACACTATTCTGGTATTTCTTTTCCATTTGTTTAGATCTGTACCACCTCCAGTGCAAGCTGGGGAGAGAGAAAGATCACTGAATCAAAATATTCCAGGTCTTGGGACCAAGTTCTTGTTTGATAAGGGAAGTGGATGCTAAAGGAGAGAGAGGGTAATGAAGTCAAGATCAGTTAAGGCCCCCTGTGAACTCTGAACATTTTCATGTACTTACTTGCTGTAAGAGTTAATTTTAAGACATAGTCAACACAGAAACAGCCCTGACTCTTGTATATGAGGCTATATGAAAATGTGATTGGTGACAAATAATATCTGCATCTTTTCCACTTAAAAAGTTCAAATGACTGTGTTCATTAATATGATGTTTAAAGAGGGAGAAAGTCATTATCTGAGTTTCTTAGCAATGAAAATGACTTATTTTGTCCTGTGCATTTCTGCTTCTGTTAAGGGGAAGCAAAAAATCTTTCATAGAATAATTCTGGCAGCACAGAAGAATTTAACTAAAGTTGCTGGAACATAATAACATTGTTATTTTAAGTGGACAGTAGATATGAGAAGAGTTTCTTGCCTAAAATGTAGTATGAAGAATATGACCCAAGAATGATCTTTTCTACTGGGAAAGGAGCAGAAGTGAAATACTAGACTGCAAGTTTTTTAAAGGAAGTAATTACAATTATCTGATATACTGCTATAGTCTAAGGGCCCAATGCAGCGCCTGACACAAAGGAGGTGCTTACACATTATTTTTTTAATAAATCAACAAAGAGGAACTCAGAGAGAGACGTGAGTATGCTGCTGCTGCTAAGTCACTTCAGTCGTGTCTGACTCTGTGGGACCCCATAGATGGCAGCCCACCAGGCTTCCCCGTCCCTGGGATTCTCCAGGCAAGAACACTGGAGTGGGTTGCCATTTCCTTCTCCAATGCATGAAAGTGAAAAGTGAAAGTGAAGTCGCTCCGTTGTGTCCGATCCTCAGCGACCCCATGGACTGCAGCCTTCCAGGCTCCTCCGTCCATGGGATTTTCCAGGCAAGAGTACTGGAGTGGGGTGCCATTGCCTTCTCCGCGTGAGTATAGATAATTCAACGAAATTTCTGAATTTGGGATTTAATTCCAGCAAGGATTTATTAATCTTATTATATATGATTTCCTGATATTAGTGTTAATTATTTTGACTTGTCTTCTTCTTGGCCAGTATATAATCCATGAGTTTTTTGAGCAAGAATATTTGTGAAGTATTTTTCAAGTCTGTGCATTTGTGAATGTCGTTTTGTTATCTTCCACATGAAAAACAACTTGATTTGTTGTAAAATTTGTTATTGTTCAAAAGCTGGAGATGTTTCTTTTTTTCTCTTGAGCACAGTAGGAAAATTTTAGACCAATCCAAAAGAAAATTTAGACCAATTAGACCAAAATTTAGACCAAATTTAGACCAATTAGACCAAAATTTAGACCAAATTTAGACCAATCTAAAAGAAAATTTAGACCAAGAAAAATTAGACCAGTCTGTGTTACTTCCCCTTCAAAATTTAGACCAATTTTAGACCAAATTCAGACCAATCTAAAAGAAAATTTAGACCAAGAAAAATTAGACCAATCTGTGTTACTTCCTCTTCTCCCTTTGCTTCCATCAGACTGAAAGTTTATAAGATTTTCTTTTCTTTATTATTTTGATTTAAAAAATTTGCCAGGCTGTGTCAAATGATTTCCCTGGAAGGAGGTGAACTGTTTTAATCTGAAATGACAAGACTCCTTTTAAAATTTATAGTATTGTTTATTTATAGGTTTTATTTTTTTCCCAATTGTTTTGATCTCTTCCTGAGGGAAAAATATAATATGTAATCCCTGTTAGGTTGGATCTCTCTTCTGTATTTACTTTGGTTTTCATTTCTTTATCATTTTTCTCTGTGCTTTGAGACTATATCTCAAACTTGTCCTTTCCCTCATGGTCTCAAGTTTTTGTAATGTTAATTCTGATCTTTTATTCTCCCAATGTGAATAATGGGTGTTATTGAATACTTGCTTTCTCTGCAGTCCTCTTACCTGGCTTCTTTCCTGTCTAGCCGTTTTATTTCAGGATGTTATTTCTTTATGCCAACTGCACCTTTTTCATGGAGGTCATGAAGGCTAACCTGTTACAGAGGATGCCAAAAAGGTTCATCATCTTATTTAAAACATGGGTATTATTTTCAGAAGACTGCTATATCTCATTCCCATTAACATACGCAGTTCTCTAAAGAAGAAATTAAGAAAACAAATGACAGCTTCACAAAAATTATTCATTGCTGGCACTAGTCCTGCTACTATTAAAACATGTTGAACATATATTTGTGAAATATAGTTTTGTAGGTGTGCCATATTATTAGTCTGTCTAGAAGATGCATGTTTTATAATGGCCTGATCCTAAAAATATTTGTGGTAGGAGGAAGAACAGGACATCATGGTACTTACATAATTATTTATATCAATAGGTTGTTGAGGTCATGGCCTGGAACTTGAGAAAAGGCTTATCCTTTGCAATAGCTTGAGGAGACCCCCTGAGTGAGACAGGCCCTAATTGTATATTGGAGATAGACGTCTGAGCCTTCTCTGATACTCTTGGGTGGAACAGAGCAACTCTGGATATACAGGAGACATTGGCAGAGTGGAGGTAGGGGTAGGAACTGGGCCACTTACAGGGGACTGGGTGCCTATTCTGGTTAATTGAGATGGGTTGAAGACTAGGGAGAAAGAATGAATACATAAGTGGTTTTTGATAAGGGTGGATTCAGGTGACTGTCAGTCTCCTGAAACTTCTGAGTAGGATCTTGAGAGCTTCATTATTTCTTTCAACAAAAATACTGTGCCCTACTTAGAGAACAAACTTATGGTTGCCTGTACACACAGCTATATTTAAAATGGATAACCAGAAAGGACATATCATATAGCCCATGGAACTCTGTCCAATGTTACGTAGCAGCCTGGATGGGAGGGGAGTTTGGGGGAGAATGGATACATGTGTATGTATGGCTGAGTCCCTTTGCCGTTCACCTGAAGCTATCACAACACTGTTAATGGTCTATGCTGCTGCTGCTGCTAAGTCGCTTCAGTCATGTCCGACTCTGTGTGATCCCATAGACGGCAGCCCACCAGGCTTCCCCATCCCTGGGATTCTCCAGGTAAGAACACTGGAGTGGGTTGCCATTTCCTTCTCCAATACCCCAGTACAAAATAAAAAGTTAAAAAAAAAATACTGTGCCCTTACCGTATGTGGGGCACTCAGTGGGCACAAATTGTCTGAGATGTGGTCTCTGCGATCAAGTGGTTTATAATCGAGTTGCCTTAAGTCTTTTACTCTGAGTCAGTTAATGGTGCGTAGTCAAGTACCCCACAGGAAAAGGGCATGCTGAGGAGCTCCTTGTCCCAGGTTATTCTGTTGTTTGAGCATTTTCAGAATTCCATGGAATAAAGACATATTACACAATACCAATAACTTTTCATTTGACTTCTGTTTTTAAAAACCTTTTAAGGGTAACATATTTTGTTTTTCGTTTTTTTTTAATAATTTATTTTATTTTATTTTTTAATTTTACAATAAGGGGTAGCATATTTTGAAAAATAAGGAAACGAAGGGAAGCAAAGAAACATCACTCAATAACAACCAGAACAACCCACTCTTAACATTTTAGTGTACAACACTCTCCTTCTGAAATAGCCATTTACCATATTTTCCAATGTGAATAGTTTTACAAAATAAGTTATATATTTCACCTGTCTCTTTTTCCCCTACATATGTGAGTCCTTAATTTTGAGATCACCACAACTAAATTATAACTAAGGATGGAACTAGAATTAAAAATACAAACTCTTACAGCCCACAGATGACATGAAAACAATATGATTTGATGGTTTCCAGCTCAGAGTTAAAACTATTGTTATGTGATTATACATGTTCATAGTAGAAATACTAGAAAATATGGATATGACAGGAGACATAAAGTCATTAGTCATCTCAGTGATGACTGTGATTAATATTTTGTGTTGTGTTCAGAGTATATCTTTAAAAAATTTTTATGAGTGCACATGTAGTTTTTACCAAAATGGGAATCATAATTTACAAAATGTTTCATAACTATTTTTCTCACTTTCTCAATCCATATACTTTGACTATATGTTTTCTTTGACAACAGCATGGTATTCCATCATAGACTACATTATAATTTATATAGGACAATTAAATTGTTTCCAATATTCATTAAGAATGCTGAAAAATATATTCTCTATATACATTTGCCTCTCATTTTTATTTCCTTAATAGGCTTTTAAAGTATGGAATATATTTGTCAGCACACAGAAAAAGTCTGACTGTGGTTTTATGTCAAGATGTCATACTTGCTATGTACAAGTTTGAAAGTACAAGATTGAAAGTGATTTATCAAGTGGTGTAAGAAAAAGTGACAGAATAGTCTTCTAGACACAAGGCTAAGCTTTGTAACTTGGAGTGAGACACTGTGGAAGGACTTCTCCCAGACAACTATTTAATCTGTTTTTATATAACATCAGTTAACTGACTCTCTTGGAGAAGGAAATGGCAACCCACTCCAGTGCTCTTGCCTGGAGAATCCCAGGGACAGGTAGGCTGCCATCTATGGGGTCGCACAGAGTTGAACACGACTGAAGCGACTTAGCAGCAGCAGCAACTGACTCTCTGACCTTGGTTTTGAATCTGATTACTCCTTAGTTGTTAGAGTATGATTGATCAAAACCAGCTACCAGATTTCAGCATATGAGTCGTATAAGAAAGAAAGAAAAGGAAGCACAGAAATTGAATAGAGGGCTGACCTGACTGAATTGAGTGTAGAATATAAATCTTTTTCAAGACAGGAATAAATAGCTAGAGTTGGGAATAAGTATCTGATGAATATAATAGAACATTATGTTAAGACTACAGAAACAGTGGTGACCAGTGTTAGATCTTAGAATTTTACCAGACAAAATCCAGTAAGTCATGCAGAAATGAGCCGACTCAAGGACCCAGAACCTGGATCCAGACATCCAGTGCTAGAGGTGGGCTGCAGTGAGTAGCTGTGTAGTACATGGACCCTAACACAGGAGCTGGGACTAAATTCACCCCAGGAGGATGAGCATGTCTACAAAGCCGTTGGTAAGAGACAAAGATATAGTACAGCAAAGAGGCTGTTTTAGTTTTTTTTCCCAAGTGTTATTGAGGTATAACTGACATATAGAACTGTATAAGTTTTAGGTGTATGGTATTATGGTTAGGTTTATATGAAATGACTACCACAATAAGTTTAGTTAACATCCACTATCTTCTATAGATACAAGAAAAGAGAAGAGAAGAAAATGTTCTTTTCCTTGTGATGAGAACTCTTAGGATTTACTCTCTTAACAGCTTTCATATATACATATAGCAGTGTTAGCTATGGTCGTCATGTTCTAGTGAATATATTACATCCCTAGTAGTTATTTTCTTTTAAAAATTTGTACCTTTTGGCCACGTTCATCCAGTTCACCCCCACCTCTGCTTTGGTAATCACAAATCTGAGTTTTTCTGAGTTTTCCTATGTTTTTAAGATTCGACATATATCACAGATGTCTTTCTTTGTCTGACTGATTTCACTTAGCATTATGCCTTCAAAGTCCACCCATGTTGTTGCAAACAGCAGGAGATATATACGTGTGTGTATATATATATATATATATATATATATATATATAAATTGAGATATATTTATCTCAATTTCTACATACCACAATTTCTATATTCACCCATTCCTTGATGGCCACTGAGGTTGTTTCCATGTCTTGGCTGTTGTAAATAATGTTTCTAAGCACATAATTATGAAGATATCCTTTTGAGTTAGTGCTTTTGTTTCCTTTACAGATATTGCCAGAAGTAGAATTTCTGGATCATATAGTATCTCTATTTTTAGTTTTTTGAGGAACTTCCATCCTGGAAGTTTTCCATAGTGGCTATACCAATTTATATTCCCACCAACAGTGTACAATGGTTCCCTTTTCTCCACATTTTTGCCAGCATTTCTTATCTCTTTGATGGACATTCTAATAGGTTTTAAGTAATATCTCATTGTGGTTTTCATTTGTGTTACCCTAATGATTTGTGATATTGAGCACCTTTCCATGTACCTGTTGGCCTTTTACATATTGTCTTTGGAAAAATGTCTATTTGTATCCTTTGCCAGATTTTAATTGGATGAGGGTGGTGATTATGTTTTGCTATGGAGTTGTATGAGTTCCTTTTATATTTTAGATATTAACCCCTTATCAGTTATATGATTTGCAAACATTTTTTTCTCATTCTGCAGGTTGTCTTTTCATTTTGTTGATTGTTGCCTTATGCAGGAGCCTTTTAGTTTGACATAGTCCCTTATTTATTTTTGATTGTGACTTTTGCTTTAAGTGTTGTATCAAAAAATCCTTGCCAAGATCCATGTCAAGGAGCTTTTTTCTGTTTTATTCTAGGAATTTTATGTGATGAAAATGGCATTTTACTTCTATCATCTTGCTCCTGAAAATCTATAACTTCAGTTATGAGAAAAAAAAATATCAGATAGGTTCCAGTGGAGGCTGGTTATTCATTCTTTTAGAAACTTTAAATACCTAAAGTTATTACTTTAGGAGTAAATAAATGTATGAGAAAAATACAAAAAAATTCATCTGTATTCACACACACACACCCAAACTTGGTCTACAACAGTGTTTATTTTTCATTCTACGAAAAACCCTATAAAATATCTCAGACTGAATAATGGGTTAAAGAACTGTGTATCGAGGAAGGAAGGATAGTAGGTGATACATCATCATGTAGATGATCCTTATCAAATACAGCTGACCCTTGAGTAGCACCAGGTGATAGGGGCGCCGACCCTTAGCAAAGTCAAAAATCTGAAGATAATTTATAACTGGCTCCCCGGGAGCCAGGAGCCAGGTAGGCAGATTCAGCCAACCAGATCATGTAGTACTGCAGTATTTATTGCTGAAAAATGTAAGTGGACCTGCACAGTTTAAACTTGTGTTGTTCAAGGGCCAACTGTGGTGTGGTTACGCCCTTGCTGCAGCTTTGTTTCCTAAGTGCGCTGTGGGTCAGAGACCTGTTTCATAGTGTCTCCTCTCCTCTCCTTCTCTCCCCTTCCCTCTAATGTTCTCTCTTCCCCTTCCCTCCCTCCATCTCTTTTCTTTCTTTGTTCTTTTGGTCCTGGTGCTGTGACCTTATGTAGAAACCTCAAACAACCCATCAGAGCAACAAAAGTGAGCTGCATAGCATCACAAATTCATCCTCGCAGTGAGGAGAAAGGCCCCGGGCCCCCACTCTCCTAGCTTATCTCCTGTAGTGTCATTACATAAATCTTCTCCAGATGCTGGTTGTATCTGACCTTCCCTCTGAGACTGAAAGCAAAGATCCATCTGCTGACTTGTCATTCCCACTAAACCAGTTCCCTCCAACCTGCCCTTCTCTCAGTCTTTCCCAAACCAGGAATTAGCATTTTTACCCATCTATCCCTATTTCCCACAGACCTGCCAGGGTGAACTTTTACAACACAATCTCATCAGGCTACTTTGCTACTTAAAAACCTGCCCATGGCTTCCCCTACAATTAAAATACAGTCAGTTCTGCTATCATGCGTTTAGCATGATAAAAGCTAACTAGCTAGCTAAAGGAACAATTTTGATAAGGTAATATTTATCAAATATTTGATATCAAATATCAAATAAGGTAAGTTTCACATTTGCTTCTGTATCAAAAATACAGGCAGAATGCAGGAACAGCCCCCGCTGAACGGGGCGTACCCGCCGGCACCTCTGACACTCAGCAGCCCCCTCAGTTCATGGAGGGTTCCGAGCCTCACCTGCGTCCCTTAGGTGCTGGCAGCTTCTCCTGGGTTTTATGTAACCCCCTCGGCCATTCCAGAAGAAAGCAGCCCTTTGGATGCCCCCTTTGACCTGTGAACTTCAGGGGTTTTTAAAGGTAAAGTTAACCATGTCTGGTAAATGTAATATTTTCTGAATGAATGGATGAAAATGAATATTTCATCATCTCTTTGATTTACTATAAATGCTTTCACAAAAAATCCTTATGTTTTTGAACTATAAAGTCATGTCAGAAAAAAATGTTTCATGTACTGAAAAGCTTTCTCCAAAGGGAACTGTAGCATTTTACTAGAGTGAATGAACACTGGAAAAAAGGAGATACCCAGACTTTTGAAGGATTACTACACATTGGTTCTGAATTGATGCTAAATCCAGGGGAAGGAAAATGCTGCTGTGGTCCATTAGTCAAAGTAGGGTGTATGGGTGGTTTTGGCCTAAATTTAAATCACTGTGGGCTCAGTAGACCTGCAGACTCCTGTTGTTATCTCCTAAGTTGCTGACTGCTTAATTTGAATAGATATACTTGTCAATTGGAAGCATCATCACATAGCTTCTCTGACTTACAAAGTAAAGACATTAGGAAGGCCCCTAGGACTTCCCCTTCTTGCTAGGATGGTAAACTCAATACTGTGTCTCTGGAGAAATTGCAGGGATTGTTGCCACTATCAAGGACTTGGGAAATGCCGCTGTATTGATGTTTGTTGCATCTCTATTTCATTTGCTTGTTTGGACTCTGTAGAAGTGGGATGGAGCTTGGAGAATGACCATGGAATAGCATACATTTAATCATTTAAATGTATTTAATCATTTGATACTGACTGTACTTGCAGCTTCTACTCAAGATGTGGCATATATACTGAAGCAAATCAGTAAAGCAAGTCACAGCCTGGCATGTGGTGTGCAGCTAATGACCTGGAAAATGCTCCCCTCCCTCCATGCTAATCTGTAAGAACCACAGCAATAGTTTGTTTTTGCATGGTAGGACTTACTCTTTGTGGTCCTGCTGCTACTGCTAAGTCGCTTCAGTCGTGTCCGACTCTGTGCAACCCCATAGATGGCAGCCCACCAGGCTCCCCCGCCCCTGGGATACCCCAGGCAAGAACACTGGAGTGGGTTGCCATTTCCTTCTCCAATGCATGAAAGTGAAGTCGCTCAGTTATGTCCAACTCTTCACGACCCCATGGACTGCAGCCTACCAGGCTCCTCCATCCATGGGATTTTCCAGGCAAGAGTACTGGAGTAGGGTGCCATTGCCTTCTCCGTGGTCCTACCTTAGGGCAAATGAAAGCTGCTTCTTTACTGAGGTTCTATGATCTGATGGTTCTTGAAAAGCCTATGTCGTCTAGGTATGCACTGTGAAGACTTTGGCAAGCTCAAATAGGAGAATTATCAGGCAGATAATATAGCAAACCCATGCTTTCTTTTACAGATAGCTATCCTTTTGGGAAATAACTGCAGGTTTGCTGCGTGGCCCCAGTAGAGACTGAATGTTTGATCACTGGACATCACGTGACTAGGTGACCCATCATAACCAGGCATTCTCTGAGCCAGTGAGCCATCCACTTAGATATGGGCAGTAGCAACCAATTAAATGGTAAATAAGAAACTGAGCTGAGCTGAGCTTAGAAGACACAGCAAGGCAGCTGCAGGAACAGGTGCCTCAGACTCCTTCAGCAGTACCTGCTGCTGTATTGTCTTCTGCTTCCATGCCTGTGGCTTCATGGAGAATGCCTTAGGAACTTAGGACTCAGTCTGGTTTATAGATGGTTTGGTGGTCTTGGTTCCCAAGGGGGACATCACAATGGTTCTGTTTTCTAAATGTATTTTAATACATTTATTTGCTTTCTTTAACTTAAAAATAAATTATTTGACTATGTGGTCCCTAAATTATTTTGGTACTCTGTGTAAATAAATCCCAAAATAACATTTTATCCCAAGTTCTTTATTAATAATGACACCATTAACTTTACGACGATGAACTATATCTGTAAGAATCTTAAGGTATCCTACATGTCACAGTGGTTCTATTGAACTAAGTGTTGAGACGGCCACTTGACCACTGGCGTCCTCCTGTCGCTGAACTCAGAGGTCGTGAAAGAGGTCACTGTACTGCTTGATCCTGATTGCCGGTGGGAAGCTCCATTCCTCCAATACAGCAGTGGCAGTGAGGATGTCTCAGTCTGTTTGGGCTGCTGTGACAAAATACATGTAACCGGATGGTTTATGAAGAACAGAAGCTCCTCACAGTTCTGGATGCTGAGAGTCTGAGGTCAGGAAGTGTCTCAGACAGGATCAGTGAGTGCCGGCTTCAGGGCTGCAGACTTCCTGCTACGTGTAGTCTCACATGGTGGGAGGGCAGACGATCTCTCTGGGGGCTCTTTCATAAAAAGACTAATCCCATTTGTGAGGGCTCCACCCTCATGACATAATCACCTTTCAAAGGTCCTACTTCCTAATACCATTACCTTGGGCAGTAGATTTTCAACATGAATTTTGGAGGGACATAAACATTCAAGCTATATCAATTTGGAATGTAGGAAATGCTTTGGAGTTTTCTTGGTGCTTCCTGTTCAGGGACAAAAGTTAATAGGAAACTAGAGAAACAAGGACAACAAAAAAAGATAGAACAACCAACTAGAGACTTAGAGCCTTCAGATGTGAAGTTTTGGTTCCCTGTGTAAGGTAGAGAATCCAAAGCAGCTGGGCCCCTGAGGACAAAGGAAATATGAATGGGATATAGAAAATGGGGGTTATAAATATCAACGAAGGCTGAAATGAGGTTTGTAGCAGCCATGGGCTTCCCTCACAGCTCAGTTGGTAAAGAAGCCACCTGCAATGCAGGATACCCCATTTCTATTCCTGGGTCAGGAAGATCTGCTTGAGAAGGGCTAGGTTACCCACTCCAGTATTCTTGGGCTTCCCTTTTGGTTCAGCTGGTGAAGAATATGCCTGCAATGTGAGAGACCTGGGTTTAATCCCTGGGTTGAGAAGATCCCCTGGAGAAGGGAAAGGCTACCCACTCCAGTATTCTGGTCTGGAGAATTCCATGGACTATATATAGTTCATGGGGTTGCAAAGAGTCAGACACGACTGAGTGAATTTCACTTCACTTCTTTCTTGTGGGTGTATGTGTATATATACATATGTAAATTTCCTTTTCTTTAGAATCTTATGCAAATTTTGTTGGAGGTAAGCTTTCATTACAGTCTTTAGTTAACAGAATGTTTCACATATGGCTGTGGCTGAATTTTGAAGTGTAATTAACATAGCTCAGCTGCTGCTCCTGCTAAGTCGCTTCAGTCGTGTCCGACTCTGTGTGACCCCATAGGTGGCAGCCCACCAGGCTCCTCCATCCATGGGATATTCCAGGCAAGAGTCCTGGAGTGGGGTGCTATTGCCTTCTCCAAACATAGCTCAGAGAGGGATATAATGACAGTTGGGACTTGGCATCTCCAGATTTCCAGGGAGAGGATGAGAATGCTTTCAACTTGTCTAAAGGATGGTTCCATCATGTTAGGTGCATACGTGGAGTTCTTTTTGTTGTATGAAAGTTCAAATATATGTAGAACAAGTGTGAATGGATGTTGAGTACCAAAGGGGTAGATTGGACCAGTTATGCAACTTATGTGTCTCAGGTCCAAATCCATTCTATATACTCTGCTTTGTGATGTTAGGGCTGGATTCTGCAAACAGGGTTTCCTTGCCAGTGGCTTTCTGTTACTCTGTGACAAAGGGGGCACTACAGAGAACTACAGAGCTGGAGGAGAAAGGAGAATGGAGTTTCTTCCCTTTTTTTTTTTTTGTCAGTTGGGCTCTTGTCAATATCACAAGAGCCTCCTTTCCTCAGTCTGACAGAGGCACTTCATTTTTTACAGAAGCAATTGAATTAGTTTGCAGATTTTCCAGCTTTTGCAGAATTAGGTTTCACTGTGTCCCTCTCAGACACCAGCAGCTGTCACTAAGCATCCCCTCTGAGAAGTCTGAATCCCTGCTCTGTGGGGGATCCCCCCTCCAAATTCAGACACCTGGTCTGGTAAGGAGCATCCTTTCTTCAGAGATGTGAATATCAGCTCCATGGGGATCCTTGTTCAAAGTTCTAATTTTAATGGTTCCGACCTTTGTTCTCTTCATTCCCTTTGTTGTCCTTTCCCTAGAGGTGGTAGCTGGTAGCTGCTTCCTTTGGTTGTTAGTTTCATGACACCTTATTGTTCTTTAATTTCTTTTGAATTTTTAGTTTTTCAGTTAAAAATTCTTTTACTTAGTTTAATTCTTTATACTAAATTTTCTCCATTAAAATAATGTATGTGATTTTTGTTTCCTAACAAGGATCTATCAGTATATAGAAACCACTACTGTATTAATTGATTTTCACACTGAGGAGACTTCTTAAAACATTCAGAAACTTCAATTGAACAGTCTTTCTGAATTTACATTACTCATAAACCATTTGTTATTTTCGTAAATGTGTCTTCCCATTGTTAGTCTCTTGGAGATACATGCTATTCATTATCCCTGGTTTCCAAGCAAAAGAGAATTTTAATTGATACGGTTGGTCTGAGGTTTTTCTTTTCAACCTCTTAGATTCTCTAAAGGTAATCATTCAGAATGAACTGAATTAGCACTGGGCACATGCTGACCTAGGTCAAGCAAGAAAAACATTAATGTATTTTTGAACTTTGTGTTTGATCTTTTGAAATTAATAGAATAAAATAGCATATAAGTTGTTTCTGAGAAGTCAGGCTAATGGAATACTGTTGTCTGAAACCTGAGAACAAAGTTTTCCTGTATTTATTCATCTTTATCAGCACTCTTGCGAAGAGTTGATTCATTGGAAAAGACTCTGATGCTGGGAGGGATTGGGGGCAGGAGGAAAAGGGGATGACAGAGGATGAGATGGCTGGGTGGCATCACCGACTCAATGGACGTAAGTTTGAGTGAACTCCGGGAGTTGGTGATGGACAGGGAGGCCTGGCATGCTGCGATTCATGGGGTCGCAAAGAGTTGGACATGACTGAGCGACTGAACTGAACTGAACTGACTGATCAGCACTCTTAAAACAAGAGACCAAAGCATGCACGATATTTAGTACACCAAGATGGCAAGTAAGGGCTTCCTCCCAGTTTACCAAGTGACACAGGATATGCCAACAAGACTATTCCAGTCATGGATGGGCTGAGGGTTTAGACATTCTCGTCTTGTGTTTTTGAGCAGAAACATTCAGAGTCTTCATCTGTAAGGGTCTAGGAAAGACAGGAGCTGACACTCTTCAAGGAATTAACTAACAGACCACAATGCTACTGGAGGAAATTTCTTTGCTAGGCTCCAAACTGCTCAAATTGTCTTATCAACTCGTTTGTCTCTATTTCATGGCTCCTGTATGTCAGGCCTTCTAGCTGTGATGGCTTCTGGAGCATAAAGACAAGACATGATTGCTGCATCCATGGAAACTGCACTAAGAACCCCAATACATAGTAGCAGTTAACATCAAACTTGGTCTGTCAATGTCTGGCTAACTGAAAGTCGAATATGTGACAGGGAGATTTATTAATTTTTGTGCTTCTAGACTGCCTTCCTCCTTGCTTTTTCCTGCCTGCTCTCCTGAAAAGTTTTATCTGTACCAGCCAGACTCAGGACTTGTGAAGCACACCCAGGAAAATGGGGTGAAAAAGGATTGGATTATCTGAAAGGACCAAGGACAGTTGCAGAGATTTTTAAAGAGATACAGTCAGAGATTAGAGAACGTGTTGGGGTTTGGCTCTGAGACGTTGTGGAATGTGTGGAATGACAGAGGCTTGGAGATGGAGAAAATAAGTATTTGAGAAGCGTTCTTGTGAGTTATAAATTCCGTGTCACTTTATGTTCTTAGAGAAATGCATGTAAAAATGTGAATTCCATTCAGTATGCTTCTGGTCTGAACTGTGATTCTCTGAATGTGACTTCTTGCAAGGACTGAACTATATGCATGCTAAGTCGCTTCAGTTGTGTCTGACTCTTTGCGACGCTATGGACTGTAGCCCGCCAGGCTCCTCTGTCCATGGGATTCTCCAGGTAAGAATACTGGAGTGGGTTGCCATGCCCCTATATGGGTACTGATTTATTTCTGGACTTCATATAGGTTACTTTCAGCTTAACTCAGCCTGTCCTCATACATTATTATGTTGAATCCGTGAACACCAGCATATATACTTTCTGTTACTTAGGTCATATTATTCAGTTGTTTAAGTTTCAGTTGTGGCTCAGTGTCACTTTCTCTTCTTACTTTTGAGCCACTGTAATGCAAATAGGTTCTCTCCATGGATGTGGAGGGTAGACTGAAAAATTATATGTGGATTTTTAACTGCTTGCAAGGCGGCAGGAAGGGTGTGTGTTGGTATCCCTACCCTCCTTCCCCTGTGTTCAAGGGTCAACTGTACTTTGAGTTTAGCCTGGTGAGACCCAAAGAAGAGAATCCTACCATGCCATGTCAGGCTTCTTATCTACAGAAATTGTAAAATAATAAACTGGTGCTTTTGTAAGCCACTAAACCCTGGTGGCTCAGAGGGTAAAGCATCTGCCTGCAATGCAGGAGACCTGGGTTCGATCACTGGGTTAGGAAGATCCCCTCAAGAAGGAGAAGGCAACCCACTCCAGTGTTCTTCCTGGAGAATCCCATGGACAGAGGAGCCTGGTGGGCTGCAGTACATGGGGTTGCTAAGAGTCGGACATGACTGAGCGACTTCACTTTCACTTTCAAACCTCCCCGTGCTCCAAAAACAAAAACAAAAAAACAAACCACCCCCGAAAGCCAATAAAAAACTAAATAGGTTCTTCAAGAACATTTGGTCAAGTTAAAACAAGGGTTCTTGTACATTCAGTAAGCAGGGATTTTTGGGTGTGCTCAGTCAATCTGTCTGACTTCACAACACCATGGACTATAGCCTGCCAGGCTCCTCTGTCCATGGAATTTCCCAGGCAAGAATATTGCAGTGGTTGCCATTTTCTACTCCATGGAATCTTCCCGACCCAGGGATTGAACCTGTATCTCTTCAGTCTCCTGCATTGGCAGGCAGAGTCTTTATCACTGCGCCCCACCTCCCGACCCAGGGATCAAACCCAGGTCTCCTGCATTGCATGTACATTCTTTACTGTCTGAACCACCAGAGTCCAGTAAGCAGGGATTTTTAGGCTTTTTGAAGTCTACAAACCAACATAAGTGGCTTGTAAACCACTGTTCAGAATAGTCCATAGATTCAGTCATGTGGTAGCAAAGGTTAATACCTCTGATATTCCTACTGATTTTGTCATTAACTGGCAAATGGCTTCTTAAAGCTAATCCCCCATGTTATAGAACATCTGGATTCTGCCCTATCCCTCATTTGAATTATCTGGTACCTTTATTGTTGTAGCTGCTATTACTGCTGCTGCTGATTCTGTTACCTACCATGGTTGGCTAACATTCATACTTGCTTACAGTATTTCAGGTACTGAGCTAGGTGCTCTACACATTATCTCACTTAAGTTTATAATTGGGTAACTCCCATGCATCAGACCCTATATTTCATTTAATTCTTAATTGTTCTGGCAGGGTAGTATTTTCAACTTTAACTCTGGAAAGTTTAACTTACTTCATTTGTTTCACAGTTAATCCATATTAGAACCAGTTTTTTAAAATGTTTAATAAAAAAGTTACCACTTAAAGTATTTTTAAGTGTATAATTCAGTGACATTAAGTATATTCATAATGTTGTACAACCATCATCACTGTTTTCAGAACTTCGTTATCATCCCAAATAGCATTTCCATATGTATTAATATCTTCTTATTTCCCCCTCTCCCTTCTCTTTTCCCTGCTACCCAACCTCTGGCAATCTCTAATCTACTCTGTGAATTTGATTAGTGTGTTAATCAGTGTTGTGCAGAGAAATAGAACCAATAGGATATATACAGCCTCATAAAATGAGATTTATTAAAGGAATTGACTCATGCAGTTATTAAGGTTAAGAAATTCTATGATCTGGTGTCTACAAGATGAAGAGCCAGGAAAGCTGGTGGTGTGATTCAGTTCAAGGCCAAAGGCCCGAGCCGTGGGGTGCCAGACGTAAATGTTCCAGTCTGAGGCTTGAGAACCAGGAGTATCCATGTCCAAGGGCAGGAGGAGGTGGACATCTCCTCTCAAGCTGAGATAGTAAATTCATCTTTCCTCTATCTTTTGTTCTATTACGGGCTTCCCTGGTGGCTTCCCAGATGGTAAAGAATCTGCCTGCAATGCAGGAGATCCAGGTTCAATCCCTGGATTGGGAAGATCCCCTGGAGAAGTGAATGGCAACCCACTCCAGTATTCTTGCCTAGAGAATCCCATGGACAGAGGAGCCTGGTGAGATACAATCCATGGGGTCACAAAGAATCAGATACAACTGAGTGACTAACACTTTCAATTGTTCTATTAGGCCTTCAAGGGATTGGATGATCTCACCCAAATTGGGGAGGACTCTGTTCCAAAGAAAAGCAAGGAGGAATAAGAAAGCCTTCCTCAGCAATCAAAGCAAAGAAATAGAGGAAAACAACAGAATGGGAAAGACTAGAGATCTCTCTGGGAAAATTAGAGATACCATGGGAACATTTCATGCAAACATGGGCTCAAAAAAGGACAGAAATGGTATGGACCTAACAGAAGCAGAAAGTATTAAGAAGAGGTGGCAAGAATACACAGAAGAACTATACAAAAAGGATCTTCAGGACCCAGATAACCATGATGGTGTGATCACTCACCTAGAGCCAGACATCCTGGAATCCAAAGTCAAATGGACCTTAGGAAGCATCACAATGAACAAAGCTAGTGAAGGTGATGGAATTCCAGTTGAGCTCTTTCAAATCCTAAAAGATGATGCTGTGAAAGTGCTGCACTCAATATGCCAGCAAATTTGGAAAACTCAGCAGTGGCCACAGGACTGGAAAAGGTCAGTTTTCATTCCAATCCCAAAGAAAGGCAATGCCAAGGAATGCTCAAACTACCGCATAGTTGCACTTATCTCACATGCTAGCAAAGTAATGTTCAAAATTCTTCAAGTGAAGCTTCAGCAGTACATGAACCATGAACTTCCAGATGTTCAAGCTGGATTTAGAAAAGGCAGAGGAACCAGAGATCAAATTTCCAGCATCCACTGCATCATCGAAAAAGCAAGAGAGTTCCAGAAAAACACCTACTTTTGCTTTATTGACTATGCCAAAACTTTTGACTGTGTGGATCACAACAAACTGTGGAAAATTCTTGAGGAGATGGGAATACCAGACCAGCTGACCTGCCTCTTGAGTAATCCGCATGTAGGTCAAAAAACAACAGAACTGGACATGGAATAACAGACTGGTTCCAAATTTGGAAAGGAGTACATCAAGGATGAATATTGTCACCTTGCTTATTTAACTTATATGCTTATTTAGCATCATTTGAAATGCCAGGCTGGATAAAGAACAAGCTGGAATCAATATTGCCAGGAGAAATATCAATAATCCAAGATATGTAGATGATACCACCCTTATGGCAGAAAATGAAGAAGAACTAAAGAGCCTTTTGATGAAAGTGAAAGAAGAAGGTGAAAAAGTTGGCTCAAAGCTCAACATTCATAAAACTAAGATCATGGCATCCAGTCCCGTCACTTTAGTGACAGACTTTATTTTGGGGGGCTCCAAAATCACTGCATATCATTACAGCCATGAAATTAAAAGACTCTTGCTCCTTGGAAGAAAAGCTGTGACCAACCTAGACAGCATATTCAAAAGCAGACATTACTTTGCCAACAAAGGTCCATCTAGTCAAAGCTATGGTTTTTCCAGTAGTCTTGTATGGATGTGAGAGCTGGACTATAAAGGAAGCTAAGCACCAAAGAATTGATGCTTTTGAACTGTGGTGTTGGAGAAGACTCTTGAGAGTCCCTTCGACTGCAAGGAGATCCAATCAGTCCATCCTAAAGGAGATCAGTCCTGAATATTATTGGAAGGATTGATGCTGAAGCTGAAACTCTAATACTTTGGCCACCTGATGAGAAGAGCTGACTCATTGGAAAAGACCCTGATGCTGGGAAAGATTCAAAGCAGGAGGAGAAGGGGAGGACAGAGGATGAGTTGGTTGGATGGCATCACTGACTCAATGGACATGAGTTTGAGTAGGCTCTGGAAGTTGGTGATAGACAGGGAAGCCTGGCGTGCTGCAGTCCATGGGGTCGCAAAGAGTCGGACACGACTGAGTGACTGAACTGAACTGATCTTCCTTACACAGTCTACTGATTAAAATGCTAATTTTCCACAGACATACCCAGAAATAATGTATCACTAGATCTCTGGGCAGCCCTTAGCTCAGTAAAGTTGACACATAAAAATTAACCATCACATCTGGTTCACTCAGCATAATGCTTACAAAGTTTATCCATCTTGCAGCATATTTTCATAATTTCATTTTTTAAAGATAAAATAACATTCCATTTGTGTACAGCATTTTGTTTATCTTTGGGTTAATGATTTGTTTCCACCTGTGAATACTGGTATATAAATATCTGAGTCACTGTTTTCAATTCTTTTGGATATATGCCAGGAAGTGGAATTACTGGATCTTACAATAGTTATATGTTTAACTTTTTGAAGACCCTCTATATTGTTTTCTGCAATGGCTATGCCATTTTACGTTACCACTAGCAGTGCACAAATTTTCCAATTTCTCCACATCCTCATGGATGTTATTTGTTTTTGTTTTTTAATAATAGATACTATAATGGGTGTGAAGTGGTATCTTACTGTGGTTTTATGTTCTCCTAATGACTAGTGATTCTGAACATCTTTTCCTGTGCTTATTGGCCATTTGTATATCTTGGTGGATATACCAATTTTTTCTTGGTGGATATACCAATTTTTTCTTTGCACACTTTTAAATTGAGTTGTTTGGTTTTCCATTGTTGAGTTTTAGTTCTTTATATTCTGAAATTAATAGCTTATAAGTGATATGATTTTCAATTATTTTTTCCCTTATTTGGGTTGTCTTTTCAGTCTCTTGATAGTATTCTTGGTACACAAAACTTAGTTTTGATGAAATCTAATTTATCTAGATTTTCTTTTGTTTCCTGTCCTTCTGGTGTCTAGAATCAGGTTTTAAAGCTTGGGGGAGTTTGGGATGGACATGTACACACTGCTATACTTAATATGGATAACTAACAAGGACCTCCTGTATAGCACATGGAACTCCGTTCAGTGGTATGTGGCAGCCTGGGTGGGAGGGGAGTTTGGGGAAGAATGGATACATGTGTATGAATGGCTGAGTTTCTTCACTGTTCACCTGAAACTATCACAACATTGTTAATCAGTTATACACCAACACAAAATAAAGTAAAAAAAAAAAAGATTTATAAAACAAAGCTTGTTTAGTTTATTCTAAACTCAGACCATCACTCACATTTCATCTCCAAATGTAAAAGTATATTTGGAAACATGAATTTTTTTTTTATTTAAAAAGTTTGGTACACTTTATTACCTTGGAGAAAAAAGCTCCATATGTTAAAGGCAAGTTATTTCAACTCCCTTTTCATTATAAATGATATTTGCTTTAGACTTTGCCTGTCATAATATATTCAAGAGCCTATGAGAATCTAACAGAACACTCTTACCTAGCTCCATAAGCCCTCTTGGCCAGTTGGGAATTGCAAGCACCTGCTAGTAGAAGAAATGTCAAAAACAGTGGTTTAAATAAGATAGGGAGATTGCTTTCCTTTCACTTGATATGAAAGCTAGAATCAGCCAGTCTTGGATGGGGTGCGTGACTCCAGACTTCTTTCTTTTTGTTTCTCCATCATTAACTTCTCTTTTGTTTCTTCTTCTTCTTTTCCAAGATCATTCCATGATCACAAAGGGGCTCTAGTAATGACTCTGTATTCTACAAGGATACAAGAGGAAAAGAAAAATGATAAGCCTTTTAAATGAGTCAGCCCTGTTTAAAGAGCTTCCCCAGAAGCTTCACGCAGTGACTTCTGTTTATGTTCCACAGGTCATACTAGCAAAGGAGGCTGAAAGATACAGAAGACTAATTCTAGTAAGGTTATTGCTGCCTTTCTTTCCTTTTCTAGTGCTTTGTATAAAGCTTGGACTTCCCAAATTATTATTGTTAGGTTGTTAATATCCTTTTATATATACAAAAATGCCATGTATTGAACAGATTTCTGAAATCCTCTTGCCAAAGAAGTTATTTCTCTCAGCCATTCTTGCTAAGCCTTAAATAACATACCTACAAATAACAGTGCACTCTATGCTATCCCAACAATGTAGTGGTTTATTGCAACAAAAGAATAGATTTTGGGTAGGCAGTTAGCAGCCTTTTCCATACCCTCAGACAAAGAGTAATGTAAACCCAAGACCCCCTGGGTGTTTTGATTCCGTTTTCTCTGGTCACATAGCAAAAAAATATTGCTTTCCTTTTTTCTTATCATCAAATTCTCTCTCCTTCTAATCACTTTCTACGTATTGTGCTACAGTGCTCAATGTACAGATTGTCCCTAAGTCAATTTTCTGTCTTCTTTTTCCCAGTTAAAATATGTAAGACACTCATTTTTTTTTTTCTTTCTCTTTAATCATTCCTGAATCAATCGTGAATTTTCCAGGTAGATCAACTGAATGTAGGTTGGTAGGGCTCTCATATACTTAAAAGGTAGGTCTATAAGAACTCTTAATTTAAAGGGAAGATAATGGATTTGAAGAATGGAAGTACTTCTTGATTTTTAAATATCCATGAAGGTTCAGAAAGCAGGAAACTTGTTTTTTCAAATTTGTTGCAAGTCTAAGTAATGGTTTAAAAAAGTTTTGGTTTCCTACTTCCATTAGCTCTCTCCAGTTCACTATACCTTCTTGTTTGCACTAAAAGGCTCAGATCAGTTCTAATTTGAAAAGTTCTGGTCCTGGACAGGAATTACACAAGTACTCCACTCAGGAGGTCTGAGTATCAAACTCCATTCTTTATATGGTACTCTATGACTGTTGCTTTGTATCCTATGAGGGTACTTTGTTTCCCAGAACCCCAGCAAGGGTTCTTAGAAATTATTTGTCTCATTTATACCCTGCTGCTGCTGCTGCTGCTAAGTCGCTTCAGTTGTGTCCGACTCTGTGTGACCCTATAGACGGCAGCCCACCAGGCTCCCCTGTCCCTGGGATTCTCCAGGCAAGAACACTGGAGTGGGTTGCCATTTCCTTCTCCAATGCATGAAAGTGAAAAGTGAAAGGGAAGTCGCTCAGTCGTGTCCGACTCTTAGCGACCTTATGGATTGCAGCCCACCAGGCTCCTCTGTCCATGGGATTTTCCAGTCAAGAGTACTGGAGTGGGTCGCCAGTGCCTTCTCTGCACTTATACCCTGAGTCACTGCTTTTTGTTGTCTCATCTGGGTTTCTGCCTTTTCTTCTTTTAACTAACTCTACCCAATTCTTACTCTGAGTTCGCTTATTTCCTTGAATTTTGTTGTTGTTTAGTCACTAAGTCAAGTCTAAGGCACAAGTCTTTGTGACCCCATGGACTGCGCATGCCAGGCTTCCCTGTCCTTCACTATCTTCCAGAGTTTGCTCAAACTCAAATCCATTGAGTGGGTGATGCCATCCAATCCTCCCCAGCATCACGGTCTCTTCAATGAGTCGGTTCTTCGCATCAGGTGGCCAAAGTATTGGAGTTTCAGCTTCAGCATCAGTCCTTCCAATGAATATTCAGGACTGATCTCCTTTAGGATGGACTGGTTGGATCTCCTTGCAGTCCAAGGGACTCTCAAGAGTCTTCTCTGCACCACAGTTCAAAAGTATCAGTTCTTATCTGTGGGAAAATGACCCTTAACTTGATTTTCATGTGAATCGTGTACACGTGGTTTTGTTGTATGTTTAAAATATTGTATATTTATTTACATTGGAGTTTTCTTTTTTCTCAACTACATTTTCAGATCAAAGTTCTAAGTGAACTTGCACAGTGATTTCATGATTGTTTATGGTTTAGTTATTTTTAATTTTTTTTGTTTTTGTTTTCAACTTTAACTTCATGTGGAACTGAAAAGATGGATTGGAACAAAAATGTACTAAATTTTGTAGACTTCCTAATTTTTTGACTCTTTAAAGATTCTTTTTTTTACTTCTTTCCTTCTATTTACATCTCTTTTCTGGTATATTTTAATTATCCCAGTAAACAAGTCATAGCATGGCAAGATCTTATGTAGGGATTCCTTTATTCTAGTCTCTGTTTTTCTTTTGATTTTTGTCTTCTTAATTCCTGAAGAACTTCTGCCAAGGTTTCTACATGTTGAGCTTGAGTCTGTAAGAACTAACATTTTATGTATGTATGTATGTCTTTAGTAGTTTAACTGTTAATTTTTTATTGTGGTAAGAACATTTAACACGAGATCTACCTTCTTAACATTTGTTTTTCCTTTTTAATAATATTGTTTTCTTTTGAACTTTACAAGCAATACATGTTTTTTCTTTTCTTTTTTTTCAGAAAATAAAAAAAATGCATAAAGTGTACAGTATAGAAATAATCAGATTAGATCAGATCAGTCGCTCAGTCGTGTCCGACTCTTTGCGACCCCATGAATCACAGCACGCCAGGCCTCCCTGTCCATCACCAATTCCTGGAGTTCACTGAGACTCACGTCCATCAAGTCAGTGATGCCATCCAGCCATCTCATCCTCTGTCGTCCCCTTCTCCTCCTGCCCCCAATCCCTCCCAGCATCAGAGTCTTTTCCAATGAGTCAACTCTTTGCATGAGGTGGCCAAAGTACTGGAGTTTCAGCTTTAGCATCATTCCTTCCAAAGAAATCCCAGGGCTGATCTCCTTCAGAATGGACTGGTTGGATCTCCTTGCAGTCCAAGGGACTCTCAAGAGTCTTCTCCAACACCACGGTTCAAAAGCATCAATTCTTTGGTGCTCAGCCTTCTTCACAGTCCAACTCTCATGTCCATACATGACCACAGGAAAAACCATAGCCTTGACTAGACGACCTTTGCTGGCAAAGTAATGTCTCTGCTTTTGAATATGCTATCTAGGTTGGTCATAACTTTCCTTCCAAGGATCTTCAGTCCCAGAGATAACCACCATTAACATTTTGATAAATTTTCTCCCTATGTCTACATATTCTTTATAAGATTTTTTGATGTGTACCATTTTTTAAAAATTTTATTTTATTTTTAAACTTTACATAATTGTATTAGTTTTGCCAAATATCAAAATGAATCCGCCACAGGTATACATGTGTTCCCCATCCTGAACCCTCCTCCCTCCTCCCTCCCCATACCATCCCTCTGGGTCGTCCCAGTGCTCTACCATTTTAAAAGTCTTTATTGACTTTGTTATAATGTTACTTCTGTTTTATGTTTTGATTTTTTTTGCCCCAAGGCCTGTGCGATCTTAACTCTCTGATCAGGGATCAAACTTGTACCTCCTTTGTTAGACCACCAGAGAAATCCGTACACATTCTTTAAATTGATGTATAACTGGCCAATAAGACTATGTTAGTTCCAGTGCACACATACTGATTTGATACTTTTATACAATGCAAAATGATCATCATGATGTGTCTAGTTATCATCTGTCACCATACAAAGGTGTACAGTATTATTGACTGTATTCGCCATGCTGTACATTTTCACCCCCATGACTTATTTTGTAACTGGAAATTTCTCTCTTTAATCTCCCTCATGTGTTTCTCTCAACCCCCTGCCCTCAGCAAAGACCTGTATTGTGTATCTGTTCTATTTTGTTATGTTCATTTGTTTTGATTTTTAGATTCCACAAATTTGTCTTTCTTTGACTTATTTCACTTAGCATAATACAGTCTAGGTCCATTCATGTTGTTGAAAATGGCATAATTTCCTATTTAAAAATTTTTTTAAGTTTATTTTTGGTTGTGCTGGGTCTTTGTTGCTCCCGAGGGCTTTCTCTAGTTGTGGCGAGCGGGGCCTACTCTCCGGTTGTGGGGCCCAGGCTTCTCGCTGTGGTGCTCCTCTTGCTGTAGCGCATGGGCTCCAGGGTGTGTGGGCTTCAGTGGTTGTGACACGCAGGCTTAGTTGTCCTGAGGCACATGGGGTCTTCCTGCTCCAGGGATTGAACCCGTGTCCCTTGCATTGGCAGGCGAAGTCTTAACCACTAGACCACCAGGGACGTGGTATATAAATCTCCCACATCTTCTTTACTCATTCATTTATATATGGGAGCTTAGGTTGCTTCCATATCTTGGCTATTGTAAATAATTTTGCAATGAGTATGGGAGAACATGTATCTTTTGAAATTACAGTTTTTGTTTTCTTTGGAAAAATACCCAGAAGTGGGATTACTGGATCATGTGGTAGGTCTGCTTTTAAAAATTTTTTTTTGAGGAACCTCCATACTGTTTTCCTTAGTAGCTGCACAAATTTACATTCCCATAAATTGTGCTTCTGGGTTCCCCTTTCTCTACATCTTTAGCAATATTTGTTACTTGTCTTTTTGATAATAGCCATTCTCTTATAGGTGTAAGGTGATATCTCATTGTGGTGTGATTTGCACTTTCCTTAAGTTTAGTGGTGTTGAGCATTATTTCATGTACCGTTTGGCTATCTGTATGTCTTCTTGGGACAAATGTCTGTTCAGGTCTTCTGTCCTTTTAACTTGAGTTGTTTGTGTTTTGATGTTGAGTGTATAAAGTTCTTTATGTATTTTGGATATTAACCTCATTATATATGTCATTTGCAAATATTTTATTCCATTTAGTATATGGATTTTTTTGCTGTATTAATAGTTTCCTTTGTTGTACAATAGTTTTATAGTTTGATGTAGTCCCATTTATTGATTTTTGGTTGTTTCCCTTGACTGAGGAGACATATCAAAAAAAGTTTGCCAAAGTCAAAGTCAAAGTATGTATTGCCATGTTTTCTTCTAGATGTTTTATGGTTTCAGGTTTTCCATTTAAGTCTTTAATCCAGTTTGAATTTATGTTTGCTCATGGTGTGAGGAAAGTGTCTCACACCATGGGTAGTTACATTCTTTTGCATGTAACTGTCCACTTTTCTCAACACCATTTATTGAAGAGACTATTTACCATATATATTCTTGCCTCCACTGTTGTAAATTAATTGCCCGTATACACATGGATTTATTTCTGTGTTCTCTATTCTGTTCGATTGATCTATGTGTCTGTTTTTGTGCGAGTACCATACTCTTTTCATTACTGTGGCTTTGCAACATAGTTTGAAATTAGGGGGCATGATACCTTCAGCTTTGCTCTTCTTTCTCAAGATCATTTTGGCTACTTGAGGTCTTTTTTGTTTCCATACACAGTTATTGCCTAGAGACAATAAATGTTCCTCATGGACAGAGGAACCTTTTGGGCTCCAATTCATAGGGTTGCAAAGAGTTGGACACAACTGAAGTGACTTGACACACATGCACACATTTTAGAATTATTTGTTCTCATTCTGTCATTAGAAAAATTAGAAAAATGTCATTGGTGATTTGAGATAAACTCATTGAATCTGTAGACTGCCTTGGGTAGTATGGTCATTTTAATGACATTAATTCTTCCAATTCATGAGCCGAGTATATATTTCCATTTGTTTGTCATCTTCAGTTTCTTTTATTAGTGTCTGAGAGTTTCTCAAACACAAGTCTTTTACCTCAGTTAGGTTTATTCCTAGATGTTGTATTCTTATTGATACGATTTGTAAGTAAGACGGTTTTCTTAATTTTTCTTTATGATAGTTCACTGTTAGTATACAGAAATCTGTTGCATTTTTATACATTGATTTTGTATCCTGCAAGTTTACTGAATTCATTAAGTTCTAATCATTTTTTGATGCTGTCTTTAGGATTTTCTATCTTCAGTATCATGTCATCTGTAAAAACTGACTGCTTATATTCTTTCAAGTTTGGATTCATTTCTTTTTATTGTGTGATTGCTGTGGCTAGTATTAATACTTTGAATATTATGTTGAATGTTTGGCTTCCCAGGTGGAGCTATCAATAAAGAACCTGCCTGCCAATCAGAAGACATAAGAGACTTGGGTTGGATCCCTTGGTCAGGAGGATCCCCTGGAGGAGGTCGTGGCAATCCACTCCAGTATTCTTGCCTAGAGAATCCCATGGACAGAAGAGCCTGGCAGGCTCTTAGAGTCACAAAGAGTTGGACGTGACTGAAGTGACCTAGCATGCATACATGCAAAGTGTTAAGAATGGACATCCTTGACTTGTTCCTGATTTTAGAGGAAATGTTTCACTGTTGATTATAGTTTTAACTGTGGGCTTGCCATATGTAGCCTTTGTTTAGGTATGTTCCCTCTATATCCATTTTATTGAGGATTTTTTAAAACTCATAATTGGATATTAAATTTTGTCAAGAGTTTTCTGCATATATTGGCATGATCATGCAATTTTCATTCTTCAGTTTGTCAGTGTGGCATATCACATTGATTTGCAAATATTGATTTGCATCCGTAGAATAAATCCCACTTGACCATGGTGTATGATTCTTTTATTGTTGGATTCAGGTTGCTAATATTTTATTGAGAATGTTTGCTTCTATGTTCCTCTGTGATATTGGTCTGTAATTTTTCCCCTTGGGACTATCTATCTTGTTTTCATACGAGAGTGATGCTTACCTCCTAGAATGAGTTTGAAAGCATTGTTTTCATGCAATTTCTTGGAATCACTTAAAAATGAAGATAGGTGTTCTCTAAAGGCTTGGTAGAGTTCATTTGTGAAGCTATTTGGTTCAGGAATTTTATTTCGGAGGAGTTTTAAAAATTATGATTCAATTTCATTACTGGTCATTGGTCTGTTTATATTTGCTGTTTCTTCCTGGTTCACTCTTGGGAGATTGTGTATTTCTAGGAATTTGTCCATTTTATTGGTGCATAATTATTCACATTATTCTCTTATGATCCCTTGTACATCTGTGGGTTTGGTTATAACTTCTCATTTTTTATTTCTGTTTTTATCTGGGCTCTTTTTTCCTAGATGAATATATATAAAGGTTTACCAATTTTGTGTTCCTCTTAAAGAACCAGCTTTTAGTTTCATTGATCTTTTCTATTGGTTTTTAGTCTCTTTTTGATTTATTTCTGCTCTGAACCTTATGATTCCTTTCCTTTCACTAATGATAAATCTGGCTACAGGTTTATCAATTTTGCCTATCTTTTTAAAGAACTAGCTCTTAGTTTCATTGATCCTTTCTGTTTTCTTAGTCTCTATTTTCCATTCTCATCTTTATAATTCCTTTCTTTTCACTAATTTTTGATTTTGTTTCTTCTTCTTTTTTAGTTGCTTTTACTATTATAAACTTCCCTCTTAGACCTGCTTTTGCTGCATCTCAAGAACTATTTTGTTCTTTCTTTCAGTCTTATTGAGATATAATTGACATACAGCACTGACTATGTTTAAGATGTAGAGCACAATGATTTGACTTACATACGTCATGAAATGATTACCACTAAAAGTTTAGTGAACATCCATCATCTTATATAGATACACAATTAAAGAAATAGAAACACATTTTTTTACTTGTGCTGAGAGCTCTTAGGACTTTCTCCTTTAACAGGTTTCATATAGAAAATACAGCAGTATACCCATAGATTTTAGATTGCTTTGTTTTTGTTTCCATTTGTCTCCAACCTTTTTTATTTCCTCCTTAATCTCCTCAATGCTCTGTTGGTTATTTAGTTGCATATTGTTTACCCTCCATGTGTTTGTGTTTTTTTGCAGCTTTTTCTTATAGTTGATTTCTAGTCTCATAATATTGTGGTCAGAAAAGATACTTGGTATTTCAGTTTTCTTAAATTTACTGAGACTTTTTTTTTGTGGCATAGCATATATTCTATGCTGGAGAATGTTCTATGTGCACTTGAAAAGAATGTGTGTTCTGCTGCTTTGGAATGAAATATACCAGGTGTATATGATAAGTCCATTACATGTTTAAGTGTTTTTTAAGACCAGAGTTTCCTTATTAATTTTCCACCTGGGTGACCTGTCTGTTGATGTAACTGGAGTGTTAAAGTCTTCTACTATTGTTACTGTCTGTTTCTCCTCTTATATCCCTTAATATTTGCTTTATGTATTTTGGTGCTCTTATTTGCTTTATGTATTTATGTGCTCCTGTGTTGGGTGCATGCTTATTTATAATTGCCATATCTTCTTGGATGTATCCCTTGATCATTTTGTAATGATTTTTTTGTCTCTCATCACATTTTTTGTTTTAAAGCCTATTTTGTCTCATATAAACATTTCTACTCCATCTCTTTTTGCATTTCTATTTGCATGTAATGCTTTTATCCATGCCATCACTTTTCATTTGTGTGTCTTAAGATCTGAAGTGAGGCTCTTATAGTGAGCATAGATATATAGACCTTTCTTTTTTAAAATCCATTCAGTCACTTTTTGTCATTTGAGCATTTAGGCCATTTGTATTTAAAGTACTTATTGATAAGAATGTACTTACTGTCACTCTATTTATGGTTTTGGGTTGTTTTTCTAGTTCTTTTTTTGTTCCTTCCTTTTTTTCTTTCCCTGACATCTTTCTTTATGATTTGGTGACTACCTTAGCATTATGTTTGTATTCCTTTTTCTATATGTAGATATTATAGGTTTTTGGTTGTGGTTACCATGAGGTTTATATTTAGCAATATATATAATTATTTAAAGTTGGTGATCTCGAGTTCAAATGTATCTCAGCTCTGCATTTTTACCCTTACACCCATGTTTAATGTTTTTGACATCATATTTTATATCTTTTTGTGTATCCCTTAACTAATTTTTATGGATATAGATAACTTTACTAATTTTGTGTTTTAATCTTCTACTAGCTTTATACATGGTTGATCTATTAACTTTACTGCATATTTGCCCATACAAGTAAGATTTTTCCTTTCATGATTTTCATATTCCTAGTTAAGTCTTTTCATTTTCACTTTGAAATGTTCCTTTAATGTTTATTGTAAAGGTGCTTTGATGGTGCTGAACTCTTTTAGCTTTCGCTTGTCTGTATAACTTTTTATTTCTTCTTAAAATATGAATGATAGACTTGCCAGGTTGAATATTCTTGTTTTTATGTTTTTTCTTTTCATCATTTTAAATATATTATACAACTCCCTGCTGGTCTTCAGATTTTTTGCTGAAAAATTACCTGAAAGTCTTATGGGAATTCCCTTGGACTAACTAGTTGTCTTTGTGTTGTTACCTTTAGTATTCTGTCTTTATTCTTAATTTTTGCTATTTTAATTACAGTGCGTCTTGTTGTGGACCTCTGAGTTCACCTTGTTTGAAATTCTCTGTGCTTCCTAGATCTGTTTGTCTGTTTCTTCTTCCAAGTGAGGTAAGTTTTCAGCCATTGCCTCTTCACTTATGTTCTCTGCCCTCTTTTCTCTTTTCTTCTCTCTCTGGGACCTATATAGTTCAGTGGCTCAGTTGTGTCCAGCTCTTTGCGGACCCATATGATGTGAATGTTCTTATGCTTGATGTCATCCCAGTGGTCTCTTAAGCTATCCTCATTTAAACAATCATTTTAGGAACTTCCCTCATGGTCCAGTGGCTAAGACTCTATATCCTCAATGCAGGGGTCTCAGGTTCAATCTCTGGTCAGGGAACTAGATCCCACATGCTGCAACTAAGGCCCAGTGCAGCCAAATAAATAAAATAAAAATAAATGTTAAAAATGGGTTTAAAAATAAAATAATATAATCATTTAATATTTTCTATTATGCTTGGATGATTTCCACTACTCTCTCTTCTAGTTTACTAATCCATTCCTCTGTATCATCTAATCTACTACTTCTAGTGTATTTTAATATTTCAATTATATTATTCATCTCTGTTTGGTCCCTCTTTATGTTTTCTAATTCTTTGTTAAACTGTGTTTTTTTTTTTTTTTTTCCTGTTAAGAGTTGGTTTATTTTTATTCAGGAATAACTGTGGTCAACTTTCATTCACTGTGTTAATTTCTTCTTCCAAGTTTGTTAAGCATCTTTATTACCTTGAACTCTTTATTACATAGA
This sequence comes from Bos indicus, assembly GCF_029378745.1. Taxonomy (NCBI): domain Eukaryota; kingdom Metazoa; phylum Chordata; class Mammalia; order Artiodactyla; family Bovidae; genus Bos; species Bos indicus. Next base: position 3,721,013 of record NC_091765.1, read on the forward strand.
TTGCTTACCTACACTTTCCTTAGTTTTTCTTTTTTTTCCTGTGGTTTTATCTTATTCTTTGTTTGGAAAATATTCTTTTGTTGCCTCATTTGACCTGGTTCTCAGTTTTTTGTTTTTTCTTGTGTGTTCAGATCAGATCAGTCACTCAGTAATGTCCAACTCTGTGCAACCCCATGAATCGCAGCACGCCAGGCCTCCCTGTCCATCACCAACTCCCAGAGTTCACTGAGACCCACGTCCATCGAGTCAGTGATGCCATCCAGCCATCTCATCCTCTGTCGTCCCCTTCTCCTCCTGCCCCCAATCCCTCCCAGAATCAGAGTCTTTTCCAATGAGTCGACTCTTCACATGAGGTGGCCAAAGTACTGGAGTTTCAGCTTTAGCATCATTCCTTCCAAAGAAATCCCAGGGGATTTGATTTAGGTCATACCTGAATGGTCTAGTGGTTTTCCCTACTTTCTTCAATTTAAGTCTGAATTTGGCAATAAGGAGTTCATGGTCTGAGCCACAGTCAGCTCCTGGTCTTGTTTTTGCTGACTGTATAGAGCTTCTCCATCTTTGGCTGCAAAGAATATAATCAATCTGATTTCGGTGTTGACCATCTGGTGATGTCCATGTATAGAGTCTTCTCTTGTGTTGTTGGAAGAGGGTGTTTGCTATGACCAGTGCATTTTCTTGGCAAAACTCTATTAGTCTTTGCCCTGCTTCATTCCGTATTCCAAGGCCAAATTTGCCTGTTATTCCAGGTGTTTCTTGACTTCCTACTTTTGCATTCCAATCACCTATAATGAAAAGGACATCTTTTTTTTGGTGTTAATTCTAAAAGGTGTTGTAGGTCTTCATAGAACCGTTCAACTTCAGCTTCTTCAGCGTTACTGGTTGGGGCATAGACTTGGATTACTGTGATATTGAATGGTTTGCCTTGGAAATGAACAGAGATCGTTCTGTCGTTTTTGAGACTGCATCCAAGTACTGCATTTCGGACTCTTTTGCTGACCATGATGGCCACTCCATTTCTTCTGAGGGATTCCTGCCCGCAGTAGTAGATATAATGGTCATCTGAGTTAAATTCACCCATTCCAGTCCATTTCAGTTTGCTGATTCCTAGAATGTTGACATTCATTCTTGCCATCTCTTGTTTGACCACTTCCAATTTGCCTTGATTCATGGACCTGACATTCCAGGTTCCTATGCAATATTGCTCTTTACAGCATCGGACCTTGCTTCTATCACCAGTTACATCCACAGCTGGCTATTGTTTTTGCTTCTTGTGTGTTAGGCTGGTATATTTCCCAGTTTTGGAGAAGCTGTGTTGATGTGGATGATGTCTTAGATCCAGCAGCATTCTCCCCTCTTGCCAGCAGAGCTGTGTGCTGTAGAACGGCCTCTGTGCAGGCTGCATGGCCCTTCTGTTGTGGTGGCCTGACTACTGTGGGTGTGCTGGAAAGCAGCCTGGCCCCTGGCTCTGTGGCTCCCAGGTCCTGCCCAGAGCAGAGGCTGCTGGTGTTTGTGTGCAAGGCTGGGTTCTGACACAGCTGGCGCTTAGTCTGGAGAGTGCCGGTCTTGTGCTGGGGAAGATGATGGGTCCTGGTGTGAGCAGCTGCAGGGTATAAGGAGCCCTGGTGCTGGTGCATACTCACTGGGGGCATGGCTGATTCTCAGGCAAGTGGAAGGGAGTCCTGGGGCTGGTGTTTCTGGCTGGTGGGTGGTGTCAGGACTCAGGGAGGTCCTTTGCCTTGCACTGGTCTGCAAGTGGATGAGTCTGGGTCCCAACCTGCTGATGTGGGGGGCTGTGTCCCCACGCATCTGGCTGCTTGACCTGCATTTCCATTAGGATAGCTGTTTGACCTGGCTCTCTGTGTGCTTGACCTACTGGGTCCTGGAAGTGATGCTGACTGACTGGGTATGAGTCTTGACTGTATCACATTGCTGCCCCTCCTACCCATCCTGTTGTGGTTTCTTCTTTTATCTTTGGTTGCAGAAAATGTTTTCTGTGGCCTTCAGGTCATTCTGATTGATAGTTGCTCTGTGTGTGTGCTAAGTCACCTTATTTGTATTCAACTCTTTGTGATCCTGTGGACTGTAGCCCGCCAGGCTCCTCTGTCCAAGGAATTCTCTAGGCAAGAATACTGGAGTGGGTTGCCATGCCCTCCTTGAGGGGATCTTCCTGACTCAGGGGTCAAACCCCTATCTCTTATGTCTCCTGCATTGGCAAGCGAGTTCTTTACCACTAATGCCATCTGATGGTTGTAATTTTGCTGTGTCCATAGAAGGAGGTGAGTTCAGGGTCTTCCTGCCCTGCCACCTTGACTGCTCCCCCCTGACAGACTCTTAGGTATATTGTACAACATTGTTAACTATAGGCATACTGCTACCTGGAAATTAACGATCCTGTATAACCAAGACTTTATACCCCTTGAATAGAAACTGCTTTTTTTACCTCTCTCAGCCTCTGGCAGCCAACATTCTACTCTCCACATCTGTGTACTTGATTATTTTATACCTCATTTAAGAGGGATCATGTGGCATTTGTCGTTCTGTCATGGCTAATATCACATGGCATAATTTCCTTCAGGTTCACTCATATTGTCATAGATGGAAGAATTTCTTCTTTTTATTGGAGTGTAGTTGATTTATGATATTAGTTTCAGCTGTACAGCAAAGTGGTTCATATATATATATAAACACACTATTTTTTCAGATTCTTTTCTCATATAGTTTTTGTAAAATATTGAGTAGAGTTCCCTGTGCTATACAGTTGGTCACTGTTATTTATGTATTTTATATGTATCAATATGTATATGTTAGTCTCAAATTCCTAATTTATACCCCTTACCTTTCCCCTTTGATAACCATAAGAGGATCAGAAGACATTTCTCTGACAGTCAGTGAACAGTTGTGCAATTTTTAATCTTAATTTTTATTGGATTAAGCTTTACAGTGTTTTATAAGTTCCTACTGTAGAGCAAAGTGAATCAGCTATAAATATCTTTGTGTGTGTGTGTGTGTGTATCCCCTCTTTTTGGATTTCCTTCTCACTTAGGTGACCATGTGTGAGCTACACTGTGGGTTCTCATTAGCTTCTTTATACCCAGCATCAATAGTGTATATACGTCAACTCCATTCTCCCAGTTCATCCCCTGCCTTTCCCTCCTTGCTGTCCGTACATTTTTTCTCTGTATCTGTGTCTCTATTTTTGCTTTGCACACAGGATCATCTATACCAGCATCTATGCCATTTTCTGTATTCCACATATATTCATTAACATACAGTATTTGTTCTCTTTCTGCTTCACTCTGTGTGAAAGTCTCTGGGTCTATCCACATCTCTACAAATGACCCAAATTCGTTCCTTCTTATGGCTGAGTAGTATTCCGTTGTATGTATGTACCACATTTCCTTTATCCATTTCTCTGTTGATGAAAATTAGGTTACTTTCATATTCTGGCTATTTTAAATAGTGCTGCAGTGCATGTGTCTTCTCTGAGTATATGCCCAGTAGTGGGATTGCTGGGTCATGTGGCTTTTAATTTTTTAAGAAATCTTATACTGTTCTCAATAGTGACTGTATCAGTTTACATTCCCACCAACAGAACAAGAGGGTTCTTTTTTCTCCATACCTTCTCCAGAATTTATTGTTGGTAGATTTATTAATGATGGACATTCTGAGTGGTGTGAAGTGATACTTCAATGTAGTTTTGATTTGCATTTCTCTAATAATTAGTGATGTTGAGCATCTTTTCATGTGTTTGACCATCTGTATGTCTTTTTTTTGAGAAATGTCTATTTAGGTCTTCTATCTTTTAATTTTTTAATATTAGGCTACATGAACTGTGTGTATTTTGGAGGTTAATGCTTCGTTTTCTCCTTCATTTGCAAATATTTTCTCTCACTGAGGGTTGTTTTTTCATCTTATTTATAGTTTCTTTTGGTTTATGGTTTCTTTATAGTTTATGTTTTTTTTTTAAAGCTTTTAAGTTTAATTAGGCCTCATTTATTTATTTTTTATTTTTATTTTTATTACTTTAGGAGGTGGGTAAAAAAGGATCTTACTGAGTGTTCTGCCTATGTTTTCCTATGAGAGTTTATAGTTTGGGGCCTTACATTCAAGTCTTTAATCCATTTGGAGTTATTTTTGTGTATGCTGTTGGGAAGTATCCTAATTTCATTCTTGTACATATAGCTGTCCAGTTTCCCCAGAATTACTTATTGAAGAGGTTGTCTATTATCCATTGTGTATTTTTGCCTCTTTTGTTATAGATTAGGTGACCATGGTGTGTGGGTTTATTTCTCGGCTTTCTTTCCTGTTCCATTGGTCTGTATTTCTGTTTTTGTGCTGCTGCCATCAGTTCAGTTCAGTTCAGTCGTTCAGTTGTGTCCGATTCTTTGTGACCCCATGAACCATAGCACGCCAGGCCTCCCTGCCCATCACCAACTCCCAGAGTCCACCCAAACGCATGCCCATTGAATTGGTGATGCCACCCAACCATTTCATCCTCTGTCATCCCCTTCTGCTCCTGCCTTCAATCTTTCCCAGCATCAGGGTCTTTTCCAATGAGTCAGTTCTTCGCATCAGGTGGCCAAAGTATTGGAGTTTCAACTTCAGCATTAGTTCTTCCAATGAATATTCAGGACTGATTTCCTTTAGGATGTACTGGTTGAATCTCCTTGCAGTACAAGGGACTCTCAAGAGTCTTCTCCAATACCACAGTTCAAAAGCACCAATTCTTTGGTGCTCAGCTTTCTTTATGGTCCAACTCTCATATCTGTACATGATTACTGGAAACACCATAACTTGACTAGATGTTGCTAGTTGTAACTAGTTGTAACGAGTTACTAGTTACTTTGTTGGTAAAGTAATGTCTCTGCTTTTTAATATGCTGTCTAGGTTTGTCATAATTTTTCTTCCAAGGAGCAAGCATCTTTTAATTTCATGGCTGCAGTCAGCATCTGCAGTGATCTTGGAGCCCCCCAAAATAAAGTCTGTCACTGTTTCTATTGTTTCCCTATCTATTTGCCATAAGTGATGAGGCCAGTGCTATACTGTCTTGATTTTGGTAGTTTCTTAGTGTAGTCCGAAGTCAGGGAGCCTGATTCCTCCAGCTCCACTTTTTTTTTTTTCCTCAAGACTGCTTTGGCTTCTGGATCTCATGTATTTTCATGCAAATTGTAAAATTTTCTGTTCCATTTCTGTGCAAAATGCCATTGGTAATTTTATTGGGATTGCATTCAATTTGTAGATTGCTTTGGGTAGCATAGTCATTTTCACAATATTGATTTTTCCAATCCAAAAACATGGTGTATCTTTCCATCTGTTCATGTCAGCTTTTATTTCTTTCATCAGCATAGCTTTTTAGTGTTCTGAGTACAAATCTTTTGACTCCTTGTTTGTTTTGTTCAGTCAATAAGTTGTGTCTGACTCTTTGTGACCCCATAGATTGTAGCATACCAGGCTCCTCCACTATCTCCTGGGGTTTTCTCAAATTCATATCCATTGAGTCAGTGATGCTATCTAACCGTCTCATCCTCTGCCGTCCCATCTCCTTTTGCCTTCAATCTTTCCCAGCATCAGGGACTTGTCCAATGAGTTGGCTCTTCATATCAGGTGATCAAAGTATTGGAGCTTCAGCTTCAGCTATAGTCCTTCCGATGAATATTCAGGGTTGATTTCCTTTAGGACTGACTGATTTGATCTCCTTGCTCTCCAGGGGACTCTCAAGAGCTTTCTCCAGCACCACAGTTTGAAAGCATTAATTATTCTTAGGTAGGTTGATTTCTAGGTATTTTCTTCTTTCTGTTACAGTGGTAAATGAGATTTTTTTCCCCTTAATTTCTCTTTCTGATCTTTTGTTGTTAGTGTATAGAAATTTAAGAGATTTCTGTGTATTAATTTTGTATCCTGTGACTTTACTAAATTTGTTGATTAAATCTAGCAGTTTTTGGGTGGCATTTTAGGATTTTCTATGTATAGTATCATGTCATCTGCAAACAGTGACAGTTTTACTTCTTTTCCAAGTTGGATTTCCTTTATTTCTTTCTCTTTTCTCATTGCTGTAGTTAGGACCTCCAAGACTGTGGAATAATACTGGTGATAGTGGACACCCTTGTCTTGTTCTTGATCTTCGAGGATACATTTTCAAATTTTCACCATTGAGGATAATGTTTGCTGTGGGTTTGTCTTATATGGCCTTTATTATGCTGAGGTATTTTCCCTCTCTGCTCACTATTTGGAGAGTTTTTTATTATAAATGCTTGTTGAATTTTGTCAAAAGCTTTTACTGCATCTGCTGAGAGTATCATGTGAATTTTATTCTTCAGTTTATTAATATAGTGCATCACATTGATTGATGTGTATATTGTACTCTAGACTTATAGAAAACTTGCTGGAAATGTATGTATCATTTTCATTTATGTCATAACTCATTTGTGCTCATAAAGATTGTGTGGGCATTATTCCTAGTTCACAGACGAGGAAAAATTTAAGTAAGGAAAGTGGATGTTTGTTTCTAAGGTAACAGAGTCAGTGAGGGCAAGCCAGGGTACAGGTTTAGTGTTTGGCTTGATCTTTATTATTTCTTTCTGCTAAGGAAGATCATAGTGAAAGCACATGTATTTATTTTTATTTTTACTTGCCTGTGGGGGGCACTGACTCTGCAGGTTGCAATGGAATTGTATCTATAAATGAGACTGAAGTGGCCCCATTTCTGAGAGTGAGGAGTGCTTGAGTCAAGAGCAAAATATTAAGCCTTTCCACCCCTCATCCCCTATAACACTGAGGGCCCTTTGGATGGAATATATTGGGTAAGAACTTGAGGATATTACTTTTATGGTAGTTTGTGCTTGTCTTCCTCTGTTTCTAAAGGTCCTCTCTCTGTAAGACAATCACCTGGCCTGGCCCTAGGCCTAGGTATTGCTTACCAGTTGATTTTACAAGGGTTCCTCTTTGTTCCTTTGAAGATTAGAGTGCTTCCCTGAGACCCTGAAAATTTGCCTAGAGTGCCCAGTTGTTTCATTCAATCCAGTTGCCCTTAGTTTGTCATAACTCTTTGAAAAGCACCAGAGCCATTAAATTTTTCTTAATTGTTCTCTCTCTGTGTGGGAAATACACTACCTCAAATAGTGTGATCAGAAAGTGTAAGACCTCATTGTCATGTTTAAATGTCTTGAGATGTGTCCCCTTGTGTTACAAAATTTAATGGGCACATTTGTTTCTCGGTAGTCTGACCAGACTGCCGCTGTATCAATCTTCTTTCCTGGTGATTGATTTATTGAGAGCCATTCACCTTCCTGCTTCACAAATCTTTTAATTACTCCTCCTTGTGCATGGGTTCCTTGGATGGTTGCACATTACTGGTGGTTGGACTGTTCAAATCTGTGGCTTAGAGGGAGATGGAATTCATTTCATTTGAGTTGCCTCCATTGAACCAGTCCCTGGATAAAGGGCACAGACAGTGTTGGGTTTTCAGGGCTGTTTTTAAAATTTTTACTACTTTCCTGTTCATTGTTCAATCGCTCAGTTGTGTCTGACTCTTTGCTTCCCTGTCTTTCAGTGTCTTCCAGAGTTTGCCCAAGTTCAAGTCAGCAAAGTGATGTCTTTGCTTTTTAATATGCTGTCTAGGGACTCCTAAAAGAGAATGATTTACTCATTACAAAGCAAGACAGTAGGATTTCAGGCATTTCTATTGGATCAGGGCTGTCGGGAGCTTCTTTTTAAACATATTTGTGTTTGTTTATCTGACTGCACTGGGCCTTGGTTGCAGGTGTAGAATCTCTGGTGCGTCTTGCAGGATCTTTTCTTGTGGCACATGGACTCTCTAGTTGTGCCCACAAGGCTTAGTTGTTTTTCATCATGTAGGTTCTTAGTTCTCCAAGCAGGGGTTGAACCCTTGCCCACTGTGTTGAAGGCAGTTTCTCAACCTTTGGACCATCAGAGAAGACCTTTCTTCGCAGGTAAGTTTTTGCTGGCACTGACTGCTGCCCTAGATATGTCTTTGGGGAAGCAGCACGTTATGGTGATTTTTGCTGAATCAACTTTGCTTCCTGGCTGGGTTGCTCTAGCCTGTATGAATATGAATTAGAACTCTTTGAAGTAGTTCAGAATGGCAATATCCTTTCATGTTGGGTGAGGATTTACTGGGGCTTCCCCCAAAGTCAGACATTAGAGCTTCTAGTCATGTGCCTAAGTCCTCACTGACCAGCCATGGTAGTAAGGTCCATCTCCTGGACTTGGGACTGCAGGCTCTATTCTTTTACAATCAGCTCATGATCTGCCATTGTTTAGCTTTTGCCATGTATTTCCTTCTTAGAGGAAAACAGAGGCAGAATACTCTTTGACACAAATCGCTGCAATATCTTTTTTTGATCCGCCTCCTACAGTAATGGAAATAAGAGCAAAAATTAACAAATGGGTCCTAATCAAACTCAACAGCTTTTGCACAGCAAAAGAAACCATAAACAAAATGAAAAGACAACCCACAGAATGGGGGAAAATATTTGCAAATGATGTAACTGACAAGGGATTAATCTCTAAAATACACAAACAGCTCATGCAGCTTTATGTCAAAAAACCCAAACAACCCAGTCCAAAATTGGGCATAAAACCTAGACAGACATTTCTCCAAAGAAGACACACAGATGGCAGAGAGGCACACGAAAAATGCTCAACATCAATAATTATTAGAGAAATGCAAATCAAAACTGCAATAAAGTATCACTTCACATTGCTTAGAATGGCCATCATCAAAAAGTCTAAATGGTAAATGCTGGAGAGGGTGTGAAGAAAAGGGAACCCTCCTACACTGTTGATGGGAAAGTAAATTTTTATAGCTACTATGAAAACTCCTTATTGCCAAATTCAGACTTAAATTGAAGAAAGTAGGGAAAACCACTAGACCATTCAGGTATGACCTAAATCAAATCCCTTATGATTATACAGTGGAAGTGAGAAATAGATGCAAGGGCCTAGATCTGATAGATAGAGTGCATGATGAACTATGGAATGAGGTTCATGACATTGTACAGGAGACAGGGATCAAGACGATCCCCATGGAAAAGAAATGCAAAAAAACAAAATGGCTGTCTGGGGAGGCCTTAAAAATAGCTGTGAAAAGAAAAGTGAAAAGCAAAGGAGAAAAGGAAAGATATAAGCATCTGAATGCAGAGTTCCAAAGAATAGCAAGAAGAGACAAGAAAGCCTTCTTCAGCGATCAATGCAAAGAAATAGAGGAAAACAACAGAATGGGAAAGACTAGAGATCTCTTCAAGAAAATCAAAGATACCAAATGAACATTTCATGCAAAGATGGGCTCGATAAAGGACAGAAATGGTATGGACCTAATGGAAGCAGAAGATATTAAGAAGAGAAGGCAAGAATACACAGAAGAACTGTAGAAAAAAGATCCTCACGACCCAGATAATCATGATGGTGTGATCACTGACCTAGAGCCAGACATCCTGGAATGTGAAGTCAAGTGGGCCTTAGAAAGCATCACTACGAACAAAGCTAGTGGAGGTGATAGAATTCCAGTTGAGCTATTCCAAATCCTGAAAGATGATGCTGTGAAAGTGCTTCACTCAATATGCCAGCAAATTTGGAAAACTCAGCAGTGGCCACAGGACTGGAAAAGGTCAGTTTTCATTCCAATCCCAAAGAAAGGCAATGCCAAAGAATGCTCAAACTACCGCACAATTGCACTCATCTCACATGCTAGTAAAGTACTGCTCAAAATTCTCCAAGCCAGACTTCAGCAATATGTGAACCGTGTACTTCCTGATGTTCAAGCTGGTTTTAGAAAAGGCAGAGGAACCAGAGATCAAATTTCCAACATCTGCTGGATCATGGAAAAAGAAAGAGCATTCCAGAAAAGCATCTATTTCTGCTTTATTGACTATGCCAAAGCCTTTGACTGTGTGGATCACAGTAAACTGTGGGAAAACCTGAAAGAGATGGGAATACCAGACCACCTGACCTGCCTCTTGAGAAATTTGTATGCAGGTCAGGAAGCAACAGTTAGAACTGGACATGGAACAACAGACTGGTTCCAAATAGGAAAAGGAGTACGTCAAGGCGGTATATTGTCACCCTGCTTATTTAACTTCTATGCAGAGTACATCATGAGAAACTCTGGACTGGAAGAAACACAAGCTGGAATCAAGATTGCCGGGAAAAATATCAACAACCTCAGATATGCAGATGACACCACCCTTATGGCAGAAAGTGAAGAGGAACTCAAAAGCCTCTTGATGAAAGTGAAAGTGGAGAGTGAAAAAGTTGGCTTAAAGCTCAACATTCAGAAAACGAAGATCATGGCATCCAGTCCCATCACTTCATGGGAAATAGATGGGGAAACAGTGGAAACAGTGTCAGACTGTATTTTTTGGGGCTCCAAAATCACTGCAGATGGTGACTGCAGCCATGAAATTAAAAGATGCTTACTCCTTGGAAGGAAAGTTATGACCAACCTAGATAGCATATTCAAAAGCAGAGACATTACTTTGCCAACAAAGGTCCGTCTAGTCAAGGCTATGGTTTTTCCTGTGGTCATGTATGGATGTGAGAGTTGGACTGTGAAGAAGGCTGAGCGCCGAAGAATTGATGCTTTTGAACTGTGGTGTTGGAGAAGACTCTTGCGAGTTTCTTGGACTGTAAGGAGATCCAACCAGTCCATTCTGAAGGAGATCAGCCCTGGGATTTCTTTGTAAGAAATGATGCTGAAGCTGAAACTCCAGAACTTTGGCCACCTCATGCGAAGATTTGACTCACTGGAAAAGACTCTGATGCTGGGAGGGATCAGGGGCAAGAGGAGAAGGGGACGACAGAGGATGGGATGGCTGGATGGCATCATTGACTCGATGGACGTGAGTCTGAGTGAACTCTGGGAGTTGGTGCTGGACAGGGAGGCCTGGCGTGCTGTGATTCATGGGGTCGCAAAGAGTCGGACACCACTGAGCAACTGATCTGATCTGATCTGATCTGATGAAAAATAGTATGGAAGTTTCTTTAGAAACAAAAAATAAAGCTACCAAATGATCTAGCAATCTCACTCCTGGTCATATACCCAGAGAAAACCATTGTTCAAAAGGATAATGCACCCCAATATTCATTGCAGTGCTGTTTACAATAGGCAAGATGTTCAGTTCAGTTCAGTTCAGTCGCTCAGTCGTGTCCGACTCTTTGTGACCCCATGAATTGCAGCACACCAGGCCTCCCTGTCCATCACCAACTCCCAGAGTTCACTCAGACTCACATCCATCAAGTCAGTGATGCCATCCAGCCATCTCATCCTCTGTTGTCCCTTTCTCCTCTTGCCCACAATCCCTCCCAGCATCAGAGTCTTTTCCAATGAGTCAACTCTTCTCATGAGGTGGCCAAAGTACTGGAGTTTCAGCTTTAGCATCATTCCCTCCAAAGAAATCCCAGGGCTGATCTCCTTCAGAATGGACTGGTTGGATCTCCTTGCAGTCCAAGGGACTCTCAAGAGTGTTCTCCGACCCCACAGTTCAAAAGCATCAATTCTTCAGCACTCAGCCTTCTTCACAGTCCAACTCTCACATCCATACATGACCACAGGAAAAACCATAGCCTTGACTAGACGGACGAACCTTTGTTGGCAAAGTAATGTCTCTGCTTTTGAATATGCTGTCTAGGTTGGTCATAACTTTCCTTCCAAGGATTAAGCGTCTTTTAATTTCATGGCTGCAGTCACCATCTGCAGTGATTTTGGAGCCCAGAAAAATAAAGTCTGACAGTGTTTCCACTGTTTCCCCATCTATTTCCCATGAAGTGATGGGACTGGATGCCATGATCTTCGTTTTCTAAATGTTGAGCTTTAAGCCAACTTTTTCACTCTCCTCTTTCACTTTCATCAAGAGGCTTTTTAGTTCCTCTTCACTTTCTGCCATAAGGGTGGTGTCATCTGCATATCTGAGGTTGTTGATATTTTTCCCGGCAATCTTGATTCCAGCTTGTGCTTCTTCCAGCCCAGTGTTTCTCATGATGTACTCTGCATAGAAGTTAAGTAAGCAGGGTGACAATATACAGTCTTGATGTACTCCTTTTCCTATTTGCAACCAGTCTGTTGTTCCATGTCCAGTTCTAACTGTTGCTTCCTGAGCTGCATACAAATTTCTCAAGTGGCAGGTCAGGTGGTCTGATATTCCCATCTCTTAAATAATTTTCCACAATTTATTGTGATCCACACACTCAAAGCCTTTGGCATAGTCAATAAAGCAGAAATAGATGTTTTTCTGGGACTCTCTTGCTTTTTCCATGATCCAGTGGATGTTGGCAGTGTGGAAGCAATCTAAATGTCCACTAATGGATGAATGGATAAAGATGTGGTCCACATACGCATTGGACTACTACTCAGCCATAAAAAACAATGAAATAATGCCATTTGCAGCAACATGGATGGACCTGGAGGTTATCACACTAAATCAAGTAAGTCAGCAAAGACGGATACACTATCACTTAAAGTGAAAGTGAAGGTCACTCGGTTTTGTCTGACTCTTTGTGACCCCATGGACTATACAGTCCATGGAATTTTCCAGGCCAGAATACTGGAGTAAGTACCTTTTTCCTTCTCCAGGAAATCTTTCCAATCCAGAAATCAACCCAGGTCTCCCACATTGCAGGTAGTTCTTTACCAGCTGAGCCACAGGGGAAAATGAGATATCAAAAAAGTGATAAAAATGAACTTATTTGAAACAGAAACAGACTCAGACAAGAAACTTGAAGGCTCTATTCTTTTAAAGTTAGCTCATGATCTGCCATAACTTTTCCTCTAGATTAAATCTTTCTATTAAACAAAACCTAGCATATTGGTAATTCAGCAATATTTCTTGCACAAAGAAATGAAGTGCATTTTAGAATGTTTATAAACTAGCAGATTAAATAGCTAGAGGTCACTCACATGCCTTTAAAGTTATTCTGCAAACATCATTATTTGTTGGATAAGAATATAATATTCAGGGGGATTCCCTGGCAGTCCAGTGGTTAGGATTCCATGTTTCCACTGTTAGAGGGCCAGGTTCCTCCTTGGTCAGAGAACTAAGATCCCACAATCTGTGTGGTGTGACCTAAAAATACATGCACACATGATACTTAGAGCAGTATGCAAAAAGAACAACAAATCTTGCTGACTGGTACTTCATCCTGTTGACAAGAACCTGGTCATTATTATATTCTTTTTATACTTCTGATAGTCTGAGGATTTTCTAATCTTGTTTAGAAATATTACCCAGTCTGACAAGTCTCCAAAATACTGCTCTTTACAGAAATTGTGACACTTAAGAATGATTGCTATGGTATTTCAAAGTGTTAATAGAATTTCCAGAGAATTCAGAGCTATGTCATTGATTTTTGCAACCTCTTTTATTGTCTGTCTTTCTGTTTTACCATCTAATTTCTTTTATTTGGAAATATTTCTCAGTTTATCTGCTTCTATATCTTATTTATTCCCTTCAAGTTCTTATAATATATGGACTTCCTCCCCCCACCCCCGATTAAAAATATATTCTAAGTAAAAGGAATTCAATCAAAAAAGCCAGAACAATCAAATAAATGCTATTCATATAAGTGGAAATTTACTGTAAATCCAATACTTATGTGTATGTCAAAGCTTCTTAACTCTCGCATTAGAGGACAGCCTAAAACTCTACACTTTAATGACAGTTTAAGCAATTGAAAGTTTTATTATTTTGTAGCTTACTTTCGTTTAGACATTTTAAATATACTCTTTTCTGTTATGGTTTATCACAGGATATTGAATAGAATTCCCTGTGCAATGCAGTAGGGCCTTGTTTTTTATTTGTCCTATATATAGTATTTTACATGTTAACCTCCCCTCCCTACCTCCTTCCCCTTGGCAACCAGAAGTCCGTTCTTTGTGTCTGTGACTCTGTTTCTGCTTTGTAGACAGGTTCATTTGTGCCATGTTTTAGATTCCACATGTAAGTGATATTATATTTGTCTTTCCATTTTTGACTTAGTATGATAATCTCCAGTTGCATCTATGATGTGGCAGATGGCATTATTTTTTATGGCTGAGTCATATTCCACTGTATATGTGTACCACATATTCTGCATCCATTCATCTGTCGATGGACATCTAAGTTGTTTCCATGTCTTGGCTATTGTGAATAGGGCTGCCATGAACAAAGGGGTGCATATAGCTTTTTGAATTATGGTTCTGTCCAGGTGTATGCCCAGGACTGGGATTGCTGGATCATATGGTAATTTTATTTTTAGTTTTCTGAGGAACTTCCATACTGTTTTTCATAGTGGCTGCACCAACTTACATTCCCACCAACAGTGTAGAAGGGTTCTCTTTTCTTCACATCTTTCCCAGCATTCACTAGTTGTAGACATTTTAATGATGGCCATTCTGAGTGGTGTGAGGTGGTACCTCATTGTAATTGTGATTTGCATTTCTCTAATAATAGTAATGATAAGTATCTTTCATGTGCCTACTGGCCATCTATGTGTCTTCTTTGGAGAAATGTCTATCTAGATCTGTCTTTTTGTTTGGGTTGTTTGTTTTTTGTTGTTGAGTTGTATAAGCTGTTTGTATATTTTGGAGATTAAGTCCTTGTTGGTAGCATTATTTGCAAACATTTTCTCCCATTCCATAGGTTGTCTTTTCACTTTTTTAATGGTTTCCTTTGCTGTGCAAAAGCTTGTAAGTTTGATTAGGTTCCAATTGTTTATTTTTGTTTTTATTTCTATGACCTAAGAAAACATTGGTATGATTTATGTCAGATTGTGTTTTGCCTATGCTCCCTTCTAAAAGTTTTATGAGGTCCTGTCTTATGTTTAAGTCTTCAAGTCATTTGGAGTTTGTTTTTGTGCATGGTGTGAGGATGTGTTCTAACTTCATTGCTTTAGAGGCAGCTGTTCAACTTTCCCAGAACCACTTGCTGAAGAGACTGCCTTCTTCCCATTTTGTATTCATGCCTCCTTTGTCAAAAAATAATTGGCTTTAGGGCAAGGGTTTATTTCTGCAAGAAATGAACCATTTTAAAAGAAAAAAAAAACCTAAATGTTAACATATTGTGTTAATACCTAGTAAGACAGGGTGGGTATTCCAATGAATTAACACCTGTTAGCAACAGTTAACAAAATGATACGAAGTATGAGTGAATACCAGCTAAATATCAGATCTGTGTTTAAAGAAAAAACAAAATTTTCCCCTTAAAAAAGGAGATACATTTGCAGAACTTACAAAATACTGTAAAGCTATTCTGTACCTTAGAGATCTATGTAGCCAGAGCCTCCAAGAAACACCAAATATATGAACCAGATGTGTGAGCGACCATGATGATCAGTTATGTGTCAACTTGACTAGGCTGTGCTGTCCAGTGTTGGTCAAATGCCAGTTTAGATATTACCGTGGAGACAATTTTTAGATATAATTAACATTTGAATCGGCAGACTTGAGTAAGCTAGATTATCCTCCATAATGTGGGTGAAACTTACCGAATCAGGTGAAGGCCTTAACAGACCAAATGGGCTTTCCCGGTAGCTCAGCTGGTAAAGCATCTGCCTGCAATGCAGGAGACCTGGCTTCAATCCCTGGGTTGGGAAGATCCCCTGGAGGAGGCCATGACAACCCACTCCAGTATTCTTGCCTGGAGAATCCCAAGGACAGGCTACAGTCCATGGGGTTGTAAAGAGTTGAACATGATTGAGCGACTAAGCACAGCACAGCACAACAGAACAAAGACTGACGTTTCCCAAAGTAGAAGAAATTCTCCTCAAGGTTATAGTATAGAAACCCTATCTGAAAGGCAGAAAGTCTGCTTCTCTATGGAATTCAGATTCAAGACTCCAGCATCAATTTTTACCTGAATTTCCAGCCTTCTGGCTTGCCATGTGAATTTGGAACTTGTCTGCTCCCACAATTTCATGAGTTAATTCCTTAAATCTTTCTGTCCTATGTGAATATGTGTCCTCTTGATCGGTTTCTCTGGAAAACCCTGACTAACAGAGTTAGTGACGAAGGTTAGTGGTAATCCTCTCTC
The DNA here is from genome assembly GCF_029378745.1 of Bos indicus. NCBI lineage: Eukaryota > Metazoa > Chordata > Mammalia > Artiodactyla > Bovidae > Bos > Bos indicus. The sequence continues at coordinate 3,737,032 of NC_091765.1, forward strand.
AAGGTGCCCCAGAAAGGCCAAGCTTGGGCCAGGGGACGGTGATGAACCTCAGGCCTCAGCAGACAGGCTCTCCCACAGCCCAGTGACCTCGTCTTTCTTCCATATTTCGGCATAGCAATTCTGATTTCCTTATTACTGTGTATAGGAAATGCTATTATTTTTCACATGCATCATCACCTTGGCAATTTACGTGAATGAACACCCATGATTTTGATAGAGTTTTCAGAGGTGTTCAGCAGGATTTATTGCAGTTTTTCCGTTTTATTGCTGAGTTCTAGTAACCCCAGGAGTCGGGGCTCCTAACTAGATACATATCTGTGTATTTAAGGCTCCTCAATAGCCGATTTGCATGTGGACCATACTCATGTTTTTAAAAAAGTTGAGATAGAATTGACATATTAGTTTCAGATTAGTTATTTTAATACACTATGAAATGATCACAGTGATAAGTCTAGTTACCATCTATCACTACAAAAGTTACAAAAAATTGTTTTTCTCGTGATCAGAACTTTCAAGATGTATTCTCTTGGCAACTTTCAAAAAATACTGCGATATGTTTTGCTATAGTCACCATGGTGTAGGTTACATCCCCCTGACTTACTGAAGTCTGTACTTGTTGAGCTTCAACCATTTAAAGCACCCCCAACCACCCTCCCCACCGCAACCACCCTTTTGTTCTCTGTGTCTGTGGGTCTGTTTTCATTTCATTTTGTTTGCTCTGATTTTTAGAGTTTATGTGAAAATAAAAGCATGTGGCCTATGTAGTTCTCTGTCCTGCTTATTTCACTTAAGATAAACCTTCTAGGTCCATTTATGTTGTTGGAAATGGTAAGATTTCCTTTATTATGGCTGAGTAATATTCCATCGTGTGTGTATGTGTGCATGTGCATGCACGCATGTATGTGTGTATGTAGATATTACAACTTATTTGTCCATTCATCTATTAATATATACTTAAGTTGTTCCATATCATTGTAAATAATGCTGCAATGAACATAAGAGTTCATATATCTTTTTAAATTAATGTTTTTGTTTTCTTCAGAAAAATACCTAAAAGTGAAATTGCTACTGCTAAGTCACTTCAGTCGTGTCCCGACTCTGTGTGACCCCATAGACATCAGCCCACCAGCCTCTCCCGCCCCTGGGATTCTCCAGGCAAGAACACTGGAGTGGGTTGCCATTTCCTTCTCCAAAAGTGAAATTAGTCAGTCATATTATAGCTTTGTTTTTCCTTTTTTGAGGGATCTATGTACTAGTTTCCATAGTGGTTGCACCAATTTATATTTCCCCAGTGGTGCACAGAAGTTCCCTTCCTCCACGTCCTCACCAACACTTGTTGTTTCTTGTCTTTCTGATAATAATTATTTTGACAAATATGAGATGATAACTTGTTTGCACTTTGCATTTGATTTGCACTTCGCATTAGTGATTTTTTATTGGAGTATAATCGCTTGACAATATTATGTTCATTGCTGCTGTACAATTAAGTTAATCAGCTGCATGTATAAATATATTTATTCCCTCTCTCTTGAACTTCCCTTTCACACTATCATCCCAGCCTTGTAGGTCATTACAGAACACTGAGCTTAGTTCCCTGTGCTGTATAGCAGCTTCCCATTAGCTCTCTGTTTTACTCATGGTAATGAATATATGTCAATCCTACTCTCCCAATTTGTCTCACCCTCCCCTTCCCCCAATGATTAGTGATGCTGAGCATCTTTTCATGTGTCTTTTGGCCATCCATATGTCCTTGGAAACTATATCTGTTCAAATCCTCTGTTTATTTTTTAAACACATTGATTTTGTGCTGTAGAATTGTATGAGTTTTTAAAAATATATTTTGGATATTAACTGTTGTATATGTGATTTGCAAATGTTTTCTCGCACTGAATGGATTACTATTTCATTTGGCTGACGGTTTTCTTTGCATAGCAAAAGCTTTTTAGTTTGATGTGGTCCCACTGGTTCATTTGCACTTTGTCGCTTTTCCTTTTGGAGTCAGATCCAGAAAATTATCATTAAGATCAATGTCAAGGAGTTTACTTACCATGTATGTTTTCTTCTAGAAACTTTATGTTTCAGGTCTTATGTTCAAGTCTTTAATTCAGTTAATTTTTCTGTATGCTGTAGGATGATAATCTGGCTTCATTCTTTTACATATGACTGTCCAGTTTCCCAGCGCTGTTTACTGAAAAGGCTATCTTTTACCAGTTGCATATTCTTATCTCCTTAGTTGTAAATCAATTAACCATTTATGCGTGGTTTTATTTCTGGGCTTTCTATTCTGTCCCACTGATCTATGTGTCTGTTTTTATGTGAATACCATACTTTTTGATGGATATAACTTGTTAAATAGTTTGAAATCAAGGAACATGATTACTCCAGATTTGTTCTTCTTTCCCAAGATTGCTTTGGCTATTGGTACGTTTCCTCTATGCCCACTTGTTTAGAGTTTTTTTTGTTTGTTTTTTTTTAATCATACAGATTCATTACCACTGAGCCACCAGGGAAGCCCACTTTATATATTTTGTTTTTATTCAGTTGTCCAGTCCTGTCCGACTCTTTGTGACCCCATGTACTGCAGCACGCCAGTTTATGTATTTAGGTACTCCTATATTGGGTACATAAATATTGACAAATATTATGTTCTCTTGTTGGATTGACTACTTTATTATAATGTAAAGACTTAAAAAAATTTTTTTGTTAAAGTCTATTTTCCTGATATGGGTATAGCATATCACTTTTCTTTTGGTTTCCATTTGCATGGAGCATCATTTTCCATCCTTCCTTTTCAATCTGTCTGTATCCTTACATCCAAAGTAAGTCTCTTACAGGAAGCATATAGATATATAGATGGGTCATTTTTTTTCAGCCAATAATATATATTTTGGTTGGAGAATCTAGTGTATTTATATTTAAAGCAATTGAAGCAATTATTAAGGATTCCCTGGTGGCTCAGACAGTAAAGAGTCTGCCCACAATGTGGGTGATCCAGATTCGATTGGATTGGGAAGATCCCCTGGAGAAGGAAATGGCAACCCACTCCAATACTCTTGCCTAGAAAATTCCATGGATAGAGGAGCCTGGTAGGCTACAGTCCATGGGGTCGCAGAGTTGGACACGACTTCTCTTTCTTTCTTAAAGTAATTATTGATAGATATGTACTTATTGTCATTTTGTTAATTTTCTGGCTGTTTTATAGTTCCTCTCCTTTTCTTACTTTTCCCTCTTCCCTTATAATTTGGTGACTTTCCTTATTAGTATTATATTTCTTATTATCTTTGGTGTCTCTATTGTATGTGCTTTCTGGTTACCATGAGGCTCATATATAAGAGCCCATAAAGCATTCGTTAACTTGATAGCAACTGAAGTTTAAAAACATTATAGAAATCTACATTTTTACTCTCCCTACTCATTTTTCATATTTTTGATATCACATTTTACATCTTTTTATTTTGTGTATTCCTTAAGTCATTATTATAGTTATTTTTACTACGTTTTTCCTTTTAACCTTCACACTGGCTTTATAAGTGATTTATCCACTACTTTTTCTATATATTTATCATTACCAGTAAAATTTATATTCATGTTTTAATTAATTAAAATAATAAATTAATTACTAACTAATGCCCTTTATTTTCTGCTTAAAAAAATTCCTTTAACATTTCTTGTTTGGCTGATTTAGTGGTGATGAACACTTAACTTTTGCTTATCTGGGAAATCCTATTTTTCCTTCAGTTCTGAATTATAATCTGACTAGGTAGTGTATCCTTCGTTGGAATTTTTTTCTTTCAACACTTTATGTCATGCCAATCCTTTCTGGCCTTCAAATTATCTCTGAAAAATCTGTTAATAGTGTTATGGAGATTTCCTTAAAAAGAGCACTTTTTTTTTCTCTTTTTGCTTTTAAGATTCTCTCCATGTCTTTAACTTTTGAAATTTTAATTATAATATATCTTAGGGTCAATCTTTTTGGGTTCACCTTGTTTGGAATTCTCCAAGCCTTGTGGATCTGGATATTTGTCTTCTTTCCCATGTTAGGAAAGTTTTTGCCATTATTTCTTCAAAAAAATTTCTGTCCCCTTCTCTCTCTCTTCTTCTGGAATTCTTATAATATCCATGTTAATCTGATTGATTAACAATTAACATAGGTCACTCAAGCTATCTTTGCTTTCTTTTCTTTTTCTTTTCCCCTTCTGTTTAGGTGCCTTCCGCTTCTGTATTGTAGATAGCTGATCCTTTTTTTGCTTCACCGTTGAAGCCTTCTGGTGTACTTTTCAGTTCACTTATCGTATTCTTCACCTCTGTGATGTCTGTTTGACAATTTCTCATATTTTCTCTTTGTTGAAGTTCTCACTGTCTTCATGTATTCTTCTCGCAAGGTCAGTGAGCATCTTTGTGATCCCTATTTTGAGCATGTATCTTCCTTTTATTAAGGTGTTGTTGTTGTTTAGTCCCTAAGTCATTTCTGACTCTTTGCAATCTCATGGGATACAGCACATCAGGCTTCCTTGTCCTTCACTATCTCCCAGAGTTTTCTTAAATTCATGTCCATTGAGTCAATGATGCCATCCAACCATCTCATCTTCTATTGTCCCCTTCTCCTGCCCTCAATCTTTCCCAGCATCACGATCTTTTCCAATGAGTCAGCTTTTCACATCAGGTGGCAAAAGTATTGGAGCTTCAGCACCAGTCCTTCCAATGAATATTCAGGGTTGATTTCCTTTAGGATTGACTGGTTTGATCTCCTTGCTGTTCAAGGGACCCTAAAGAGTCTTCTCCAGCACCACAACTTGAAAGAATCATTTCCTCAGTGCTAACCCTTCTTTATGGTCCAAATCTCAAATCCGTATATGATTACTGGAAAAACCATAGCTTTGACTACATGCATCTTTGTCAGCAAAGTGATGTCTCTGCTTTTTAATAATGCTGACTAGATTTGTCATAGCTTTTTTTTCCCTCAAGGAGTGTCTTTTAATTTTGTGGCTGCGGTCACTGTCTGCAGTGATTTTGGAGCCCAAGGAAAGAAAATCTGTCACTGTTTCCACTTTTTCCCCTTCTGTTAGTCATGAAATGATGGGACCAGATGCCACGATCTTCATTTTTTGACTGCTGAGTTTTAAGCCAGCTTTTTCTCTCTCCTCTTTCACCCTCTTCAAGAGGCTCTTTCATTCCTCTTCACTTTTCACAGTTAGAGTGGTATTCTCTTCATATCTGAGGTTGTTGATATTTCTTCCAGTGATCTTGATTCAAGCTTGTGATTCATCCAGCCCAGCATTTCACATAAGGCACTCTACATAGACATTACATAAATACTGTGGCAGTATACAAGCTTGTTATACTCCTTTCCCATTTTTGAACCAGTCCATTGTTCCATGTCTGATTCTACTGTTGCTTCTTGTCCTGCATACAGGTTTATCAGGAGACAGGTAAAATGATCTGATATTCCCCATCTCTTTTGAAGAATTTTCTACAGTTTGTTATGATTGACATAGTCAAAGGCTTTAGCATAGTCAATGAAGCAGAAGTAGATGTTTTTCTGGAATTCTTTTGTTTTTTCTATGATCCAGTGGATCTTGGCAATTTGATCCTTGATTCTTCTGACTTTTCTAAATTCAGCTTGTACATCTGGAAGTTCTCGGTTCACATACTGATGAAGACTAGCTTGAGGATTTTGAGCAGGTTTGAAGTTTTTTTTTTTTTTAATGAAGTTTTATCTTGTTTTTTCATTTGAAATGTATTTGTCTGTTTCCTTGTTTCTTTTGATACTGTGTTTGCTTCCATGTATTAGGTAAAACCCCTCCCTGCCTCTGTCTTGAGGAGTGGTCTATGTAGAAGATGAACCTTACCTTTCAATCTTGAATGAGCTATTGGCTATCACGTGAATCTTTGTGATTGTCTAAGTAGCCTGGTTTATTCTTGATAGTTGCCAGTTGTTAAGAGTGTACCAAGCTCTGTCAGTGTTTCAAAGGGAGAAATATCAGTTAGCACATAGATTTAGGCTAATTGGAAGCCAAACTCTCAGACAGCAGCTTTTAGAGTAGCTAAATATATATGGTCCTGTGGGACTATAATCATTAGCTCTGCTGACCTCCTGACCAGGCAATCTGGCCACATACCCTGGGTGAGATTACAGAAATTGGGGCTTCAGATGAGTGCACAATATAAAGCTCCTTTCTGGTCAATATCAGTGAACTGTGGGGAGGCTGAGGGAGTTTGCAAAGATGGTGGCCTGCTGCCTCTGTTCCCTGAGAGCAGCTCAGATGTGTGGCCAGCCTGAATTCTGCGCCTGAGGCTGAGTTCCAGGATAAGTACAGAGGCTCTTTCGCAGAAAGACTGGGCAGCGTTTCAGTTGCTGTCTTTGTAGTTCTTGTGGTGGTGGCCTGCCGAGAACTGTCTTCTCTCGTTGTTGCAGTCCTGTGGGACCCAGGACACAAGCCCCCAGAAGCAGCACATTAAGGGGCAGTCCTTTTCTGCACTGAACCTGCTGACTTTAGTGAGGCGGTGGAAGAGGGCAGATCCAGGTGTGCCTGTCAGTTTTCGCAGGCAGAGGAGGGGTGCAGGGCCAGATACCCCTCCTGGTGTTTGTGGGGCTGTGGTGAGTCAGGACGGGGGCACACCCCCTTGCGTTCTGTAGCCATGCAGAGCACGTGGCTGGGGGCATGCCCACCTACATGGTCACAGTGGAGACAGGGTGCAAAGTGGCCTCAGTCCAGAGTCCAAGCAGATCCCTGCCCTCTGACAGATGATTTCAAGATTAGCAAGGGTACCTTTTTCTTGTATAGTTTAGGTACTTTTCATGTTGCTGTTTCTGCACTGGTCCCTGGGGCAAATGAGAGCCCTTAAAGGAAAGTGACAAAATTCCCTATGGCCCTTCCGGTCCCCTGGATATGAGCCATGTGGTTCTCTGAGCCAGATGTTCTGAGGGCTTGTTTCTCTCTTGCATGTCCCAAAGGCTGGGGTTCCTGCTGTGGGACATGAACCCATCACTGCTCAGGGAGAAAGCTCAGAATAGTGAGACTCCTCCCAACCAGGCGTTGCTAGACTTGGCGGGCGGGCAGCGATTTGCAAGATTAGGTCTCTGCCTCATCTACTCATATTGATGTGGCTCTTTTAGTGTTTGTTGTGAAGGAGCTTTCAACTAGTTCAACTAGGAGCTGAAAACTATATTGTTTGACATATAACTGTAGATTTAGTGTGTCTGTAGCATGAGGTGACTTCAGGAAAATCCTATACCACTACCTTGAACTGCCACCCCTTGCTCTTGTTTTTTGCATCAGTGATAGGAGAAAAATTCTCTGGACAGTTTTTGCCAAGTTGTTAAGATACATAACAGCTTCCCTGGTGGCTCAGATGGTAAAGAATCTGCCTGCGATGCGGGAGGCCCAGGTTTGATCCCTGGATTGTGAAGATCCCCTGGAGAAGGGCATGACAAACCACTCCAGTATTCTTGCCTGGAGAATCCCCATGGATAGAAGAGCCTGGTGGGCTACTACAGTCAATGGGGTCTCAAAGAGTCAGACATGACTGAGCAACTAATACTATTTTAAGATACATAGCTGTCCAGTTCTGAGTATCTTAAATTCGTGATTTCCATAAAGATGTAAATTTGCAGATGCTTTGTCACTCCACTCTATTTTAGACACATAGCACACTATCAAAAATATTTATTGCTTAGCCTCTTTTCGTAATCAACATTTAAGATCATTGAAGGCAGGAACAATGATGTGCTTGTCTTTGAATTTCTAGAATTGAGAACAGTACCTACCAATAGTAGATATTAAAAAAAATTATGAATGATTATCAGTAACATTGAACATTTTATAATATATTTTATTGATTGAGGGTAAGCAATATTTTAAAATTTTGAATCGATGGATGATGTTATCTATTTCAAGTCAATTTCTTTCTTAATGTCTATTCAAGTAAACTTTATTTAGGCAGTCACAGAACAGAAAACAAAAGATCACAAGAACCTCAGTTTATTTCTTTCTGTACTCAGGTGCAGATTCCTTTTGTTTCAGTTACCATTTCTTTGTTTTCTGAGTAAACCAGTGTATTGAGTGTCAGTCAGGAGAATTTTACCATGTTGCTAGGAGTTTGATGCAGCTTGATAATGCGAGAAGACAATGGCACCCCACTCCAGTACTCTTGCCTAGAAAATCCCATGGATGGAGGAGCCTGGTAGGCTTCAGTCCATGGGGTCGTGAAGAGTTGGACACGACTGAGTGACTTCACTTTCATTTTTCACTTTCATGCATTGGAGAAGGAAATGGCAACCGACTCCAGTGTTCTTACCTGGAGAATCCCAGGGATGGGGGAGCCTGGTGGGCTGCTGTCTATGGGGTCACACAGAGTTGGACACGAATGAAGCGACTTAGCAGCAGCAATGCATTGAAATTGACTTAGATAAGGTGCTATTTAAATAATACTATTTATTTGTTTTATTTTTAGAAATATATATTGAAATTATTTTATTGAACACATACATATATTTCATGTAAAATGAGATAGCATATGTCACTGAGGAAATACATAAATACAAATATGATGTGATATATAAATACAAATACAAATTTGGGTCCCTTGTGACTCAGACAGTAAAGAATCTGCCTGCAATGTGGGAAACCTGTGTTTGATCCCTGGGTTGGGAAGATCCCCTGGTGAAGGAAATGGCAACCCATTCCAGTATTCTTGGCCTGGAGAATTCCATGGATAGAGGAGCATGGTGGGCTACAGTCCATGAGGTAACAAAGAGTTGGACACAACTGAGTGACTAACACTTTCATTTTCATTTGATTCAGTGATAGAAAAAATTTTATATTCAAATTCTTGATATAATTTCTAGAAGTTATAGAGAATTGTTTCTTAAAAAAGCTATAAGAAAACTGGATAAAATGTATTTAATCTCACAGCTAAAACTCATGAAAGTTTTACTGTAAGGAAGCACAAGCTGGAGTCAAGGTTGTTGGGAGAAATATCAATAACCTCAGATATGCAGATGACACCACCCTTAGGGCAGAAAGTGAAGAGAAACTGAAGAGCCTCTTTATGAAAATGAAAGAGGAGAGTGAAAAAGTTGGCTTAAAGCTCAACATTCAGAAAACTAAGATCATGGCATCTGGTCCCATCACTTCATGGCAAATAGATGGGGAAACAATGGAAACAGTGACAGAGTTTATATTTTTGGGCTCCAAAATCACTGCAGATGGTGACTGCAGCCATGAAATTAAAAGATGCTTGCTCCTTGGAAGAAAAGCTATGGCCAACCTAGACAGCATATTTAAAACCAGAGATATTATTTGCCAACAAAGGTCCAGCTAGTCAAGGCTATGGTTTTTCCAGTAGTCATGTATAGATGTGAGAGTTGGACCATAAAGAAAGCTAAATGCCGAAGAATTGATGCTTTTGAACTGTGGTGTTGGAGAAGACTCTTCAGAGTCCCTCAGACTGCAAGGAGATCAAGCCTAAAGGAAATCAGTCCTGAATATTTATTGGAAAGATTGATGCTGAGGCTGAAACTCCAATACTTTTGTCACCTGATGTGAAGAACTGACTCATTGGAAAAGACCCTGATGCTGGGAAAGATTGAAGGCAGGAGAAGGGGACAACACAGGATGAGATGGTTGGATGGCATCACCGACTTGATGAACATGAGTTTGTGCAAGGTCTGGGAGTTGGTGAAGGGCAGGGAAGCCTGAAGTGCTGCAGTCCATGGGTCGTAAAGAGTTGAACACAACTGAGTAACTGAACTGAAAAATTAATTATAACTTATGGTAATATCGAAAGTAGTGGGCACTCAAATTGCTGTACTAGTCAATTATTCTACAAAAAAAAATTAAATGAGAATTTGAAGAGAAGTAATTTCTTTTGAAGAATACTATTCTTTTAATTTTTTTTGTAGATAAGTGACTAGAGTTGGAGGAAAAGCAATGATCAGGGCAGACATAAGAATTGAAGGTATCGTGCATCGAACCTGGACTGGCGACTCGTTCCATATATGATATTATACATATTTCAATGTCATTCTCCCAAATCATCCCACCCTCTCCCTCTCCCACAGAGTACTGGATGCTTGGGGCTGGTGCACTGGGACAACCCAGAGGGATGGTATGGGGAGGGAGGAGGGAGGAGGGTTCAGGATGGGGAACACATGTATACCTGTGGTGGATTCATTTCGATATTTGGCAAAACCAATACAATATTGTAAAGTTTAAAAAAAAAAAGAATTGAAGGTAATCACACCTAAATTCTATACCTTTTCCAATTGGGACCTTTTGAAGCTTGTTAAATAGATACTCTCCAGATAAAATTAGGGACAGAAGATATTTTAAGAGTGTAGAAAAAATTATTAATTGTTAGCAATACATAATCTTAGTTTACTTATGTAAAGTAAACTAAGAAAAGGTCAATATTAAGTCAGCCAGGACAAGCAAGTTGTGGAGCATAGGCAAGAGATTTAGAAATTAAATCTAAGTAGGTAAATAAAACATTGAACAATCTACATTAGAACAGTTGTATAAAATCAGATGTCCTGTTTGTAGCCAATTAGCTATATGTTTTAACAGCTAAAGACCAGCAAGACCCTGAATGTCTTTAGGGGCATTCCTGATCCATTCAGAACCCTTGGGATTCCCTGATGATGCTCCTAGAGTCTTGGCAGAGTAAATGGGGACAAATTTTGCTTATACTTTCTGTAGTCTATGTGGTGACCTAGAAGGATTGACTTTCACATGGATCTATCATGTTGAATAACAGACTGAATCCAAGGAAGATTCTTGCAGAAAACAGTGTCATCAAAATTGGCCAAAAGGAAAAAAGAGACTTGGGTTGATCAGTAAGAGTTAAGTAAAATTAAAATCAAAATACCTCAAACCCAATGTTTAAATATTTTATTCAAGTATACAATGTTGTGTTAGTTTCTGCTGTATAGCAAAGGGAATCAGTATATACGTGTACATATATCCATCTTTTTAATATTCTTCTCCCTTAAAGATCATTACAGAATATTGAGCAGAGCTTTCTGTGCTGCACAGCAGGTTCTTATTAGTTATCTGCTTTATGTATGTATGTATGTGTGTAAATGTCAATCCTAATCTCCCATCTTATCCCCCCTTTCCCCACTGGTAACCGTAAGGTTTTCTTTATCCGTGATCTAGTTCTGTTTTGTAAATAAGCCCATTGTTACCATTTTTTTTCAGATTTCACATGTAAGCTACTTCATATGATATTTTACAGATGAGTGCTGATGATTTTTCAACTACGAGCAGTTTTTTTCTTAGGCTATTCTAGGAAATAAAAAAGAAGCTAAGTTGCTCACCTTACTGTTTATGAGGCAAATGAAATCACGATTCCCAAACCAGACAAGAGTATGCTTCTTGCATAGTTGGCTAATATTTTATTTAAGATCTTTTGCTTATGGTATTATGGTATTAGAAGGGTCTACCTTTTGCTTCTGGCATTAGAGGCAAAAAATCTTAAATAAAATATTAGCGAACTGAATCCAACTGTTTGAGCCAGAATACATGATAAAGTAGGCTTTGTGAGTTATGCATGGATGATTTTATATCAGAATATCTATCAGTATAATTCACTACATTAAAATATCAATAGAGGAAAATATCTGAGATGATACAGAAAATATATTTGATATAGTGCAACAGTTATTTAAAATGAATTTTTAAACGTAAGTTTAAACATAAGTTAGGAATAAAATGGAGCTTCCATTCTGTGGTAAAAGTTATTTATCACAATCTTAGAGCAAATGTTACATTTAATGGAGAAACTCAGATGTTATCTCTCTAGAGTCAGAGATAAAAAAAAGCTGCTAAGTTTCATTGTAGCAGTTTAATCTACAGTGAGAAGTCCTGGTTAACACTACAAGAAAAAAAAATATAACTTATGTAATATTGGCAGAGGTAAAACTTCTTATTTGGAGATTCTAATATTGCATAGAGAAAGCACTAAAATTAACAACAACCTATTATTACTAATAAAAGTTCAGTAAGTTTGCCAGATAAAAGATCAAGTTAAAAAGCCAATAGATAATTGGACAACAACTATCAAAAATCAGTCTTGATTTAAACAGCACATCATGCATGAAAGGTGTATGGACCTTTAATCATGGACTTAAAATGTGAATTATAAAACTTCTAAAACAGACTATAGGAAAAATATTCAAGACCTAGAAGTAGGCAGAGAGTTTTTAGACTAGATACCAAAAATATAGTTCTAAAAGAAAAATTGACAAATTATGCCTTATTAAAATTAAAAACTTTTACTCTGTGAGTGACCCTGTTAAAAGAATGAAAAGACAGATTAAATGGATGAAAAGAAAGATTACAGACTGGGACGAAATGTTTCTAAGTCACATACCTAGAAAAGATCTAAAGTCTGCTGAACTCTCAAAAGCCAATATTAAGGTAAACAGTCTATGTAGAAAATGGCAAAAGACCATATACAGTCATTTCACCAGTGAGGATATACAAATGGCAAATCAGCAAGAGAAAAGGTATTCAACAGCATCCCTAGTCAATAGAGCAATGAAAAGTAAAGCTACAGTGAGATATCCCTGTACATCTATTAGAAAGATGGAAATAAAAAATAGTGATAATACGAATGCTGACAAAGATATGGAGAAACTGCATCACAGATACATTGCAGGGAGATATGTAAAATGGTACTGTCATGCTGGAAAATAGTTAGGCAGTTATTTTCAAAACTAAAAATGGATTTGCCATGAGACCAGGAGTTGTACTCTTGAGAATTTATTGTAGAGAAATAGATTTATTTTAATGCAGGACTTTGTACACACATTTTTTTATATATTATTTTATTTTATTTTTTAACTTTACAATATTGTATTTGTTTTGCCATATATCAACATGAAACTGCCACAGGTATACACGTGTTCCCCATCCTGAACCTTCCTCCCTTCTCCCTCCCCGTACCATCTCTCTGGGCCAAAGAACTAAATAGACATTTCTCCAAAGCTGTACACAAATGTTGATAGCAGTTTTATTCATAAGAGCCCTAATCTAGAAACCATCCAAAAGGTGAAAAAAAACCCCACAATTACTATGGTACATCCATATTATGGAATACTACCCAGCAATATAAATGAGTAAGCTATTAACACATGTGAAACTTGGATGGCTCTAAAAACATTGTGTGTGTATGTGTTAAGACACTTCAGTTGTGTTTGACCTTTTGCGACTCTATGTACTGTAGCCCACTAAGCTCCTGAGTCCATGGATTTTCCAGGCAAGAATACTGGAGTGGACTGCCATGCCCTCCTCCAGGGGATCTTCCTGAGCCAGGGATGGAACCCGCATCTCTATGTCTCCTGCATTGTCAGGTGGGTTCTTCACTACTAATGCCACCTGGGAAGCCCTAAGAATGTTGAAAGTGAAGTCGTTTAGTCGTGTCTGTCTCTTTGCAACCCTGTGTACTGTAGCCGACCAGGCTCCTCCATCCATGAGATTCTCTAGGCAAGAATACTGGAGTGGGTTGACATTTCCTTCTTCAGGGGATCTTCCTGACCCAGGGATCGAACTCAGGTCTCCCACATTGCAGGCAGTTGCTTTAACCTCTGAGCCACCAGGGAAGCCCATGCTGAGTTTAAAAAAACCCAGTAATTTCAAAAGTTCACATGCTATATGATACCATTTATAATTCTTCTGATAAACTATAGAGAATGAGAACTGACCTGTTGTTAGTGGTCAGGAATGGATCAGGACAGGAAATGTTTTTTATCTCAAGAGTAAGGAGAGGGAATCTTATAATACTGAATTCAATTTATGTGAATCAGAATAATGATCAAGTAGGTCTATTTTAGTTATGCAGGGTTGATTTTACATAAAAAATCTGTCAATGTAATTCACCACATTAGAATTTAATAGAGAAAAATAATTATCTCAGCTGATTCAGAAAATGTACTTGATATGGAACAATTGTTTAAAATAAATTTTTGAAGGTTAGAATACAAGGAAGCTTCCTAAATGTGACAAAATTATTTGCTAAATCCTCACTTGAACTTTTTTCACTTTCGTAACAATATAAATACTTGTACTCTTATAACTGTGTTCTGTCTTTTTAAGAATTTTCCATAGTTTGTTGTGATCCACACAGTCAAAGACTTTGGCATAGTCAGTAAAAAGCAGAAGTAGATGTTTTTCTGGAACTCTCTTACTTTTTCTATGATCCAACAGATATTGGCAATTTGATATCTGATTCCTCTGCCTTTTCTAAATCCAGCTTGAACATCTGGAAGTTCTTGGTTCAGGTACTGTGGAAGCCTCACTTGGAGAATTCTCAGCATTACTTTGCTAGCGTGTGAGATGAGTGCAATTGTGTGGTAGTTTGAGTATTCTTTGGCATTGCCTTTCTTTGGGATTGGAATGAAAACTGACCTTTCCAGTCCTGTGGCCACTGCAGAGTTTTCCAAATTTGCTGGCATATTGAGTGCAGCACTTTAACAGCATCATCTTTAGGACTTGAAATAGCACAGCTGGAATTCCATCACCTCCACTAGATTTCTTTGTAGTGATAGTTCATAAGGCCCAGTTGACTTTGGACTTCTATGCCAAAGCCTTTCACTGTACTCAGTTCAGTCTCTCAGTCATGTCTGACTCTTTGCGACCCCATGGACTGCAACATGCCAGGCTTCCCTGTCCATCACCAGTGCCCAGAGCCTACTGAAACTCATGTCCATTGCATCAGTGATCCCATTCAACCATCTCATCCTCTGTGGTCACCTTCTCTTCCCGCCTTCAGTCTTTCCCAGGATCAGGGTCTTTTCCAATGAGTTGGTTCTTTGTATCAAGTGGCCAAAGTATTGGAGTTTCAGATTCAGCATCAGTCATTCTGATGAATATTCAGGACTTATTTCCTTTAAGATTGACTGGTTGGATCTCTTTGAAGTCCAAGGGACTCTAAAGAGTCTTCTCCAACCCTACAGTTCAAAAGCATCAATTCTTCAGTGTTCAGCTTTCTTTATAATCCAACCCTCACATCCATACATAACTACTGGAAAAACCATAGACTTGACTAGATGGATCTTTGTTGGCAAAGTAATGTCTTTGCTTTTTAATATGCTGTCTAGGTTGGTCATAGCTTTTCTTCCAAGGAGCAAGCTTCTTTTAATTTCATGGCTGCAATCACTATCTGCAGTGATTTTGGAGCCCAAAAATATAAAGTCTGGCTGAGTAATACTCCATTGTGTATATGTACCATAGATTTCTTATACATTTGAATCAGTTCTAATGAGGCGGATGAAACTGGAGCCTATTATACAGAGTGAAGTAAGCCAGAAAGAAAAACACCAATACAGTATACTAACACATATATATGGAATTTAGAAAGGTGGTAACAATAACCCTGTGTATGAGACAGCAATAGAGACACTGATGTATAGAACAGTCTTATGGACTCTGTGGGAGAGGGAGAGGGTGGGAAGATTTGGGAGAATGTCATTGAAACATGTAAAATATCATGTATGAAACGAGATGCCAGTCCAGGTTTGATGCACGATACTAGATGCTTGGGGCTAGTGCACTGGGACAACCCAGAGGGATGGTATGGGGAGGGAGGAGGGAGGAGGGTTCAGGATGGGGAACACATGTATACCTGTGGCGGATTCATTTTGATATTTGTCAAAACTAATATAATTATGTAAAGTTTAAAAATAAAATTAAATTAAAATATATAAAGTCTGACACTGTTCCCACTGTTTCCCCATCTATTTCCCATGAAGTGATGGGACCAGATGCCATGATCTTAGTTTTCTGAATGTTGAGCTTTAAGCCAACTTTTTCATTCCCCTCTTTCATTTTCATAAAGAGGCTCTTTAGTTCTTCTTCACTTTCTGCCATAAGGGTGGTGTCATCTGCATATCTGAGGGTTTTGGTACTTCTCTTGGCAATCTTGATTCCAGCTTGTGCTTCATCTAGCCTGGTGTTTCACATGATGTACTCTGCATGTAAGTTAAATAAGCAGGGTGACAATATACTTCTTTCCTGATTTGGAACCAGTCTGTTGTTCTATGTCCAGTTCTAACTGTTACTTCTTGACCTCATTACAGATTTCTCAGGAGGCAGGTCAGGTGGTCTGGTATTCCCATCTCTTGAAGAATTTTCCACAGTTTGTTGTGATCCACACAGTCAAAGGCTTCATCATAGTCAGTAAAGCAAAAGTAGATGATTTTCTGGAACTCTCTTGCTTTTTCGATGATCCAGTGGATGTTGGTAATTTGATCTCTGGTTCCTCTGCCTTTTCTAAGTCCAACTTGAACATCTGGAAGTTCACGGTTCACGTACTGTTGAAGCCTCACTTGGAGAATTTTGAGCAAAACTTTGCTAGCGTGTGCGATGAGTACAACTGTGTGGTAGTTTGAACATTTTTTTGGCATTATCATTCTTTGGGATTGGAATGAAAACTGACCTTTTCCAGTCCTGTGGCCACTGCTGAGTTTTCTAAATTCACTGGCATATTGAGTGCGGCACTTTCACAGCATCATCTTTTAGGATTTGAAGTAGCTCAACTGGAATTCCATCACTTTCACCAGCTTTGTTCATAGTGATCGTTCCTAAGGCCCACTGACTTCACATTCCAGCATGTCTGTCTCTAGGTAAGTGATCATGCCATTGTGATTATATGGGTCCTAAAGATCTTTTTTGTATAGTTCTTCTGTATATTGTCACCACCTCTCCTTAGTGTATTTACAGAGAGGGAAATGGAAAGGCCATCATACATATGAAGGGAAAGTTTCATTTACAATTGTAGAAATATAAATTGAAATGAGATGCTATTACACTGTTATAAAACATGAAGATGGGACTTCTGCTTCCAACTAGATGGCAAGGTAGGGACTGGTTTATCCTCTTGCCTGAAACAAGTAAAAATTTAGACAAAACATGAGGAAATTATTTTTAAGACTTTATTTCAAGATACTTTGAAACAAAAGACAATGATCCTTGAGAGACAGAGAACCAAAGAGGCGACACCCTGTATTTCCCCATCTTACCAAGTTGGGAGAGTTTCCAGGCCACAGTGCAGAGGAAACCCTGAGTCCAGGAGATAGAAGACATTCAACTGCCAGCACAAGAAATATGAAGAAAACTATACCAAGACATAACAGAATTCAAATTTTTAAAAATTGATCATAAAGAGAAAATCTTAAAAAACAGCCAGAGGAAAAAAGATTTTTTGGTACCACTTTGGATGATAATTTTTATCTGTAAATCACATTTTCTTTTTGCTGTCCAAAAGAGCCTGATTCTCATATAACACGTATTGTTTCATAGTCACTCAACTATGTTAGAAAACAAAATCTTTGTTTCTAGTTTGAGGGAAGTTTTTGAAATTGCTGTATAAATGTACTTGAAAACTTTGCTTCATTTAAAAGAACTGGATGTTTTGAGAAAAATCAATAAACTATATTCCTATAGAAAAGACTCCTTATATAGAGAGAAACAAAGATAAAATTAGCAGATATCTCATCAGAAATAATTCCAACTAGAGGAAGTGAAGCAAAATCTTTAAAAACCGTAAGAAAATATTGCCAGCATAGATTTAGATGCTAATGAAAATATCTTTTGAGAAATGGGAACTAAGACCTTTTCAGACATACAAAAACCGAGATAATTTACCAATAGTAGACCTGCAGTATGAAAATGTTAGAGAAAATCTTTGCGGCAGAAGGAAAATGAGACAAGGTGAAAACAGAGCCACACCAATAAACGAAGGGTGCTGGAGAGAGGAAGCATGTAGGTAAATCTGACTTTCTTTCTTCTCCAAACCTCTTTAAGGTATAAGTGACTATTTAAAGCAACAGTAATATAGTGCATCTTGGGGTTTATAACATGTAGAAGAAAAGTATGTGATGACAAAGCAAAAACCTAGGAAGAGAGAAAGAGAAGTGTATCATTCATGAAATAGGACAATATTACTTGGAGGCAGACTTGATGAGTTAAAGATGTATGCTGTAAAACTTCAAGCAATCACTAAAATAACAAAACACAGAGTGATGACTTACAAACCACCAGCAGTGAAAAAAGACAAAGTGGAATTGTAAAGAAATACTCAATTGATCCAAAAGAAGGCAGAAAAAGAAACCAAAGACCAAAACAAATGGAAAACAAGTTGCAAGATAATCGATTTAATTCAATCTTATTAATAATCACTTTAAATATAAGTGGTATAAAAGACAGATAAACCATGCTCACAGTAATCCAAAGAAAGCTGGACTTGCTATATTGATGTCTGACAAAGATTTCAGGTTAAACTGTCATCAGGAATAAAGAGGATCTTTTGTGAATGATAAAGGGGTCATTTCATCAAAAGGATATAACAATCCTGAATACTTATGCATTCAGTAACAGAATTTCAAAGTACATGACGCAAAAACAGAAATGCAAGGAGAAATAGAGCAATAATTTATAGTTGTAAATTTCAAGATGTCTTTCAGCAAGTGATGGAACAAATAGACAAGCAGTAAGGAATTAAAGCACTTAAACTGCTTAATCAACCAACTAGTCCTAATTAGCTTTTACAGAACACTCAAACTAACAACAGGAGAAAATACATTCTTTTCAAATGCACATAGAACATTTATCAAGATAAACATAGACTGGGCCATAACACAAGTCTCAATAAATTTAAAAAGATTCAAGTAATGTAAAGTATGTTCTCTAATCATAATGAAACGGAAGCAGTAATCAATCACAGACAGCTATCTGAAGAGCCCCCAATATTTGGAAACTAAATGATACACTTTAAGTGGAAACCCAGGATATCATAAATTGTGGGTTGTTTCTAAAGCAGTACTGAAGATGAAGTCTGACATTCTACATGCCTATTTTAGAGGAAAAGATCTCCAAGCAAAAACTTTGAACTATAAAAAGAGCAAATGAAACTCAAGGACTAATAAGATAAAATAATAAGAATCATCAGTGCAGAAATCAATGAAATAAAGATCAGACAATAGGTCATGAGAATACTATTGAGAGTGATTCATTATCTTGATATAGAATCACACGTACACATATTTTAAAATTTCTGCCATTGAATATTCCAAACACATTTTATTATACGTCAGTTATGTTTCACTAAAACTGTTAAATCTGGGTACTGCCAAGTGTTGATGGTGATGTGGATATGTAGGCATTCTTATGCCCTTTTGCACTGATGTTGGCAGTATAGGTGGGCACAGGCCGCCCTTAGTCCAAGTAAGTGTGTAAAAATGTGATGTAGCAGTTCTGCTCCTGGGTGTATATCTTGGTGAAATGTCTACATATGTTTTCTTGGGAACATGTTTGAGGATTGTTATTGTAGTATTACTTGTGGTGTTGCGAGATGGTAAAAAGTGGTTGATGGTAACAGGAAAATAGAATGTGCTAGCTTCAACCCTCCGTGCTATGTAATTAGTGATGTTGTTAGATGTGGGTGGGTCTTAAAGCACTGAGTAGAGTGGAAAAGAAACTTAAGTATATGTGCATGTATGTATCTCTCTATATGAACATACATGCATCACAAGTTATAATTTATGTAAAGTAAAAACACATGGACACAAAACAATGCTATACATTTGTCCAGAACACACAGTTGTACTTCAGTATTAAAATGATTGTCTATGGGTAGGGGTGAAGGATGGGACTGCAAAACAGGCTTCAATTAGAAAGACAAATGAGGTGTTTTTGGTTCTAACCTGCATCCCAGGACTGTCAGGAACACAAATCTGTTTTGTATTCTACAATATGCTTCAAATCTCTTAAGCTATATATTTTGATGTGACAAGTGACATCAAATTGTTTCTTGTGGGGGTTTCAGTTCTACTCATCATCCTTAACTGATGGATGTGTGTCAAAGAACTCATCAACATGTTTAACTCTGGGATGATATTTTAAAACACCCAGAATTTCTTAAAACTTTCCTCTAAATCCTATTAAATGCATGTGCTCTGATATGGTGGTTTGATTTGAGCATAAGGCTAGATTTTTGGTTGAATAGTGTTCTGATGACAGGTTCATCACTTCATGGGAAATAGATGGGGAAACAGTGGAAACAGTGTCGGACTTTATTTTGGGGGGCTCCAAAATCACTACAGATGGTGACTGCAGCCATGAAATTAAAAGACGCTTACTCCTTGGAAGGAAAGTTATGACCAACCTAGATAGCATATTCAAAAGTAGAGACGTTACTTTGCCAACAAAGGTTTGTCTAGTCAAGGCTATGGTTTTTCCTGTGGTCATGTATGGATGTGAGAGTTGGACTGTGAAGAAAGCTGAGTGCCGAAGAATTGATGCTTTTGAACTGTGGTGTTGGAGAAGACTCTTGAGAGTCCCTTGGATTGCAAGGAGATCCAACCAGTCCATTCTGAAGGAGATCAGCCCTGAGATTTCTTTGGAAGGAATGATGCTAAAGCTGAAACTCCAGTACTTTGGCCACCTCATGTGAAGAGTTGACTCATTGGAAAAGACTCTGATGCTGGGAGGGATTGGGGGCAAGAGGAGAAGGGAACAACAGAGGATGGGATGGCTGGATGGCATCACCAACTCGATGGACGTGAGTCTGAGTGAACTCTGGGAGTTGGTGATGGACAGGGAGGCCTGGTGTGCTGCGATTCATGGGGTCGCAAAGAGTCGGACAGGACTGAGCGACTGATCTGATCTGATCTAATCTGACAGGTTCACTGAAGAATTATTTGCTGAGCACCAGCCATGTCTGGGGTGTACTTGATGACATGGGCACTGTACTAAGTGACACGGATACAAGATGAGTCAGAGAGGCCTGCTGGCTCCCATTTTACTGGTCTGGGAACAAGGCAAGGATAAAAATAAGTCCTGTAAGTGTTCTCAAAGGGGTGTGATCATAATGTGCATGGGGCAGAGTGTGGGCATGAAAGGGAGAGTCATACATTCTAACAGAGTGAGAGGAGAAATGTGCAAGTTAGGAAAAAACTTCAGAAAGTCAAGTAGGATCTTGAAATTACAATGAATGTCAGGTAGCTGGGAGTGGGGGATGCATGTAGTGAAAAGGGGCCACTTGACATTAAACAGCATAATGATTTTGGAAGATGAAAGTGCTTAGGGAGATCTGGAACAGAAATTGTCTTTGGTGGAAGGAGCCACGTGGCAGGCAGTGTGGCTAGAGACCATGGGCTCTCCCAGTACCTGTTCTAGTGTCATCCCTTTCTCTCTCATTGTGTTCTTTTAGTCCTTCTCCTTGTATCTACAAAGTCCTTCTCCTTGTATCTACAAAGTTCTGAAACCTCTCTCTCTCTCTTTTTTTTTTTTTAGCTATAGAAATTGAAGAAATTCTGTAGCTATAGAAATTGATGAAATTCTTTTATAATAGTTCATGCAAAGATCTCATTCTTCAAATTTATTTTTGATGTTAGAATTAATAGGTAATGTATGGTAGATAATCTGAGTCTTATACTTAGTAGCTACTTAAATTGTTAATCTATGAATTTTGAAGTTTTTGTATAGGTGCAATGAAAATTGCCTCTACTTTTCCATTAATTTTCATCCCATCCAACTTTTCTGTTTTCTTGGCTATTACCATAAAGGCTTTTGGTAGTCAAAGTCACTGACTTTTAGTCAGTAGCAAAGGTTTAATTTCATGGCTAGAGATGTCCTAAGTTATTTGGGTAGTGTTATGAGAAATCTTTTGCATCTGTGAATGATTTTCATCTGTGAGTGATCATTATCTCACATGAAACAGATTAAAAATTTCTGTAGATTATTTAATGATGGTTTGTCTACTGAGACATAAAATGCATGTAGGGAAATACATATGTTTTTTTAAAAAAACAGCTCATCTATGCAACCAGCTTTCAGATCAAGAAACCCTTCCAGTTGCTGCTCCCTATCTCCCATCATGGGTAGCAACTGTTATAACACGTAAGACTCTAGATTGATTAGTTCTATCTCTGCACACTTGAACTTTCTATAATGGGGTTCATTATGGTATTCTTTGGGGCCTAGTTTCTATTGCTCAACATTTTGGTTGTGAAATTTATCCATATTGTGGAGTGTAGTTGTAGTTTGTTCATTCTTATTGCTGTATAGTTTTCCACTTGTAGAAATCTACATCATGCATTTGACCCTAGATGGAGAGTAGGGCTGTTTTCAATTTTTGTTAATTAAGATGGATACCAAAATATTAGTAGTTTGATCTTTTTGAAATACATTTTAAAGATTTATTTATTTACATATGTTTTGGCTATGGTGGGTCCGTGTTACTGCACAGAGGCTTTCTCTAGTTGCCATGAGTGGGGACCACTCTTCCTTGTGATGTGCATGCTTCAGGAGTTGTGGCCCATGGGCTTCGTTGCTCTGAGACATGTGGGATCTTCTGGAACCAGGGATCGAATCAGTGTGCCCCGCATTACCAGGAGGATTCTTAACCAGTGGACCACCAGGGAAGTCTTTGGTAGCTTTATTTTAATGTAGTCTAGCTTCAAGTATGGAGAAGGCAATGGCACCCCACTCCAGTACTCTTGCCTGGAAAATCCCATGGATGGAGGAGCCTCGTAGGCTCCAGTCCATGGGGTCGCTAAGAGTCAGGTGGGACAGAGGAGCCTAGTGGGCTGCTGTCTATGGGGTCACACAGAGTTGGACATGACTGAAGCAACTTAGCAGCAACAGCAGCAGCTTCAAGTATATACTGTCTTTTATGTGAAAGTGTGAATTACTGATACAATGTCCTATGTTGTAATATCAAATGAAAGGAATTGTGTGTGTCTATTAGGCAAAACAGCAAGGGTTATGTATCTTGTAGAACTCTTTCCCCGTCCTAAATTGATATCCTAATTTAAGTATTGCTGATCATAGGCCTATGAAGAGGGAGAAATAGCCAAATCATGGGGATGATGTTCATTATATAAATTAGGGAAAGCCTGAATGCCTATCCATATAGTGAAATTTGATCACCTAGTTCTGGAATCTCCACTAGAACCTCCTTGAAAGCAAGCCCAAAGTAGTAACTGATTTAAGTGTTTATACAGAAACACTTCATGAGATTGGTGGGTGCTGGGGAAGGAAAGGAGCTCACAGCATAAATATTGATACAGAGTGTTCTGGCCTGTATGACTTACTGAAGGAGAGCATCTGTGTGCAGCATAGCTCACAAAATTCCAAAAGCCTTCTAAAGAAGAGTTTCAAGCCAGTCACTTTTCCAGTGACAGGAATTATGCCCTTGGTAATTTAACTGGGAAGAGAGTGTAGACATATGACAGATTAGGGAAGATTCTAACAGCAGCGATAGTGTGGGCAGCAGGAGGCTTCTGTTTTTCAGAACATACTGGATGAAGGACATGCCTGTCTTGTTTACTGCTCTTTCCTCACTGCCTAGAATGGGCAGGTAGTAGGTAATAAATACTTCTGAATGGGGAATGAATGGAAACAAAGCTTCTGCAGAAAATCAATTGGTTGAGTGTTGGCCACCCAAATACTTTGCATGTGAGTATAAGCAAAGACTAAACTTGTAGTACTTTTAAGACCTGAAGCAAGAAATAGATGCCCCCAGTGCAGATAGCAGGGTCCACAGAGTGAGGCTCATTGTTCCCTAATCATTCTGATTAAGCAGCCTCCCTGGTGGCTCAGACAGATGGTAAAGAATCTGCCTGCAATGTAGTAGACCCAGGTTCGATCCCTGGGTGGGGCAGATACCCTGGAGAAGAGATTGGGTCCCCACTCCAGTACTCTTGACTAGAGAATTTCATGGACAGAGGAGCCTGGAGGGCTGCAGCATGGGGTTGCAAGGAGTCAGATATGACTGAATGACTAACACTTTCACTCTTTCACTCACCAGTCCAGGATGAATAGAAACTGGACCGTCACACCCATCTCCTTTTTGTTCACTGCTATTCATTTACTGCTATTGAGAGAACTGGAGCCAGTGCATCTGGCAGCCCCATGACTACACTTAGAATCACAAAGCAGCGTCTTCTCACGTTATTGCTCATGCTTAAGGCAAATGGGATTTCAAAGTCTGTGATGGACCAGGAAATCTCTGTGGTTGTAAACAAGTGACACCCAGCATCTGAAGTATTGGTTTGGCCAAAAAGTTTGTTCAGTTTATGAACTTTTTGGCTACCCCCAATATATAATCTGGAATTTTCTGATAATTGAACCATGGAAAAGGAATGTTTTTCTGGTATTTCAGATACACTCAGTAGTGTTGGAATAATGATGTTAGGAAATGAGGAGAGTTTTAAAAAATAGATATTTGTAAGTTGCACAGCGTGAAAAATAAGATAAACAAGAAATTGCTTAGTTACGTGTTGGCAAGGCTGGTTTTGAGTCTCTGGGGCAAGTGACGAAATCAGGGGTTGGTGGTTCTTACATTTGTCTATAGGAGAGGCAGATCACAGGGGAGCTAGGTTTCAAGAAATGCACATAATAACTCCAGAGAATTAAATGAGAAAACAGAAAATAGTATTTCTTGGTATGTAATTCTGCAAATGTATTGCTCATAACACACCACAGGCACAGGAGATAGAATGTCAGAATAGTCTGCAGTAGGAACCCTGCACTTGTTTTCTTTCCCTTGAGACTGTGCTACTTTCTTTGAATTGGCAGGATTTTAATTAAATAGCAAAGTGTAAGCACTCAAAGATTCTCATCTGACCTGGACTGTGTAGAAAATGTGCTGAATCTCATTTGTACATAAAATACTTTGTATAGAGAAGTCTGAGAAAGAATATTTTCTTTGGGGATGAGTTATGGGGTTCCCTTTGAAAATATTCTATACTAATTAATGGGGTTTTCTGATTGGTAAAGTATAATTACTCAGCCTACAGACATGATATACAACAGAGTTCTGATATATTTGAAACTGCAGTGTCATTTTGAAAGAAGTGAGCATGTTGCAGGCTTAGAATAAGTGTCTGCTAAAATTTCAGCTGCACAAATGTGCTGCAACAAATCAATCCTTAGAAGTGATTTTTGGACAGAATTTTCCTAATTTCAAGACTGCTTCCCCTGGCTTCTGAAAGAGGTGCTGTCAGTGTGGCCTTACGGCGGGAGTGCACATGTTATATCATGCAGTGCCGTAATCTTGTTAATGCATTCCCAGGTTCCTGTGCAAACTGAAAGGATGATATTTTTCTCCTGACATTGGGTGGGGCAAGGTGGATTTTTAAAGAACAATTAATTTGGGGAATGAAGCTATGATTTGTGAATTTCTCAAGTCCATTTTCCATTCATTATTTCATCCATTATTCTCATCTGCCTTTTGGTCCTTCTCACTTTTTTCAGTGAGATATAATTGATATAAAATTATATCGATTTCATGTGTATAATGGAAAAATTTAACATTAGTATTTATTGGAAATGGCCACCACAATAAATCCATTACCACACACAGTTATAAGTAATTCTTTTTCTTGTGATGAGAAGTTTCAAGATCTGTGTATTTAACTACTTTAGAATATACAATACAGTATGGTTAACTCTAGTCACTGTGCATTACATCCCTATGGTTTATTCACTTTATAACTGGAAATTTGTACCTTTTGATCCACTTCATTCACTTCACCCATCGCCCCTCCCCCTACCTCAGGGAACCAAAATCTGGTCTCTGTATCCGTGTTGTTCAGTCGCTAAGTTGTGTCCAACTCTTTGCAACCCCATAGACTGCAACAGGCCTAGCTTTGCTGTCCTCCACTATCTCCCGGAATTTGCTCAAACCCATGTCCATTGAATCGGTGGTGCCATCCAACCATCTCATTCTCTGTCACCCCTTCTCCTCCTGCCCTCAATCTTTCCCAGCATCAGGGTCTTTTCCAGTATGTCAGCTCTTCGCATCAGGTGGCCAAAATATTGGAGCTTCAGCATCAGTCATTCCAATGAATATTCAGGGTTAATTTCCTTTAGGATTGACTGGTTTGATCTCCTTGCTGTTCAAGGGACTCTCAAGAATCTTCTCTAGCACCACAATTCAAAAGCATCAATTTTTTGGTGCTCAGCCTTCCTTATGGTCCAACTCTGTATCCATGAGCTTGGTTTTATTTTTATTGTTTTTTAAAATTTTGTTTTACATTTCACATATAAGTGAAATCTTAGGGTGTTTTATCTTTTTCTTTCTGACTTATTTCATTTAGCATAATGACCTCAAGGTCCATACATGTTATCACTAATGGCAAGATTTCATTTTATATGACTGAATAATATTCATGTATGTATATATATGTATGCATATACATATTTGTATATACATTGTGCTGTGTATATATACACACCACATTTTCTTTGTCCATTCATCTGTAGGTGGATTTTGGCTATTTCTGTGTCTTGGTTATTACAAATAATGCTGCATTGAACATGGAGGTGTATATATCTTTTTTAGTTAGTGTTTTCACTTTCTTCAAATAAATGAATTTGAAGTGGAATTGCTGGATCATATGGTAGTTCTATTTTTTGAGGAAACTTCAAACTGTTTTCCATATTTGCTGCATAAATATACATTACTACCAACAGTGCACAAGGTTTCCTTTTCATCATATCCATGCCAACACTGTAATTTGTCTTTTTGATGGGAGTCAACCTACCAGATGTGAAGGGATATATCCCTGTGGTTTTGATTTGCATTTCCCTGATGGTTAGTGATGTTGAGCATCTTTTCATATACCTGTTGGCCATTTGTATGTCTTTAGAAAAATGTTTATTCAGATCCTCTGCCCATTTTTAAAAATTGAAATATTGTTGATGTACACTATTATGTTAGTTCCAGGTGTATTACATAGTGACTTGACATTGCATATGTTATGAAAATATCATTTTAATTCTAGTAATCATCTGTCCACATGCAAATTTATTATAATTTTACTGACCACTTCCCTTATGCTATATTTTATACTCAAATAAATTTTGACTTATTTACTGTAAAATTGGAGACTTGTACCCCGAATCCTGTATACCTGTTTCCCCCACACCCTAACCCTCTCCCTTCTGGTAACCACCCATTTGTTCTCTGTATCTATGAGTCTTTTTTCATTTTGTTCTGTTTGTTTTGTGTTTTAGATTCTACATGTCTTTCTCTGAGTTATTTCACTTGGTATAATACCCCCTAAGTCCATTCACGTTGTTGTAAATGGCAACATTTCCTTCTTTTTTTATGGTTGAGTCATATTTTATTATATATAAGGCATTATATGTACAATGTGGTATATATGTATGTATGTGTGTGTATATGTGTGCATATATATATGTGTGTGTGTGCATCTTCTTTATCCATATGTATATTGGTGGACACTGAGGTTACTTCCATGTCTTGGCTATTGTAAATAATATTGCATTGAACATTAACATGCATATATGCTTTTGAATTAGGGTTTTTATTTTCTTCAGATAAATATCCAGAAGTGAAATTGCTGAATCATATGGTAGTTCTATTTACATTTTACTGAGGAAATTCCATACTGTTTTCTGTAGTAGCTTCACCAGTTTATAATACCACAAAGAATGTAGCAGGGTTCCCTTTTCTCTACAATGCTAGCAAATATTTCTTGATTATTATCTTTTTAATAATAGTCATTCTGACAAATGTGAGGTAATTTGCTCCTTGTGGTTTTCATTTGCATTTCCCTAATGATTAGTTTTGTATGCAGGTCAGGAAGCAACAGTTAGAACTGGACATGGAACAACAGACTGGTTCCAAATAGGAAAAGGAGTACGTCAAGGCTGTATATTGTCACCCTGCTTATTTAACTTATATGCAGAGTACATCATGAGAAACGCTGGACTGAAAGAAACACAAGCTGGAATCAAGATTGCTGGGAGAAGTATCAATAACCTCAGATATGCAGATGACACCAGCCTTATGGCAGAAAGTGAAGAGGAACTAAAAAGCCTCTTGATGAAAGTGAAAGTGGAGAGTGAAAAAGTTGGCTTAAAGCTCAACATTCAGAAAATGAAGATCATGGCATCCGCTCCCATCACTTCGTGGGAAATAGATGAGGAAACAGTGGAAACACTGTCAGACTTTATTTTTTTGGGCTCCAAAATCACTGCAGATGGTGACTGAGGCCATGAAATTAAAAGATGGTTACTCCTTGGAAGGAAGGTTATGACCAACCTAGACAGCATATTCAAAGGCAGAGACATTACTTTGCCAACAAAGGTCCGTCTAGTCAAGGCTATGGTTTTTCCTGTGGTCATGTATGGATGTGTGAGTTGGACTGTGAAGAAGGCTGAGTGCCAAAGAATTGATGCTTTTGAACGGTGGTGTTGGAGAAGACTCTTGAGAGTCCCTTGGACTGCAAGGAGATCCAACCAGTCCATTCTGAAGGAGATCAGCCCTGAGATTTCTTTGGAAGGAATGATGCTAAAGCTGAAACTCCAGTACTTTGGCCACCTCATGCAAAGAGTTGACTCACTGGAAAAGACTGATGCTGGGAGGGATTGGGGGCAGGAAGAGAAGGGGACGACAGAGGATGAGATGGCTGGATGGCATCACTGACTCGATGGACATGAGTCTGAGTGAACTCCGGGAGTTGGTGATGGACAGGGAGGCCTGGCATACTGCGATTCATGGGGTTGCAAAGAGTCGGACACGACTGAGTGACTGAACTGAACTGAACTGAATGATTAGTTGAGAACCAAAGATGCTGAGCATAAAATTGTTCAGCATCTTTTCATGTCTGCTGGTTATATATATGTCTTTTTTTTTTTGAAAAATATCTATTCAGATCGTCTGTACATTTTTAAAATTAAGGTTTTTTTATGTTGAGGTTTATGAGTTCCTTGTATATTTTACATATTAACACCTTGTCAGATATGTCATTTGAAAATATGTTCTTCCATTCAGTAGTCTGTATTTTAATTTTGTTGATAGTTTTTTTCACTGTGAAAATTATTTTTAGTTTGATGTAGTCAAATATTTGCTTATTTTTGCTTTTATTTTTTATATATCTTGCCTGAGGATACATATACAAAAAAATAATTGATTTAAGATCAGTGTTAAAGAGCACACTATCTTTATTTTCTTGTAGGAGTTTCATGGTTTCAAGTCTTACATTTAAGTCTTTCGTCCATTCTGAGTTTATTTTTGTATGTGGGGTGAGAAGATAATCCAGAATGATTTACTTTATGTTTTGGCTGTGCTGGGTCTTCACTGTGGTGCGTGGGCTCTTGGTTACAGCACGCAGGCTTCTCAGTTGTGGCACATGGGCTTAGTCGCCCCATGGCAGGTGAGATCTTAGTTCCCCAACTAGGGACTGAACTTATGTCCTTTGTGTTGGCGGATTCTTTACTAGACCACTATGGAGGTCCCCAGTTTGATTCTTTTGCATATAATTGTCCAGTTTTCCCAATACCAATTAATGAACAGGTTGTCTTTTCCTAACTGTATATTCTTGCTTACTTTAACATAGATCAACTGACTGTAAGTATATGGGTTTATTTCTGGACCCTTGTTAAGTTATATTGATCTGTGTTGGGTTTTTGTGCCGGTATCTGTTTTGATTACTGTAGCTTTGAGTATAGCCTGAAGTCAGGGAGTGTGCTACCTCTAGCCTTGTTCTCCTTCTCAAGTCTGTTTTGGCTATTTTGAGTCTTTTTTGTTTCCATACAAATTTTAGAATCATTGCTCTAGTTCTGTGATAAATGACATTGGTATTTTAATAGAGATTGCATTGAGTCTGTAGATGGCCTTCATTTTTAACAATATTAATTTTTCTAATCCATGAACCTAGAATGTTTCTATTTGTTTATGTCATCTTCAGTTTCTTTCATCAGTGTCATATCATTTTCCAAGTACAGGTTTTTACCTCCTTGCTTAGACTTACTTCTAGGTATTTTTATTATTTATTTGATTGTAAATGGAATTGTCTTAATTATGATTTTTGATTGTTAGTATATAAAAACATAACAGATTTTTATATTAATTATACATTCTGAAACTTTACTGAATTCATATTTAGTTCTAATTTTTTTTGCATCATCTTTAGCATTTTGATAAATCATATAATATCATCTGCAAAAAGTGAGCATTTTATTAGATTGGTGAAAAGTAATAGTGGTTTTGGACTTTGAATTTTAAATCATTATAACTAGGCTAGACACATTTAGTAATCAAAATAATTATCATTACAAAAAATACATTTTTGCCAATGAGAAATAAGTTGGTTTATTCCTTTAGCAAAAAAAAAAAAAAAAAAAAAATCTGTGCTTCATGATTCGATAAACTCTTGGAAAGCATTTTCTGCATCTTGCTGGTTGTGGAAGCATTTTCCCTACAACAGGTTGTCCAGATGCTTGTGGTAGTCAGTTGGTGAGAGGTCAGGTGAATATGATGGATGAAGCAAAACTTCATAGCCCAATTCATTCAACTTTTGAAGCATTGCTTGTGCAATGTGTGGTTGGGTGTTGTTGTTGAGGAGAATTACGCCCTTTCTGTTGGCCAATGCCAGTTGCAGGCATTGAGGTTTTTGGTGTGTCAATTGATTTTCCGAGCATTCCTTCTCAGATGTAATGGTTTCGATGGGATTCAGAATGCTGTAGTGGATCAGACAGCAGTACACACTGAACAGTGACCATGACCCTTTGTATGGCACAGCTTTGGCTTTGGGAAGTGCTTTGGAGTTTCTTCTCAGTCTAACCCCTGAGCTGTCATATAAAATCCATTTTTTGTTATGCATTACAATCCAATAGAGAAATGCTTTGTTGTTGCATAAAATAAGAGAAGATAATACTTCAAAACGATTTATTTTTCTGATTTGCAGTTAGCTTATGAGGCACCCACTTATTGAGCTTTTTTACCTTTCTAGTTCAGTTCAGTTCACTCTCTTAGTCATGTCCAACTCTTTGTGACCCCATGAACCACAGCACACCAGGCCTCCCTGTCCATCACCAACTGCTGGAGTCCACCCAAACCCATGTCCACTGAGTCGGTGATACCATCCAGCCATCTCATCCTCTGTCGTCCCCTTCTCCTGCTGCCCCCAATTCCCCCCAGCATCAGGGTCTTTTCAAATGAGTCAGCTCATCGCATCAGGTGGCCAAAGTATTGGAGTTTCAGCTTCAACATCAGTCCTTCCAATGAACACCCAGGAATGATCTCCTTTAGGATGGACTGGTTGAATTTACCTTTCCAATTTGCTTCAAATGCCAAATGACCATAGAGTGGTCGATGTTGAATTCTTGGGCAACTTCTCATGTAGTTGTAAGAGGATCAGCTTCAATGATCCTCTCACATCTTACCAGGGCTTCCCTGGTAGCTCAGCTGGTAAAGAATCCGCCTGCAGTGTGGGAGACTTGAGTTTGATCCCTAGGTTGGGGAGATCTCCTAGAGAAGGGAACAGCTACCCATGCCAGTATTCTGGCCTGGAGAATTCCATGGACTGTATAGTTCAAGAGGCTGCAAAGAGTCTGACATGACTGAGCGACTTTCACTTTCACTTTCAACTTTGATGATGCTCTCAGTTGGTCATCATCAACTACCAATGGCTGGACATTATGCACTCAGCTTCAAGGCTCTTGTCTCCTTTGCAAAACTTCTTGAACCACCACTGTACTGTACATTCATTCACAGTCCTGGGCCAAATGTGTTGCTGATGATGCAAGTTGTCTCAGATGCTTTATGACCCGTTTTGAACTTGAATAAGAAAACCACTCAAATTTGCTTTTTGTATAACATTTCCATGAAAGTCGCTCAGCTGTGTCTGACTCTGTGCAATGCCATGGACTATACAGTCCATGGAATTCTCCAGGCCAGATTACTGGAGTGGGTAGCCTTTCCCTTCTCCATAGGATCTTCCCAACCCAGGGATCAAACCCAGATCTCCTGCATTGCAGGTGGATTCTTTACCAGCTGAGCCACAAGGGAAGCAACATTTCCATCAGATCAGATCAGATCAGTTGCTCAGTCGTGTCCGACTCTTTGCAACCCCATGAATCGAAGCATGCCAGGCCTCCCTGTCCATCACCAACTCCCGGAGTTCACTCAGACTCACGTCCATCGAGTCAGTGATGCCATCCAGCCATCTCATCCTCTGTCATCCCCTTCTCCTCTTGCCCCCAATCCTTCCCAGCATCAGAGTCTTTTCCAATGAGTCAACTCTTCACATGAGGTGGCCAAAGTACTGGAGTTTCAGCTTTAGCATCATTCCTTCCAAAGAAATCTCAGGGCTGATCTCCTTCAGAATGGACTGGTTGGATCTCCTTGCAGTCCAAGGGACTCTCAAGAGTCTTCTCCAACACCACCGTTCAAAAGCATCAATTCTTTGGCACTCAGCCTTCTTCATAGTCCAACTCTCACATCCATACATGACCACAGGAAAAACCATAGCCTTGACTAGACGAACCTTTGTTGGCAAAGTAATGTCTCTGCTTTTCAATATGCTATCTAGGTTGGTCATAACTTTCCTTCCAAGGAGTAAGCGTCTTTTAATTTCATGGCTGCAGTCACCATCTGTAGTGATTTTGGAGCCCAGAAAAATAACGTCTGACACAGTTTCCACTGTTTCCCTATCTATTTCCCACGAAGTGATGGGACTGGATGCCATGATCTTCGTTTTCTGAATGTTGAGTTTTAAGCCACAGTCTAAAATATAAAATAAACAGCAAGTAATAATTCATTAGCAAAAAACATAAAGGAAGAAATGTGCATTAAAATGATGTATAATATAACTATATTTATTTAAGAATGTATTCCAATATCAAATGGCAAAGTGCAGCAATGCAAAACCACAATTACATTTGCAAAAATCTAATACTTCTTCCTTTCCATTTTGGATGTCTTATATTTTGCCTGGTTGCTGTGAACTGAACTTGCAACACTATGTGAATAGAAGTGGGGATAGTAGGAAATCCATGTTTTGTCCTGATATTAGAGGAAGTATTTATAGCTTTTCACTGTTGAGTATTATGCTGGCTGTGGGATTGCTGTATTATTTTTAATGTGTTATTTAATTTGTTAATGTCATGTATCATGTTGAGTTTGTGGATATTTCTGGGGTAAATCCCACTTGATCACAAAGTGAAATGAAAGTCACTCTGTTGTGTCTGACTCTGTGTGACCCCATGGACTATACAATCCATGGAATTCTCTAGGCCAGAATACTGGAGTGGATAGTCTTTTCCATCTCTAGGGAATCTTCCCAAGCCAGGGATTGAACCCAGGTCTTCTGCATCGCAGACAGATTCTTTACCAGCTGAGCCACAAGGGAAGCCCAAGAATACTGGAGTGGGTAGCCTATCCCTTCTCCAGCGGATCTTTCCAAACCAGGAATTGAACTGGGTTCTCCTGCATTGCAAGTGGATTCTTTACCAACTGAGCTATCAGGGAATCTTTTTATTGTATTGTGAATTGGTTTGTTAACATTTTGTTGAAGCTTTTTTTGTATCTATGTTCATCAGTGATATTGGCTTGTAATTTTCTTTTTTTGTGTGTGATGTCTGTCAGGGTGATGCTGGCCTCATAGAATGAGTTCAGAAGTGTTCCTCCCTCTTCAGTTTTTCAGACTTGGTCAAAAAGGATATGCCTTAGGTGTCATATGAATGTTCACTAAAATTTACTTGTGAAGCTTGGACTTTTATTTTGGGGAGTTAAAAAAATTACTAGTATATATTATTGGCAATCAATCTATTCAGGTTTTCTGTTTCTTCCTTATTTGAGTCCTCAAAGATAGTGTGTTTCTAGGAATGGGATAGGAATTTATCCATTACTTATGGGTTGTCCATTTTATTGATGTATAACTCTTCATAGTAATTTCTTGTGATACTTCGTATTTTTGTAGTTTTGGTTGTCACTTCTCTTTCATTTAGACTTATTTGTTTGATCCCTTTCTTTTTCTTTCTTGATGAGTTTGGCTAAAGGTTTATCAAATTTGTTAATCTTTTCAATGGAGAAGGAAGTGGCAATCTGTTCCAGGATTTTTGCCTAGGAGATTCCATGGATAGAGGAGCCTGCAGGACTACAGTCCACGGGGTCACAAGAGTTGGACATGACTTACGACTTAACATCAACAGCAATCTTTTCAAAGAACCAGGTCTTAGTTTCATTTCTTTTTTCCTGTTGCTTTTTTGGTCTCCATTTTATTTATTTTTGTTCTGATCATTATTATATCTTTCTTCTACTAACTTTAGGTTTTGTTTGTTCTTCTTCATTTATTATTATTATTTTTTTACTTCCTTTAGGAACAAGTTCCTTTACATAGCGTATTTGAGAGTTTTCTTGTTTCCTTGTGTTGCTATAATCTTCCCATATGTACTGCTTTTGCTGCCTCTGTAGATTTTGGATTCTAGTGTTTCCATTTTCATTGATCTCCAGGGATTTTTAAAATTTTTCCTTTAGTCCTTCAGTAACCCATTGGTTGTTTAGTAGCATATTGTTTAGGCTTCATGTGCTTGTGTTGTTTCCAGTTGTGTTCTTATATTTAATTTCTAGTCTCAGTGTGTGGGCAGAAAGCTTGCTTGAAAAAAACCTTAGTCTTATATTTACTGACTTATTTTGTCACCTAGCATGTGATCTTGGAGAAGGCAATGGCACCCCACTCCAGTAGTCTTGCCTGGAAAGTCCCATGGATGGAGGAGCCTAGTAGGCTGCAGTCCATGGGATCGCTAGAGTCGGACACGACTGAGCGACTTCACTTTCACTTTTCACTTTCATGCATTGGAGAAGGAAATGGCACCCCACTCCAGTGTTCTTGCCTGGAGAATCCCAGGGACGGGGGAGCCTGGTGGGCTGCCGTCTATGGGGTCGAACAGAGTCAGACACAACTGAAGCGATTTAGCAGCAGCAGCAGCATGTCATCTATATACATAACTATATCTCTGCCTCTATAACTATGTATATGTGTGTGTGTATATATATATAAAACTTAATGTGTATTTAAATTTTTTAAAAATATATTTTAAGTTGATATTGAAATGCCTTTAACAACTCTGCATTTTATTCACCTTCCATGTTTAATATCTTTGACATTATATTTTGTATCTTTTTGTTTTATGTTTCTCTTAAATACTTTTTGTGATACAGTTGTTTTTTATTATTTTTGGCTTTTAAACTTCCTACTAACTTTATAAGTGATTTATCTACTACATTTACTGTTTCTTTCTGTTACCTATGAGTTTTTTTCCTTTTATAATTTTCATATTTTTCATATTAGTCTTTTCATTTAGAGAAATCACTTTAACATATATTATAAAGCCAGTTCGGTGGTGCTGATCTAAGCTTTTGCTTGTCTGTAGAAAAACCTATATCGCCTTCAAATCTGAATGATATCCTTGATATGCAAAGAAATGGCAACCCATTCCAGTATTCTTGCCTGGGAAATTCCATGGGCAGAGGAGCCTGGAAAGCCCCAGTCTATGGGGTTGTAAAGAGTCAGACACAACTTAGTGACTGAACACACACATTCTTTTTTGTAGGTTATATGCCTGTTCCTTCTGGTCTGCAAAGTTTCTGCTGTAAAATCAGCTGATGGTCTTATGGGAGTTCTCTTTTACCTACTAGTTCTTTCTCTCATGCTGCTTTTAATGTCTCTCTTTATATTTAATTTTTGACATTTTAATTAGAGTGTATCTTGTTGTGAACATCTTTGCTTCTATCTTGTTTGGAACTCTTTGTGCTTCTTGGACCTGGATGTCTGTTTCTTTCCCCAGGTTTGGCTCAGTTCAGTTCAGTTCAGTCACTCAGCCATGTCCGACTCTTTGTGACCCCAGGAATCCTGGCACGCCAGGCCTCCCTGTCCATCACCAACTCCCGGAGTTCACTCAAACTAAAGTCCATCGAGTCAGTGATGCCATCCAGCCATCTCATCCTCTGTGGTCCCCTTCTCCTCCTTCCCCCAATCCCTCCCAGCATCAGGGTCTTTTCCATTGAGTCAACTCTTTGCATGAGGTGGCCAAAGTATTGGAGTTTCAGCTTCAGCATCAGTTCTTCCAATGAACACCCAGGACTGATCTCCTTTAGGATGGACAGGTTGGATCTCCTTGCAGTCCAAGGGAATCTCAAGAGTCTTCTCCAACACCACAGTTCAAAAGTATCAATTCTTCATCATTCAGCTTTCTTCACAGTCCAACTCTCACATCCATACATGACCACTGGAAAAACCATAGTCTTGGCTAGATGGACCTTTGTTGGCAAAGTAATGTCTCTGCTTTTCAATATGCTGTCTAAGTTGGTCATAACTTTCCTTCCAAGGAATAAGAGTCTTTTAATTTCATGGCTGCAGTCATCATCTGCAGTGATTCTGGAGCCCCCCAAAATAAAGTCTGACACTGTTTCCACTGTTTCCCCGTCTATTTCCCATGAAATGATGTGACCAGATGCCATGATCTTAGTTTTCTGACTGTTGAACTTTAAGCCAACATTTTCACTCTCCTCTTTCAATTGCATCAAGAGGCTTTTTAGTTCCTCTTCACTTTCTGCCATAAGGCTGGTGTCATCTGCATATCTGAGGTTATTGATATTTCTCCCGGCAATCTTGATTCCAGCTTGTGCTTCTTCCAGCCCAGAGTTTCTCATGATGTACTCTGCACAGAAGTTAAATAAGCAGGGTGACAATATACAGCCTTGACATACTCCTTTTCCTATTTGGAACCAGTCTGTTGTTCCACGTCCAGTTCTAACTGTTGCTTCCTAATACACGTATAGGTGTCTCAAGAGGCAAGTCAGATGGTCTGGTATTCCCATCTCTTGAAGAATTTTCCACAGTTTATTGTGATCCACACAGTCAAAGGCTTTGACATAGTCAATAAAGCAGAAATAGATGTTTTTCTGGAACTCTCTTGCTTTTTCAATGATCCAGCGGATGTTGGCAATTTGATCTCTGGTTCCTCTGCCTTTTCTAAAACTAGCTTGAACATCTGGAAGTTCACAGTTGACGTACTGCTGAAGCCTGGCTTGGAGAATTTTGAGTATTACTTTACTAGCGTGTGAGATGAGTGCAGTTGTGCGGTAGTTCGAGCATTCTTTGGCATTGCCTTTCTTTGGGATTGGAATGAAAACTGACCTTTTCCAGTCCTGGGGCCACTGGTGAGTTTTCCAAATTTGCTGGCATATTGAGTGCAGCACTTTCACAGCATCATCTTTCAGGATTTGGAATAGCTCAACTGGAATTCCATTACTTCCACTAGCTTTGTTCGTAGTGATGCTTTCTAAGGCCCACTTTACTTCACATTCCAGGATGTCTAGCTCTAGGTGAGTGATAACACCATCGTGATTATCTTGGTCATGAAGCTCTTTTTTGTACAGTTCTTCTGGGTACTCTTGCCACTTCTTCTTAATATCTTCTGCTTCTGTTAGGTCCATACCGTTTCTATCCTTTATTGAGCCCATCTTTGCATGAAATATTCCCTTGGTATCTCTAATTTTCTTGAAGAGATCTCTAGTCTTTCCCATTCTGTTGTTTTCCTCTATTTGTTTGCATTGATCGATGAGGAAGACTTTCTTATCTCTCCTTGCTCTTCTTTGGAACTTTGCATTCAGATGCTTATATCTTTCCTTTTCTCCTTTGCTTTTCACTTCTCTTCTTTTCACAGCTCTTTGTAAGGCCTCCCCAGAGAGCCATTTTGCTTTTTTGCATTTCTTTTTCCATGGGGATGGTCTTGATCCCTGTCTCTTATACAATGTCACGAACCTCTGTCCATAGTTCATCAGGCACTCTATCAGATCTAGGCCCTTAAATCTCTTTCTCACTTCCACTGTATAATCATAAGGGATTTTATTTAGATCATACCAGAATGGTCTGGTGGTTTCCCCCACTTTCTTCAATTTAAGTCTGAATTTGGCAATAAGGAGTTCATGATCTGAGCCACAGTCAGCTCCCAGTCTTGTTTTTGCTGACTGTATAGAGCTTCTCCATCTTTGGCTGCAAAGAATATAATCAATCTGATTTTGGTGTTGACCATCTGGTGATGTCCATGTGTAGAGTCTTCTCTTGTGTTGTTGGAAGAGGGTGTTTGCTATGACCAGTGCATTCTCTTGGCAAAACTCTATTAGTCTTTGCCCTGCTTCATGCCATACTCTAAGGCCAAATTTGCCTGTTACTCCAGGTGTTTCTTGACTTCCTACTTTTGCATTCCAGTCCCCTATAATGAAAAGGACATCTTTTTTTTTGGTGTTAGTTCTAAAAGGTCTTGTAGGTCTTCATAGAACCATTCAACTTCAGCTTCTTCAGCGTTACTGGTTGAGGCATAGGCTTGGATTACCGTGATATTGAACAATTTGCCTTGGAAATGAACAGAGATCATTCTGTCATTTTTGAGATTGCATCCAAGTACTGCATTTTGGACTCTTTTGTGGACCATGATGGCTATTCCATTTCTTCTAAGGGATTCTTGCCCACAGTAGTAGATTTAATGGTCATCTGAGTTAAATTCACCCTTTCTAGTCCATTTTAGTTCACTGATTCCTAGAAAGTCAATATTCACTCTTGTCATCTCCTGTTTGACCACTTCCAATTTGCCTTGATTGATGGACCTGAGATTCCAGGTTAGGGAAAAGAAACCCTATTTATTTCTGCTATTTATTCAAAGCAGTTCTCTGCCTCTTTTTCTCTTCTCCTTCTGGGACCTCTATAATGTAAATGATAGTGTGCTTTATTTTTTGTCTCAGATATTTCTTAAACTACCTTTATTTTTTAAAAATTCTCTTCTTCTTCTTTTTTCTATTTAGCTTAGTTAATTTCCATTATTTTGTTTTCCAGTTCATGGATCCATTCCTTTGTATCATTTAATATACTATTGATTCCTTCTATTGCTTTTTAAAAATTTCAGTTTGTTCGATGCTTCATCTGTTTGATTCTTCTTTATGTTTTCCAGCTCTTTGTTAAAATTCCCCTGTTTTCGTCCATTCTTCTCTTGAATTCATTGAGCATCTTTATGACCATTATCTTTAACTCTTTATTGGACTGATTGCTTATCTCCACTTTGTTTAGTTATTTTTCTAAGGTTTTATCTTATTCCTTTATTTGGAACATATTTCTCTGTCTTATTTTACCTAATTGTCTTTGTTTATTTATAGTATTGGGCAGGTTTCTTATGCTTCCTGATCTTGGAGAATTGGCATTATATAGGAGATGTCTTATGTGGCATAGCAACTCACTTTCCTCTGGTCACCAGAGCTGTATGCTCTAGGATTGCCCCAATATGGGCTCAAGGGTCCCTTCTGTTGTGGCAGAGCTGGCTACATTGGGCATGCTGGTAGGTGGGCCTGGTCCCTGACTAACTGGCTACCAGTCCCTGCTGTGTGTAGTGACTATTGGATTGTTGGTGTGCAATTAGGTCTGACCCAGGATCCTTTCAAGTGACTTCCTCTGCACTAGAAGAACTCAGAGCATGTGAGACTTTTCTGTGTACATCCCTTAAGAGTAGAGTCTCTTTCCTGTGGCCTGCCAGCTCTCCCATACTTAAGCCCTGCTGGCCTTCAAAGTCTAACATTCTGGGTATACTTATTTTCCTGGTGGAGGACACTCAGGCTTGAGAGCCCAATGTGTGGCTGAAACCTTTCACTCTTGGAGAGAATCTCTTCAACTGTGGTTATCCTCCTTCTTTGAGTGTGTGGTCTTGATTGTACTGTCCCTCCTATTCATCTCATGTGGCTCTTCAGTTGTTGAAAATCTTTTCTGCTAGAGCTTTAGGTCTTTATCATTGATAGTTGCTCTGTAAATAATTGTAATTTTTTTGTGTGCCCACAGGAAGAGTGACCTTAGGGTCTTTCTACTTTGTCATGTTAGCCACACCCACCTCTGCCCATTGTTCTAGTCACATTTTTTTTTATTTTGAGTTGTATGTTTATATATATATATTTTAGATATTAACATCTTATCAGTATATGGTTTGCAAATGTTTTCTTTCATTTAGTAGGTTGCTTTTTCATTTTGTTGATGGATTAGTTTGCTGTGCAGAAGCTTTTATGATGTAGTCTCATTTACTTATTTTTGCTTTTGTTGCCTTTGCCTTTGATGCCAAATCTAAAAAAAATCATCAGAAAGACCTAACTACCCATGGATCTAACCATCCTAACCATCAAGGATCTAACCACCCATGTTTTGTTCTAGGAGTTTTATAACTGCAGGTCTTATGTTCAAGTCTTTAATTCTCCTGTTGTCTTTAACACTTCTACAAGAGGTAAGCTAGGGGAGGGAAAAAATAAAATATTTGCATCTGTTTTATTACCTGTACACATTGTATATTTGGGAATGAGACCAGGGTCAGGAGAAGCAGTTTATTTGCTGTTTAAATCATTTTATATTTACATAAATGATAGTACACTTTGATTATTTGTGATCTATGGTTATTCATGTATTTGTTCTCCTAATATTATACACAGTGATTAATTCACTGGTTTGTCCAGTGTTCTATCAGAATCAGGGAAGACCTGGATTGGCTGCTATAATGATTTGACTTTGAGACACGGTATTTACTATTATTATTGGTGCTGCCAAGCATATGCTTTTATTTAAAAAAACTAACAGACTTTATTAGAGCAGTTTCAGGTTATGGAAGAGTTGAACAGAAAGTACAGAGAGGTCTTATATATCCCCATCTCTCCCCCCCACCACTGCTTCCCCTCTCATTAACATCTTGCAATGATATGGTGCCTTTGTTACAAGTGATGAACCAAAATTAATACATTATGATCAACTAAAGTCCAGTGTTTACATCAAGGTTTACTCTCTGTGTTACACAGTTTTTGAATATTATTAACTGCATAATGCCATGTATCTAGTTTAACTGTGTTATACAGAATAGTTTTACTGTCCTAGAAATATCCTGTGCTTACCTAATTATCTCCCCAACTATCACCCTCCCCACTTAGAACACCTGTAAACTTCTGATCTTTTATACGGTCTCTGTAGTTTTTCCTTTTCCTAGAATGTGTTATGGTTGGAATCATACACTATATAACTTTTTCAGACTGGGTTCTTTCATGTAACCATTTCCTTTTAAATTTCCTACATGTCCTTTTGTGGCTTAACAGCTCCTCTCTTTTTTACTGTGGATGATATTCCACTGTAAGCTTACCACAGTTTATTCATCTACTCATTATTCATGAGTAATGCTCAAAATTCTCCAAGCCAGGCTTCAGCAATATGTGAACCAGGAACTTCCAGATGTTCAAGCTGGTTTTAGAAAAGGCAGAGGAACCAGAGATCAAATTGCCAACATCCGCTGGATCATGGAAAAAGCAAGAGAGTTCCAGAAAAACATCTATTTTTGCCTTATTGACTATGCCAAAGCCTTTGACTGTGTGGATCACAATAAACTGTGGAAAATTCTTCAAGAGATGGGAATACCAGACCACCTGACCTGCCTCTTGAGAAACCTACATGCATGTCAGGAAGCAACATTTAGAACTGGACATGGAACAACAGACTGGTTCCAAATAGGAAAAGGAGTACATCAAGGCTGTATATTGTCACCCTGCTTATTTAACTTCTATGCAGAGTACATTATGAGAAATGCTGGACTGGAAGAAGCACAAGCTGGAATCAAGATTGCCGGGAGAAATATCAATAACCTCACATATGCAGATGACACCAGCCTTATGGCAGAAAGTGAAGAGGAACTAAAAAGCCTTTTGCTGAAAGTGAAAGAGGAGAGTGAAAAGGTTGGTTTAAAACTCAACATTCAGAAAACTAAGATCATGGCATCTTGTCCCATCACTTCATGGGAAATAGATGGGGAAACAGTGGAAACAGTGTCAGACTTTATTTTTCTGGGCTCCAAAATCACTACAGATGGTGACTGCAGCCATGAAATTAAAAGACGCTTACTCCTTGGAAGGAAAGTTATGACCAACTTAGATAGCATATTGAAAAGCAGAGACATTACTTTGCCAACAAAGGTCCCTCTAGTCAAGGCTATGGTTTTT
This sequence comes from Bos indicus, assembly GCF_029378745.1. Lineage (NCBI taxonomy): Eukaryota > Metazoa > Chordata > Mammalia > Artiodactyla > Bovidae > Bos > Bos indicus. Next base: position 3,778,858 of record NC_091765.1, read on the forward strand.
CCAGTAATCATTTATGGATGCGAGAGTTGGACTGTGAAGAAGGCTGAGTGCCAAAGAATTGATGCTGTTGATCTGTGGTGTTGGAGAAGACTCTTGAGAGTCCCTTGGACTGCAAAGAGATCCAACCAGTCTGTCCTAAGGGAGATCAGCCCTGGGTGTTCTTTGGAAGGAATGATGCTAAAGCTGAAACTCCAGTACTTTGGCCACCTCATGCGAAGAGTTGACTCATTGGAAAAGACTCTGATGCTGGGAGGGATTGGGGGCAGGAGGAGAAGGGGATGACAGAGGATGAGATGGCTAGATGGCATCATCGACTCGATGGACATGAGTTTGAGTGAACTCCGGGAGTTGGTGATGGACAGGGAGGCCTGGCATGCTGCTATTCATGGGGTCGCAAAGAGTCGGACACGACTGAGAGACTGAACTGAACTGATTGAAGGACATCTTGATTGCTTCTGACTTTGGGCTAGTCTGTCTTTTAAGGTTAACACCCTGACTCTCTTTCTACCTGTAGTAGGCTAAAAAATAGCTTCCCAAAGATATTGAGGTGGTCCTAACCCCTGGATCCTGGGAATGTTACCTTATGGCAAAAAAGGACTTGTAGCTGGGTCTAGATTAAGGCAATAATCTACCATCTTTAGATGGTAGATTTTTCTGGATTATCCAAGTGCCAGAGGGAGGTTTTATGAGAAGAAGGTGATGTGACCACAGAGGCAGAGATTGGAGTTTTGTGATTATAAGCCAAAGGATGCCAGCAGCCTTCAGAGGCTGGTAGAGGCAGGAACCAATTCTTCTCAGTGGCTCAGGACTCTTCTTAGACTGTTATTTCAGCCCAGTGAAAACTGATGCACCACTTCTGGCCTCCAGAACTATGATAGAATAGATTTATGCTGTTTTAAGCCACCAAGGTTGTGTGATTTGTTACATCTGTTGCTGAAAATGAATATACTGACTGTGGTCCCTTGAAGATAGCCTGGTGAATTGTTCTCAGAGCACTCAGCTGGAGCAGGATGTTCCCTGTGACCCATCACCTGTCTAGAGCATGAATTATGTGCAGAGGAAACAAGGCCTGAGGATGGCTGGATTTTATTCACCTTAGCAGGTCACCTGCTCCTGCAGGTGACAGTCCTGCTGCTGCAACTCTCTCAAGCTGCCGAGTTCCTGTTCCTTTCTGACACCGGTTCTTCAACCTTTTCCTCAATCCCATGAGTATATTGTTATCTTTCTAATAAATAATGTGTGCAGAGTTATCTTCTGGTTTTTGTACCAAAAGAATTATCACCTAGAAATATTACTCTTTATTTCCTTGTTTCCACAAGTTACAATCTTATCATATATGAATGTGCAAGGGCTTCTAGAATATGTGAATGTTTTGGTGAAATAACTTTTTGTTTATGATATAAAAATATCAGCAGGATATTTCTCTTTAGCATTAATAGAGACTTTTTTGAAAAGCAGAGAGTTGGGATTGGGAAAAGATGGAAGAATAATTGTAAATGTATATAATTATAGAATTATAATTATGCGATTATAGAATTCATTTTTATTTGTCAATTTTAGTTTAGACTATAAGAATATCTCTGTAGAAAGGCAATAATGGCATACAGAACTAAGCCTGAATTATTTTTTCTAAAGCTTATTTTAATAAATTTCAGGCTATGTCAGTTTTCTCAGCATCGATGGAGTAGAGACTTAGGACATGCCCTTAGAAGAGAACATGATATACAGCAGATGCTCAGTTATTATCAGTTGAATTAATGATTAAATGAATAAACATGAATCTATTGAGCAGGTACAAAGGTTAAGATTCACCTATTGAGAAGGAGGTCATTCCTAAGAGATCACGTGATACAAATTGTAGGAAAGTTGTGAGACATCATCATTCTATTTTATTGATCTGAAAAGTGGCAGAAAAGATCAAGGGGAGAAAATAAGTAGAAAATGATTTCCAGCCTGATCTCATAAAATGCAAAACAGTGAGATGAAATCTTTCCCCTTTGCTGTATCATAAAGCAATGATGACCTGCTTAGGTAATCTACCAAGGAAATGTTTATGTATATATCCCTTAGCTATGCTTTTAATGCTTAGAATAGCAAAGAAAAAATACCATTCATTATTGGAAAAAAATCTCACGAATAAGTAATCAGGCATATCCAGGAGAAGTCGGGAGTGGTGCAAGACTGTTCTTGCTTTCTTTCCTTCAATCCCACAGCCACTTCCAACACGCCACCTATGAGCAGGAGTTGCCCTCTTTTTTCTGCCTTTGACACCAGCCCTGCTTGTTTTCAGCCACTGGTCCCATGCCTGCCTCTGTCCCTTCATACACAGGCGCTCATGGAGATCTGCTTCTTCATCTCTCAGGCTTTGATTTGAGCTGTCAGTTTTTCAGTTCATTTCAGTTTTTCCCTGGAAGCAACTGGAATGAGGGCGCTTCAGATGTGGCAGGTAGAAGAAAAGAATAAATAAAAAAGACAGCTTCCTGGTCCAACTTCAGGGACATATACAAGGGAACAAGCTGCCCCTGCTAAGACAGACTGTCTCTCAGTGTACATCCTGGTGTTCACTGTGTTGATGGAGTCTTTGTGTTCCTTTGATTAATCAAGTCCTGCTAATACTGCTCAATTTTTAACATACTGTATCATAATATTAAAAAATTCTGTCAGCGTTACATCCTTGAGGTATTATGCTAAAAAGATTCCCTGTTGCTTTCCTCTGCCTCCCATCTGTTTATCATTCTAGCAAGACAAGCTTTTGTAGAAGAGAGAGTAGACAGCTAAGACATAGTGTGATTTGGGACCTGGCTTAGGACCCACGTATTCACAATATTTTTTAAATTATATACTTCACGTTATTTTTCTATTTCTTTTCTCTGACATTTTAAAGGAGACACGCATTTAGGCTGCCAAGAACTGATTCACAGCGTAAAGCAGTTTCCTGTGCTGCACGCTGTTTGCATCCATGTGCTTTACACATAGTACCCATACTGTATATCCTAACTTCTCATGCAACACTTCTTTCCCCCTTGCTATCCACACATTTGTTCTTTACATCTGTGTCTCTATTTCTTCTTGGCAAGTAAGATCATCTCTACCATTTTTCTAGAGTCCACATATATGTATTAATATACAATATTTGTTTTTCTGACTTCCTTTACACTGTATGACAGTCTCTAGATCCATGCACATCTCTACAAATGAGCTTTTTATGGCTGAGTATTACTCCATTCTATATATTTGTACCACATCTTTATCCATTCTTCTGTTGTTGGACATTTAGGTTGTGTCCAGGTTCTGGCTATTGTACCAGTTTCCCTGGTGGCTCAGAGGATAAAGCATCTGCCTGCAATGCGGGAGACCGGGGTTTGATCCCTGGGTTGGGAAGATCCCCTGGAAAAGGAAATGGAAACCCACTCCTGTATTCTTGCCTGGAGAATCCTATGGACAGAGGAGCCTAGTGGGCTACAGTCCACGGGGTCGCAAAGAGTCGAACATGACTGAGCTACTGCACTTTCTTTCTTTCTGGCTATTGTAAATAGTGCTGCTATGAACACTGGGATGCATGTTGTCTTTTTGAATTATGGTTTTCTCTGGGATTTCTGGGTCACATGGATATATATATATGTATCGTTGATTCATTTTGCTATGCAGTGGAAGCTAACACAACATTGTAAAGCAGCTATAGTCCAGAAAAAATTAACTTTAAAAACCCAGAATAAAAAGAACCGGTTTACATTAGTCTTCTGTGAGAGAGGAGAGTCTTCTGGGTTTGAAATGCACAGGTGCTGGTTTTAATAGGGGAGGGTGATAATGTGGAGAGAAAGCTCAGGAGCCCTGAGTGCAGTACAGGAACGTTCTGTCCAGGTGGAATGACAGTTAGTTCTGTGATAACCAGGGGACCACCTGAGGCAGGGACAGAAGGCAAGGAAGGCCAGCTCTGCCTATAATTACAGGAACTCACAAGTTCCAGGGGGTTGGGAATTCCTTACAAACAATGCTCTTCTTGACTAAAGTAGTCTATTATTTTTAACTCTGCATTTGGAAATAATTTCAAATGTACAAATCGATAGCATTTTAAGAAAGCATGTATTTTGGTAAAATTAGTGAAGGCTTCAGGGGACAGGAAATCAAGGAGATGTTAAGATGAGGTCTTGTCTCATATTGTGGGTGGGTGGGTGCTGAGCAGGAAGAAGGCTCAGGAGTTATGGGGAACTTAACCCATGTTCCCTTGTGCTTCTCCATTTCCCCAGGCTGCTCTTAGCTTCCTGTAATTCTCTCCCCATCTCCCCTTTCTTGCCTTCTCTCATCTTCTACTGCCTGTCCTCACCTTCATTCCTTTCATTTCTCCTATCCTTCCCTTCCATTTTCACATCATAGTGAAATTTGCCTAATCATATCAGCCTCAGTTTCCTGAACCATAAAATGAGAATAAAATGTTCTCCTTATACTGTTTAACAGGGGTTAATATAGGTAATAAGGGATCCCTGGGTGGCTCAGTGGTAAAGAATTTGCCTGCCAGTGTGGGAGACATGGGTTCAGTCCCTGGGATGGGAGATCACCTGGAAGAGGAAATGCCAATCCACTCCAGCATTCTTGCTGGAGAATCCCATGGTCAGAGGAGACTGGCAGGCTGCAGTCCATGGGGTCACAAAGAGTCTGACGCAGCTGAGCGACTGAGCACCCATTCACACACGATATAGGTAAAGTGAGATAATGTGTAGAGTTCCTAATTCAATGCCTAGAACAGAATAAGGGCTCAATAATAATTATTTGCCTTTCTTTTCTAGTTTTCATTATTTTTATTCATAAAATGCTGATTAATAGTAACTATTTTCTTTTGTTCTGATCATATACCTCATAGAAATATTCCAAATTATTACAAGTAAAAAGTGCTGCATAACACTAGCAATGAACATTTAGAACTGAAAATAACATTTGCTTACAATAGCAACAAAAATATATAGGATATCCAGGAGTAAATCTAACAAAACATACACGACAACTATAGAGAAAAATGAAAGCCTTTATTGATGTGATAGTCAGTAAATAAGAGCCAAGGAGACTCAAAAAATGGAGAGATATGCACTCAGTATTTCACAATTTCAAAATTTTAAATAGCATTAAATAATCTTTTTTAAAGTATATATTAAAAAGCATTCAAGTAAGTTTTTTTCACTAAGAATATTCAACTGTAGTACAAACAAAACAAAAAGCCTCTCACTATCTCAGAGTTACATGAATGATTAGTTCTGGGTTATACAAAGTTTCTGGAGTATCCTACAGAGATGCCAAGAAAATGTATTTTAAATAACCTGGAAACTAAAAAACATGAACCTGGTAATATACATGGAAACTGTTTCCAGATGACTTGAAAATGTCCTCATGATGATCAAAACAGTGATAGCAAGAACAAATCAATTTGAAAATCAAATTGATTTTTAAAGTCAATGCAATTTAAATCTTAATCACAATAGGAATCCTAAAATTTACATGGAATAACGAAGGTCTAAGAATAGCAGGTTAAGCCTCTTGATGAGGGTGAAAGATGAGAGTGAAAAAAACTGGCTTAAAACTCAACATTCGAAAAACAAAGATTATGGCATCTGATTCCATCACTTCTTGGAAAACAGAAGAGGAAAAAGTGGAAGCAGTGACTGATTTTATTTTCTTGGGCTACAAAATCTCTGCAGACAGTGACTGCAGCCATAAAATTAAAAGACACCTGGTCTTTGGAAGAAAAACTATGGCAAACCTAGACAGCATATTAAAAGGCACAGAGATCACTTTGTTGACAAATGTGTAATTTGTCAAAGTTATGGTTCCCGGTGGCTCAAACAGTAAAGTATCTGCCTGCAGTGCAAAAGACCTGGGTTTGATCCCTGGGTGAGGAAGGTCCCCTGGAAAAGAAAATGGCAACCCACTCCAGTATTCTTGCCTGAAAAGTCTATGGACAGAGGAGCCTGGTGGGCTACAGTCCATGGGGTTGCAAAAGAGTCAGACAAGACTGAATAGCTAACACACATGTTTTTTCCAGTAGTCATATACAGATGTGAGAGTTGGACAATAAAGAAAGCTGAGCACCAAAGAATTGATGCCTTTGAATTGTGGTGCTGGGGAAGTCTCCTGAGAGTCCATTGGATAGTAAGGAGATCAAGTCAGTCAATCCTAAAGGAAATCAACCCTAAATAATCACTGGGAAGACTGATACTGAAGCTGAAGCTCCAATACTTCAGCCACCTGATGCAAAGAGTTGACTCACTGGAAAGAACCCTGATGTCGGGAAATATTGATGGCAAGGGGAGAAGAAGACAATAGAGGATGAGATGGACATACATTTGAGCAAACTCTGGGAGCTAGTAAAGGATGGGCAAGCCTGGAGTGCTGCAGTCCATGGAGTCACAGTCAGACATGACTTAGCCTCTAAACAACAACAACAATAGCAAGACAATCTTTGAAGAACCAAGGCAGGGCTACTTGCTCTAGGTACCATATCTTCTATAAAAGTATAGCCATTAGGATGGTGTAGTGTAGACACAAAAGACAGACCAGGGAATGGAGTGGGGGAGGGGAGAGATGGCAGGAGAAATAGGCAGAACAGGCCTATGTGTATATAGAAATTTGTTATTTGTAGAACACTGGGAAAATTACCTATACTTTTTGGAAAATTGGCTCTTTCCATGGAAATGTTTCATCAATTCTCTACATTTCACAATATGCAATAATGACTTCTAGGTGAAGCAAAACTAAAATATGAAATGTAAAATAGTACAGCATTTAAAAGGAAATATAAATTTTAAAATTTATTTAGAAGCACAAAAGACCATGAAAAGCAAAAGCAATGCTGGGAAAATTAGACAGCTACATGCAAAAGAATGAAATTAGAACATTCTCTAACAGCATACACAAAAATCAACTCAAAATGGATCAAAGACTTAAATGAAAGACTGGACACTATAAAACTCTTAGAGGAAAACTTAGGCAGAACAGTCTTTGACATAAATAGTGGCAATATTTTTTTTGATGCACCACGTAGAGTAATGAAAATGAAAACAAAAGTAAGCAAAGGGGACCTAATTAAACTTAAAAGCTTCTTCACAGCAAAGGAGACTGTCAACGAAATGAAAAGACAACCCACAGAATGGGAGAAACTATTTGCAAATTATGCAATTAACAAGGGATTAATCTCCAAAATATACAAACAGCTCATGAAGCTCTATGTCAAAAAAACAAACAACCCAATTAAAAAATGAGCAGAAGATCTGAATAGACATTTCCCCAAAGAAGACATACAGATGGGCGAAAAGCACATGAAAATATGTTCCTCATCACTAATTATAAGATAAATGAAAAAGCTACAGTGAGGTATCATCTCACATTGGTCAGAAAGGCCATCATCAACAAGTCTGCAAACAATAAAATCTGGAGAGAGTATGGAGGAAAGGGAATCCTCTAACACCGCTGGTGGGAATGTAAATTGGTACAACCACTGTGGAGAACAGTATGGAGATTCTTTCAACTTAAAATAGAACTATCACTCCTAGAGGAGAACATAGGCAAAACACTCTCTGACATACATCACAGCAGGATCCTCTATGACCCACCTCCCAGAATATTGGAAATAAAAGCAAAAATAAACAAATGGGACCTAATTAAACTTAAAAGCTTCTGCACAACAAAGGAAACTATTAGCAAGGTGAAAAGGCAGCCTTCAGAATGGGAGAAAACAATAGCAAATGAAGCAACTGACAAACAACTAATCCCAAAAATATACAAGCAACTCCTACAGCTCAACTCCAGAAAAATAAATGACCCAATCAAAAAATGGGCCAAAGAACTAAATAGACATTTCTCCAAAGAAGACATACAGATGGCTAACAAACACATGAAAAGATGCTCAACATCACTCATTATCAGAGAAATGCAAATCAAAACCACTATGAGGTACCATTTCACACCAGTCAGGATGGCTGCGATCCAAAAGTCTATAAGCAATAAATGCTGGAGAGGTGTGGAGAAAAGGGAACCCTCTTATACTGTTGGTGGGAATGCAAACTAGTACAGCCACTATGGAGAACAGTGTGGAGATTCCTTAAAAGACTGGAAATAGAACTGCCTTATGATCCAGCAATCCCACTGCTGGGCATACACACTGAGGAAACCAGAAGGGAAAGAGACACGTGTACCCCAATGTTCATCGCAGCACTGTTTATAATAGCCAGGACATGGAAGCAACCTAGATGCCCATCAGCAGATGAATGGATAAGAAAGCAGTGGTACATATACACAATGGAGTATTACTCAGCCATTAAAAAGAATACATTTGAATCAGTTCTAATGAGGTGGATGAAACTGGAACCTATTATACACAGTGAAGTAAGCCAGAAAGAAAAACACCAATACAGTATACTAACGCATATATATGGAATTTAGAAAGATAGTAACAATAACCCGTGTACAAGACAGCAAAAGAAACACTGATGTATAGAACAGTCTTATGGACTCTGTGGGAGAGGGAGAGGGTGGGGAGATTTGGGAGAATGGCATTGAAACATGTATAATATCATGTATGAAACGAGTCGCCAGTCCAGGTTCGATGCATGATACTGGATGCTTGGGGCTGGTGCACTGGGATGACCCAGAGGGAGGGTATGGGGAGGGAGGGGGGAGGAGGGTTCAGGATGGGGAGCACAGGTATGCCTGTGGCGGATTCATTTTGATGTTTGGCAAAACTAATACAATATTGTAAAGTTTTAAAAATAAAATAAAATTAAAAAAAAATAGAACTATCATATGATCCAGCAGTCTCACTCCTGAGTGTGTATTTGGAGAAAGCCATAATGTGAAAGGATACTTGCATCCCAGTGTTCATTGCAACAGTATTTAAAATAGCTGAAACATGGAAGCAACCTAAGTGTCCATCGACAGAGGAATGGATAAAGAAGCTGTGGTACATATATACAATGGAAGATTACTCAGCCATAAAAAGGAGCACATCTGTATCAGTTCTAATGAAGTGGGTGAACCTAGAGCCTATTATACAGAGTGAAGTAAGTCAGAGAAAAACAGATATTGTATATTAGTGCATATATATGAAATCTAGAAAGATGGTACTGATGAACCTAATTGCAGGGCAGGAATAGAGACACAGATGTAGAGAGCAGATTTGTGCACACAGTGAAGGAAGGAGGTGGGGGAAGGATTGAGAGAGTAGCATGCAAACATATACATTACCACGTGCAAGATGGTAATGGATAGCCAGTGAGGATTTGCTGTATGATGCAGGGAACTCAAACTGGTGCTCTGTGACAACCTAGAGGGGTGGGAGGTTGGAGGGAAGTTCAAGAGGGAAGGGACATATGTATGTCTATGGCCGATTCATGTTAATGTATGGGAGAAACCAGCACAACATTGTATAGCAATTACCCTCCAATTATAAAAAAATTTTAAAAAGAAATCCTAAAAAAAGAGGTAGTATGTATATACAATGGAATATTACTCAAACTTGAAAAAGAACAAGATAATGACATTTTCAGCAACATGGATAAACCTAGAAATCATCATACTGAGTGAGGTAAGTCAGACAGAGAAAGACAAATATGATATCACTCATATGTGGAATGTAATTTTAGAAAGATACAAATGAACTTATTTACAAAACAGACTTAGAGAAATTGAAAACAAACTTATGATGACCAAAGAGTAAATGTGGATGGGGGGAGTAAATTAGAAGTTTAGGATGAAGACACACACACACTACCATATATAAGATAAATAACCAACAAGGACCTACTGTATAGCACAGAGAACTTTTACCAATATTCTGTGATAATCTTTATGAGAAAAAAATCTAAAAAATTGTGTATATATGCATATGTATAACTGAGTCACCTTGCTAACTAACACCTGAAACTAACACCCCATTGTAAATCAACTGTAGCCCAATAAAATTAAAATATTAAAAACAAACAAAACTCTAGTCAGACAAAAAAAGAAAAATAAGAATATCTTTAGGACTTCAGGATAAGGAGAAATTTCTCAAAGCATTCAGAAGTTCCTACTATCAAGCAAACAATTGATAAATTTAGCTATGTTAAATTTAGAAAGCTCTTCCCAGGTGGCACAGCAGTAAAGAATCTGCCTGCAGTGCAGGAGATGCAGGTTCACTCCCTAGGTCAGGAAGATGATCTGGAGGAGGAGATGGCCACTATTCCAGTATTCTTGCCTGGAAGGTCCATGGACAGGAGAGCCTGGTAGGCTACAGTCCATGGGAGCACAGAGTCAGGCATGACTGAACACATACACAAATTTATAGATATGATACCATATATATACCATGAACAGGATAAAAAACAATTCATACAATAGGAAAAGATATGTACACCACATTAAACCATCAGTAAGAATTCACAATATATGTTTGCAAAAATATCAAAGACTTAGAACAGATATTTCACAGAGGACAAAACACAAATGAGTAATAATTTTATGAAAAGATGTTTAGTTTTTTCAGGCCTTCTGTCTGTTTTTTAATTGATTTGTTTGGGATTTTGTTTGATGTTGACTTCAACAAGTTATTTGTACAGTTTGAATATTAACCCCTTATCAGATACATCATTTACAAAGTCTTCTCCTATTCAATAGGTTGCCTTTTCATTTTGTTGATGGTTTCCTTCGTTGTGCAAAAGCTTATATGTTTGATTAAGTCTTATTTGTTTATTTTGCTTTTGTGTCCATTGCCTGTGGAGACAAATTAAAAAAAAAATTACTAAAACCAAAGGCAAAGAACTTATTGCCTGTCTTTTCTTCTAGGAGTGTTATGGTTTCAGGTCTTACGTTTAGGTCTTTAATCCATCTGAGTTTATTTTTATATTTGGTGTGTGGAAATGTTTTAGTTTGATGCTTTTACATGTGATTCCCAGTTTTCCCAAGACTGCTTATTGAGGAGACTGCCTCCTTTGTCATAGATTAATTAACCATGTGTGTGAGTTTATTTCTGGGCTGTCTTTCTGTTCCATTGATCTATGTGTCTGTTTTTGTACCACTAACATTCTATTTTGATTACTCTAGCTTTATAGTATAGTCTGGAGTTAGGGAGCAAGATTTCCCCAGTTCTGTTTTTCTTTCTCTAGGTTGTTTTGGTTATTCAGGGGCTTTTGTGTTTAAAACAAGCTTCAGAATTATTTGTTCTAGTTCTGTAACAAAATCATGGGTATTTTGATAGGAATTGCACTAAATCTGTCAATTGTTTTGGGTAGTATGGAAATTTTAACAGTTCTTCCAATTCATCAATACAGGATGTCTTTCCATTATTTATATTATCTTCATTTTCCTTAATCAATGTCTTTAGTTTTCAGAGAACGTGTCTTTCATCTCCTTGGTTAATTTATTCCTGGGCGTTTATTTTTTTTATTGAATTGTAAATGAGGTTGTTTTCTTGATTTCCCTTTCTGGTAGTTCATTATTCATGTATAGAAATGCCATAGATATCTGTATAGTAATATCTCTATAATAATAATATCTCTATAGTAATATTACTAACAGTTATTACTAATATTACTAATCATTATAGCAGTAATCCTGTAACTGAATTTATTGATGAATTCTAAGATATTTTTGGTGGAGTCTTCAGTATTTTCTATACATAAATAGTATCCTGTCATCTGCAAGTAAACTGAGTTACAGTGTTTCTCCTTTACTTCCAATTTGGATGCCTTTTATTTCTTTTTCTTGTCTGATTGCTGTGGATACGACTTCCAATAGAATATTTAGTACAGTGGTAAGAGTTGACATCCTTATCTTATTCCTGACCTTAGAGCAAAAGCCTTAGCATTCATTCATTCAGTGAGTATGATGTTATTGTGGGTTTGTCTTAAATAACCTTTATTATGATGACATATGTTCCCATCTTATGCAGTTTGTGCCCAGTAGCTTTGATGAGGGAACTGGACTTGAAGACAGTGTGGATTGAATCTTCTGGTGGTCACTTGTGGCTGACAAACTGGTGGGGAGTAATGCTAGGCCTGTAGGGGCTAGAACCAAAGCCCAGGGTCAGCCCAGCCTTCTCTCATGAAATGGTGGTCTCTGCCACGTTGGGGTCTGAGGGGCTGGAGCCACAGACCCGAGGAGGCTTGGCTTCTCCCTTGCGTGATGGTGGTCACTGCTCAGGCCAAGGGTGGGGCCAGATTCTGAGGGCTGGAGTCATAGTCCTGAGGGAACTCAGCTTCTCCTTGGCATGGCTGTGGTTGCCACCTTGTCCAGGGGTGGGATCAGGGCCTGAAGGGTTGCAACTGCAGTCCTGGAAGAGCTCACATTCTTCCTGGGGTGGTGACAGTCATCCTCTAGACTGAGGAGCCTTGTATGAACCTTAGCTTCTCCTCGTGCATGACAATGGCTGCTGCCTGGTCAGGGAGCAGGGCCAGAGCAGGAGGTGCCGGAGCCAGAGCCCTGGCACAGACTGCAGCTTTGGCTGGGGTGGCTCTAGTCGGCTGCCCAGGGTGCACCAGGCAGTTTTCAGTCTGCCACCTCTGTGCTGGGAGTGGGAGCAAGCATGCCTTGCATGCACTCTCCAAAAGAAGAGTCTTGGTTTCTTACGGCCATCTAGGAAACCCCACTGATGTTTAAACCAGCCAAGGGTACACATATGAGAGCTGCAATCCTGGACTGGGGTGTCTATGTGGGGCTCAAAACCCTCATTCTATAGGGAGGAGCCTCTAGCCTGTGATATCTTTCTCTTCCTCTGGGTCATCTGCCAGGAGTATGGGTCATAACTAGGTTTCCTCACCCCCTCTTCTATTAGAATCCATGTAGTTCTTTCTTTGTAACCCTTTTCATAGCAGAGGTACTCTAGTTTTCAGATTATACTTAGAGAAAGTTGCTCCATATGTAGTTGTAATTTGAATGTGTTTGTTGTGGGAGGTGAGCTCAGATTCTTCCTACTCTGCAGTCTCAATTCTGCCTCCACCTGTTTCATTAGTAATAGAAACTTTTAACAGTTAAACAATTAAATACCAAGCATTCAATTTTATCTTAAAGATTAGAAACACTTTCAAGTTCACCATACCATTTACAGTGTTATATCAAAGCTACATTTAATACATTCGAAAAGTTATAGTGGGAGAAAAAGAAACAAATAGGTGAAATATATTATTAGCATACTCTTTGTCTTCAAAGAAGTGAAGCAGGCATGCCACGTGACTGAACTTCCTAGAAGATCATGTAAAATGAGAAAGTAAGTTCCGATACTCAGACCTGTTTGTTTTATTTAAAGTTTAAGTCTGCTGTTGTATGGTACTTTCCTCACTCCTTCCCCCTGATAAAAGAAAAGTGCTGATATTTCATAAAAACTTTTTTCTGACTTTAACATAGAGCTTTTGAAAGTCTGAAGCCATTCTGTCTTGGGAGCTTTCTGATTACTCCTTCAAACTCCTTATTTGTTATTGGTCTGCCCAGGCTTTCTATTTCTTCTTCACTCAGTCTCAGTAGGTTATATGTTTTGCTAAGCATCTTTGTGCTTCTTACCAAAGAATGCCTTGTTTCTTTGTCACTAAGGTAAAAACAGTCATTTGTGTTTCTTCTGAAAACTTTAAGTTTTGCTTTTTAAAATGACTTCATCCAGAATTGATTATTGTGTGTGTGTAGGGAATTCAATTTAATCTTTTTCCACATGGATAATCAGTTGTCCAAAAACTGTTTATTGAATATTCATCCTCTTCTAATGATTTTTATATAGATTTGTTTCTAGACTTTTTATTCTATTTGATTGGTTTCTACCTCTTTCCTCAATATCAGCCTACACTATTTTAATTTCTAAAACTTTAAAATAAATCTTGATATTTGATAGAATAAATTGCTGCCATACTTAATTTATTCTTTGCATGTTTTATCTAGTCCTGACATTTTGTATCTCAGTATAAACTTTATAATCCATTTGTTATGCTCCATGAAAAACTCATGTGCAACATTGATTAAAATTTTAATTTATATCAATTTGGGGAGAATTAACATTTTTACAATACTGAGTCTCCTATCAATGAACATGATATCTCTTTACAATTGTTAGGTCTCCTTTAATGCCTTTCAATAAAGATTTATAATATCTTATATAATTTTGTATATATTTTAAAATATATACAAAAATACAGCCCATCACTATTCTAAATGGCATTTCTTTGTAAATTACATGGCCTATCTTCTTGTTATTGGTATATAGAAATGCAGTTGGTTTTTGAAATTGATATCACTGTCAAGCTCTTTCATTATTCTAATAACTTATCTGCATATTTTAAAAGCCCAGGTGGTAGAATTAATCACATTCTTCAATCTGTGACACTTCATTCTTTTCTTACCTTATTATTTACTTATTACTTTTTAATCTTTATTGCTGAGTGTGAAGTTTGTCATACATTTTTGTTAGATATGCTTCTCAAGTTGCAGAACTTATCTTATAATACTTAGAGTTTTATCAAGAGTAAAATATTGAATTAATTCAATGCCTTTTTGTGTCTATAGAGATAATGATATGATTTATCTACTTAATTTTGTTATTGTGGTGAGTAACACCAATAGATTTTCTAATATAAAACTTCTAGTGCAATCCTTAGGTAATCCCATCTTTATCATATTTTATAAGTTATTGATTGGATTTGGCTTTCTAATTTTTTTTTTAGGATTTCTACACCTATATCATGAGTTTGACAGGTTTTTATTTCTTCAATTGTTCTTGCCTTGCTTTTGTTATAAGGTTCAGATCAACCTGATGGGAATCAAGAGACTGTATCAGATTAGAATTATCTGTCATTGACTGTTGATAAAATCCTCTGGGCCTAGTTTCCTTGTGGAAAGGTTTTGAGTTACTAGTTTAATTCCTTTAATAGCTATGCATGCTAAGTCGTTTCAGTTGTGTCTGACTCTTTGTGACCCTATAGACTGTATCCCACCAGGCTCCTCTGTCCATGGGCTTTCCAGGCAAGAATACTGGAGTGGGTTGCCATGCCCTCCTCCAGGGGATCTCCTGATCCAAGGATAGAACCAGCCTATCTTATGTCTCCTGCATTGGCAAACAGATTCTTTGCCACTGAGCTACCTGGGAAGCCCATTAATAGCTCTCTGTCTATTCAAAGGTTTTATTTCCTTTTAACTCAATTTTTGCAAATTATATTTTTCTCGTAATTGTTAAATTTCACTTAAGTTTTCACATTTATTGATGACATTTCACAGGTTTTCTCATTAAGAATCAAAATACTGAATTAAACAGATGGTGATGATACTAAATAGAGTGTAAATTTCTCTAAGACTGCAGTTTAAAGTGTTACATCTTATTAAAGTTAAATCAAGTGTTACATCTTATTAAAGTTAAATTAAGTACAAAAATAAAAATATTTTAAAATTATTTTTCTTCTGTTTGGAGGCATGCAGAATTATTTATCAGGAAAAGAAATATTGAGCCACAGTCTTTACCAGGATAGACAGCTTTTCTCTCAATTTTTTCCTCTTAAGCCAAGATATATGGAGCCGCATAAAATGAATTACAAGTCTATAATTTTTTAAAAGATACTTATTCACTTTCTAGCATAGGGCAAATATTGTGTTATAAGAGAAACATATTTAATCATGATAATGCCTTGTATTTCCTTTTTCATACTTTATCTCATTATATCCTTTCAGTTCAGTCCCTCAGTCCTATCCGACTCTTTGTGACCCCATGAACCGCAGCATGCCAGGCCTTCCTGTCCTTTACCAGCTTTATATAGTTTTCGGCTTAAAAGTCACAAAGGTTAGTTGTAAACTCTAAAGTCATTTTGAGAAAGGACTCTGGAGAGTCTCCTGATAATAGTTTGCTTGAAAATACATGAGTTCATCCTTAATAGACTCAAACATTTAAGTCCCTACCTGACTTTTAAAGCCTAATTCTTTGGACTCTGGACTGGCTTATGTCTACTTGACTGTGTCAGTGGTCCAGAGTTATTCAAGGAAGAAATTAGAAATGAATCACTTGTGTATCCTGCTCAGATTATATTTGTGTGATCTTGAGAAAATGACTTAATGCTCCTTTACTTCCTCCTCTGTAAATCAAAGAGATTAGACAACATTGCTGATTTTTATTCCATCTGTTTTTATGGAAGCACTGTCACCTCTAACTCTGTTCCTAAGCACATGTTTGGAAACTCCCTCCCTTAGCCCTGTGCTGCATTGCATTTAACTACACTCATTTATTCATTCTCCATTTATTTTTAAAATCTTTTTATATGTTAGGCATTGGGGTAAGTACTGGGGTTATAGAGGTAATAGATTTTAATTCTTGCCTTAGTTATGGTTTAATGTGGAAGTCTGGGCGGTATCAATATGCCTAGGGTATTATAGAAAATCAGATGAGTAAGATTATATGATGTGGGAATCTTTGGGAACAAGTGATAATATGAAATCTAATTTGAAGGGCTAGTAGGAATTAGAGAAAATGACAGAGAAAGAAGTTCCAGGCAGAGGGAACAGATTCTGCAAAGATTGGGAGGCTTGTAACCAAATAATGTCTTTGATTTCTTGAGAGAAAATGCATGTATGAGGGGAAGAGATGAGGCTAGAGATTTGTACAGGGGTCAGATTATAAAAGGTCTATAAGTCATGCTGAGGAATTACCATGTTGAGTATTTTTAGATTTCCAGAAGGATTTTATGAGGGGAGGAAAACATTAGGGTTTCATTTTAAAGATTCTTCTGGCTTCAGTGGAAACATGCAAAAGTGATTATGAAGCGTATTACAGATTAGGCTTGATTCAACTCTTATTTCAACTCCCTTCTATTATATCTTTTCATAATGTGAAGTGAAAGTCACTCGTCATGTCCAACTCTTTGTGACCCATGGACTATACATGGAATTCCATGGAATTCTCTAGGCCAGAATACTGGAGTGAGTAGCCTTTCCTTTCTCCAGGGGATCTTCCCAATCCAGGGATCAAACCCGGGTCTCCCACATTGTAGACAGATTCTTTACCAGCTGAGCAACAAGGGAAGTTCTTTCATAATGTAAGAGCTGGAAATCCAAAGCGAACATTTATCCAAACTCCCTTAATACATGACTTAGGGCCTGTACTAGGTACAGATGCATTCACACAAAAGTAAAAGCTAAACAAAACAAAACAAAAAAAACTGATATGAAGCTGAGTTTCGTGAGAGGCAGACTATGAAGATCCAGTTTGCTGGGGTGGAAAACTAGAGGAGGTGGCATAATTTTGGAACTTGAACTGTTGTTATTGGGAAAAGTCTAACACCAGCCAACTGATCGAAACATGAATCCATCAAGTGGAGGTAAAGATAGAAACTCCTTGAGAGGCCCAGTTCTGTGCTGTGGTTAGTGAGGTCACCACATGGTCTGTTTTCACAGCTCACTCGCAATTCTATGAATAATTCATATCACTTAGTAATTCCTTTCTTCTTTAACCAGGTAAAGAAGATTCTGTTGTCTGGGACTATGAACCCTGACCAACTCGTAGGAGGGTAAATTAAAGAAGTTGCAGTAGAATTTAATAGATGGTAAAGATACAAAGCATGTTATGAGATTATTAGTTATTCTTTATGTGGGAATTTTTCTGTAGGTATAATGCTTATATATGACCCTTTTAAGTTTAAACACATTGCCCAAGTAAAATGATCCCTACTGAGTCTTTGCCTGGGCTTAGAGATATGAACCGTATACAGGAGCTTGAACTTTATATTTCACCCTTCTACACAAAACTATAATGAGTTTCATATACCACATAAATCTTAAATATTTGTCTAGCTGAAGACAGAGAAGGCAATGGCACCCTACTCCAATACTCTTGCCTGGAACATGCCATGGACGGAGGAGCCTGGTAGGCTGCAGTCCATGGGGTTGCTAAGAGTCAGGCACGACTTCACTTTCAGTTTCACTTTTCGCTTTCATGCGTTGGAGAAGGAAATGGCACCCCACTCCAGTGTTCTTGCCTGGAGAATCCCTGGGATGGGGGAGCCTGGTGGGCTGCAGTCTATGGGGTCGCACAGAGTCGGACATGACTGAAGCGACTTAGCAGCAGCAGCAGCAGCAGCAGCAACAGCTAGCGAAGAAGTCAACAAACTCAAAAGCAAGGTAACAAAGTGGCTGTTAGCTCTTTGGCAGTGTAGGAACAGACTCACAAATATAGTTAACAATAAATAAGCTTTAGTTCTATGTAAGTATTGAAAAAAAATAAAATTATCTCCTACAAAATTGGTGCAGTGCCATAGTTACTGAATGATACTTATTTAACAATATTTACTGGCTCAATACATCACAGAGAACACAATATTTTTTTGTGTGTGGTTCATTTCAGACTAAACAATGGTATTAGTTACCTTCCTTGAAGATGAATGTGAACAGCATTCAGTGAGATTTAGTTTCTTAAAAAAAAAAAAAATACTTCTTGCAACCTGAGAGCTAGTTATTTATCACCTCAATGAATAATATTTTGGGGGGGAGACATTTTATGTAGGAAGGACTATTAGTAATAGGTAATTTCACGAACTAGGATATATAAGGATATTTCATGTCATGATAAGTTTCTTTGTTTTATAGGAAGGGAAATAAAAGTAATTCATTGTACAAACAACTTCCCTACTATCTCTTACTCAGGATTCTTAGTGGGGGTCCTGCTTTAATTAGTTTTAAAAAATGTAAATTTATTACCAAGAGTTATGTGGCTATACAAATCTCTAGGAGATTTAGCAGATTTGGAGGCTGAAAAGCCAGCAGATTGTTCAAATCATGCCCTGCTACTGATGGGCAGGTGTGGCAGCTCACATCACTCAAGACCGGCTTCTGATGTTCCATTTCAAAGCAGATCAATGTCATATCATATTTACCTTGGATGAATGTACTCCCCTCAGCTCCTCCCTCTTCCTGTTAGTCTTGCCTTGAGCAGTTGACTGGCAGAACCCTTGGTCATTACCTGAGTGCAGGTTGTGAAGGCTCTGGGTAAACTGTTTTACCTGGAGGAGGCAGGACTTTAATGGTCGGAAATTCCCGTATATGTGAGGTTGTGTACAGGTTATGCAATCTCAACATGTGGCAGATATCCACTATACTATATCCTCTGACAAATCAGGAAGTCAATCATGGGCAAGGGAGTATATAATTCCCTCCCAATCTCTGGTCTGGTTTCATTCAGTCTTGCATTTAAAAAGCAGCTCAGGAGTGAGAAACTAGTGTAGAAATGGCAGTGGCCCTTGGATATTGGGCTGTCGATTGATTTTTACCTTCACGATTATGAATTTGTATGTCAAGTATAGATGTGCCCAATACATAATAGCCAAGATACAGAATATTTGAAAAAACAATGAACTTTGGCAGGAAGATCTTAAATTATTTCCAGATACAAGTATGTTTGTAAATGTCACCCTTTTACAAAACCTCAAGGTGATCTAGGAAAAAAAGGTTGACTTTTGCTCTTTAATGAATGGATTTCATAAAAATTGAGGGATTTCAAGGGGAAAGCATCAACTCAACAGACCCAGTGTATATGGAAACTGTCTGGGAGTGATGGAAAGCAGTTATCCCAGGAAGGTGGTGGATGATATGGGGAGATGGCAATGACTGGAACCTTTTTCGGTGATATAGGTTCAAGGAGCAGTAATGTTAGTTTTCTTCAGGCTTCACTTGAGAAAAAAGTAATGGAAGGGGGATTAGGCTTTCTGTCCAGTTCAGTCACTTAGTCGTGTCCAACTCTTTGTGACCACATGGACTGAAGCATGTCAGGCTTTCCTGTCCATCACCAATTCCCGGAGCTTGCTCAAACTCATGTCCATCCAGTCGGTGATTCCATCCAACCAGGTCAGCTAAATGGGGTGAGAAATGGGTGTGGCAGTCCATAAGAAAGTGCAGAGACAGAATAGCAAGAAAGATGTGACCAGGGGACTCAAGACCTCAAGGATCAAGAGTCCCACTGACCAATTCCATATCGCCTTTATTGAGCTCTTGGTATGCTGGTGGTGTCTAGTTTTATAGATAACACATGGTTCCCATACCCCCAGTCACATTCCAGGGTTAGTGTTCTTCTTTGTACCTTTATGTTATCTCCTAGTACCAAGGACATCATACAGCAGGGGTAGTGATCCTTGCAAGAACATCAGAGAACAATCAGTGTGTGCATAGGCAGCATTCTAACTTGAGCTGACCTGTTATTCCTAATCTGCACCTCCTGCCCTCCCACTGCTCATGCGGGTCTCACTAACCTTAGCTAATCAGCCCATGTACCCTGGTTACTTTAAACTGTATTTCCTGTTGTTTTCTCAAGGCTTCAAAAAGACATCTGGTTGTTTTCCCACAGTTCCCTTCTCCTCTTGCCTTCAATCTTTCCCAACATCACGGTCTTTTCAAATGAGTCAGCTCTTTGCATCAGTTGGCCAAAGTACTAGAGCTTCAGCTTCAGCGTCAGTCCTTCCAGTGAATATTCAGGAATGATTTTCTTTAGGATGGACTTGTTGGATCTCCTTGCAGTCCAAGGAGCTCTCAAGAGTCTTCTCCACCACTGCACATGGTTCAAAAGCATCAGTTCTTCAGTACTCAGCTTCCTTTTTAGTCCAACTCTCACATCCATACATGACTACTAGAAATACCATAGCTTTGACTAGATGGACCTTTGTTGGCAAAGTAATGTCTCTGCTTTTTAATATGCTGTCTAGGTTGGTCATAGCTTTACTTCTGAGGAGCAAGCAGGAAGTCAAGTTTTTTTTTTTTTTTTGGATTTATAAACTGGCTTTATTAAAATTAAGAACATCTGTTTATGATGTAGGATCAGTTAGGATACAAGTCAAGCAGAAGACTGGGAGAAGATAGTATCAATGCAAATGTCTGACAAAGAACTAAAGCTGAAAATATACAAAGAATTATTAAACATATAAAGACCAACAATTTAATAAAAATATTGGGCAAAATAGATGAAAAAAGTTATTCTTTTTTTAAATTTTATTTTTAAACTTTACAATATTGTATTAGTTTTGCCAAATATCGAAATGAATCCACCACAGGTATACCTGTGTTCCCCATCCTGAACCCTCCTCCCTCCTCCCTCCCCATACCCTCCCTCTGGGTCATCCCAGTGCACCAGCCCCAAGCATCCAGTATCATGCATCGAACCTGGACTGGCGACTCATTTCATACATGATATTATACATGTTTCAATGCCATTCTCACAAATCATCCCACCCTCTCCCTCTCCCACAGAGTCCATAAGACTGATCTATACTTCAGTGTCTCTTTTGCTGTCTCGTACACAGGGTTATCGTTACCATCTTTCTAAATTCCATATATATGCATTAGTATACTGTATTGGTGTTTTTCTTTCTGGCTTATTTCATTCTGTATAATAGGTTCCAGTTTCATCCATCTCATTAGAACTGATTCAAATGTATTCTTTTTAATGGCTGAGTAATACTCCATTGTGTATATGTACCACCGCTTTCTTATCCATTCATCTGCTGATGGGCATCTAGGTTGCTTCCATGTCCTGGCTATTATAAACAGTGCTGCAATGAACATTGGGGTACACGTGTCTCTTTATCTTCTGGTTTCCTCAGTGTGTATGCCCAGCAGTGGGATTGCTGGATCATAAGGCAGTTCTATTTCCAGTTTTTTAAGGAGTCTCCACACTGTTCTCCATAGTGGCTGTACTAGTTTGCATTCCCACCAACAGTATAAGAGAGTTCCCTTTTCTCCACACCCTCTCCAGCATTTATTGCTTGTAGACTTTTGGATGGCAGCCATTCTGACTGGCGTGAAATGGTACCTCATAGTGGTTTTGATTTGCATTTCTCTGATAATGAGTGATGTTGAGCATCTTTTCATGTGTTTGTTAGCCATCTATATGTCTTCTTTGGAGAAATGTCTATTTCGTTCTTTGGCCCATTTTTTGATTGGGTCATTTATTTTTCTGGAGTTGAGCTGTAGGAGTTGCTTGTATATTTTTGGGATTAGTTGTTTGTCAGTTGCTTCATTTGCTATTATTTTCTCCCATTCTGAAGGCTGCCTTTTCACCTTGCTAACAGTTTCCTTTGTTGTGCAGAAGCTTTTAAGTTTAATTAGGTCCCATTTGTTTATTTTTGCTTTTATTTCCAATATTCTGAGAGGTGGGTCATAGAGGATCCTGCTGTGATGTATGTCGGAGAGTGTTTTGCCTATGTTCTCCTCTAGGAGTTTTATAGTTTCTGGTCTTACGTTGAGATCTTTAATCCATTTTGAGTTTATTTTTGTGTATGGTGTTAGAAAGTGTTCTAGTTTCATTCTTTTACAAGTGGTTGACCAGTTTTCCCAGCACCACTTGTTAAAGAGATTGTCTTTAATCCATTGTATATTCTTGCCTCCTTTGTCAAAGATAAGGTGTCCATATGTATGTGGATTTATCTCTGGGCTTTCTATTTTGTTCCATTGATCAATATTTCTGTCTTTGTGCCAGTACCATACTGTCTTGATAACTGTGGCTTTGTAATAGAGCGTGAAGTCAGGTAGGTTGATTCCTCCAGTTCCCTTCTTCTTTCTCAAGATAGCTTTGGCTATTCGAGGTTTTTTGCATTTCCATACAAATTGTGAAATTATTTGTTCTAGCTCTGTGAAGAATACTGTTGGTAGCTTGATAGGGATTGCATTGAATCTATAAATTGGTTTGGGTAGTATACTCATTTTCACTATATTGATTCTTCCAATCCATGAACATGGTATATTTCTCCATCTATTAGTGTCCTCTTTGATTTCTTTCACCAGTGTTTTATAGTTTTCTATATATAGGTCTTTCGTTTCTTTAGGTAGATATATTCCTAAGTATTTTATTCTTTCCGTTGCAATGGTGAATGGAACTATTTCCTTAATTTCTCTTTCTGTTTTCTCATTATTAGTGTATAGGAATGCAAGGGATTTCTGTGTGTTGATTTTATATCCTGAAACTTTACTATAATCATTGATTAGTTCTAGTAATTTTCTGGTGGAGTCTTTAGGGTTTTCTATGTAGAGGATCATGTCATCTGCAAATAGTGAGAGTTTTACTTCTTCTGTTCCAATTTGGATTCCTTTTATTTCTTTTTCTGCTCCGATTGCTGTGGCCAAAACTTCCAAAACTATGTTGAATAGTAATGGTGAAAGTGGGCACCCTTGTCTTGTTCCTGACTTTAGAGGAAATGCTGTCAATTTTTCACCATTGAGGATAATGTTCGCTGTGGGTTTGTCATATATAGCTTTTATTATGTTGAGGTATGTTCCTTCTATTCCTGCTTTCTGGAGAGTTTTTATCATAAATGGATGTTGAATTTTGTCAAAGGCTTTCTCTGCATCTATTGAGATAATCATATGGTTTTTATTTTTCAATTTGTTAATGTGGTGTATTACATTGATTGATTTGCAGATATTGAAGAATCCTTGCATCCCTGGGATAAAGCCCACTTGGTCATGATCTTGGTCATGATCACTTGGTGTATGATCTTTTTAATGTGTTGTTGGATTCTGATTGCTAGAATTTTGTTAAGGATTTTTGCATCTATGTTCATCAGTGATATTGGCCTGTAGTTTTCTTTTTTTGTGGGATCTTTGTCAGGTTTTGGTATTAGGGTGATGGTGGCCTCATAGAATGAGTTTGGAAGTTTACCTTCCTCTGCAATTTTCTGGAAGAGTTTGAGCAGGATAGGTGTTAGCTCTTCTCTAAAATTTTAGTAGAATTCAGCTGTGAAGCCGTCTGGACCTGGGCTTTTGTTTGCTGGAAGATTTCTGATTACAATTTCCATTTCCGTGCTTGTGATGGGTCTGTTAAGATTTTCTATTTCTTCCTGGTCCAGTTTTGGAAAGTTGTACTTTTCTAAGAATTTTTCCATTTCTTCCATGTTGTCCATTTTATTGGCATATAATTGTTGATAGTAGTCTCTTATGAACCTTTGTATTTCTGTGTTGTCTGTTGTGATCTCTCCATTTTCATTTCTAATTTTATTGATTTGATTTTTCTCCCTTTGTTTCTTGATGAGTCTGGCTAATGGTTTGTCAATTTTATTTATCCTTTCAAAGAACCAGCTTTTGGCTTTGTTGATTTTTGCTATGGTCTCTTTTGTATTTATTTCTGCCCTAATTTTTAAGTTTTCTTTCCTTCTACTAACCCTGGGGTTCTTCATTTCTTCCTTTTCTAGTTGCTTTAGGTGTAGGGTTAGGTTATTTATTTGACTTTTTTTCTTGTTTCTTGAGGTATGCCTGTATTGCTATGAACTTTCCCCTTAGGACTGCTTTTACAGTGTCCCACAGGTTTTGGGTTGTTGTGTCTTCATTTTCATTCGTTTCTATGAAAATTTTGGTTTCTTTTTTGATTTCTTCTGTGATTTGTTGGTTATTCAGCAGCGTGTTGTTCAGCCTCCATATGTTGGAATTTTTAATAGTTTTTCTCCTGTAATTGAGATCTAATCTTACTGCATTGTGGTCAGAAAAGATGCTTGGAATGATTTCTACTTTTTTGAATTTACCAAGGCTAGATTTATGGCCCAGGATGTGATCTATCCTGGAGAAAGTTCCATGTGCGCTTGAGATAAAGGTGAAATTCATTGTTTTGGGATGAAATGTCCTATATATATCAATTAGGTCTAACTGTTCTATTGTATCCTTTCACGTTTGTGTTTCCTTGTTAATTTTCTGTTTGGTTGATCTATCCATAGGTGTGAGTGGGGTATTAAAGTCTCCCACTATTATTGTGTTATTGTTGATTTCTCCTTTCATACTTGTTAGCATTTGTCTTACATATTGCAGCGCTCCCATGTTGGGTGCATATATATTTATAATTGTTATATCTTCTTCTTGGATTGATCCTTTGATCATTATGTAGTGATCTTCTTTGTCTCTTTTCACAGCCTTTGTTTTAAAGTCTATTTTATCTGATATAAGTATTGCTACTCCTGCTTTCTTTTGGTCCCTATTTGCATGGAAAATCTTTTTCCAGCCCTTCACTTTCAGTCTGTATGTGCCCCCTGTTTTGAGGTGGGTCTCTTGTAGACAATATATGTAGGGGTCTTGTTTTTGTATCCATTCAGCCAGTCTTTGTCTTTTGGTTGGGGCATTCAACCCATTTACGTTTAAGGGAATTACTGAAAAGTATGATCCCGTTGCCATTTACTTTATTGTTTTGGGTTCGGATTTATACACCATTTTTGTGTTTCCTGTCTAGAGAATATCCTTTACTATTTGTTGGAGAGCTGGTTTGGTGGTGCAGAATTCTCTCAGCTTTTGCTTGTCTGAAAAGCTTTTGATTTCTCCTTCATACTTGAATGAAATCCTTGCTGGGTACAATAATCTGGGCTGTAGGTTATTTTCTTTCATCATTTTAAGTATGTCTTGCCATTCCCTCCTGGCTTGAAGAGTTTCTATTGAAAGATCAGCTGTTATCCTTATGGGAATTCCCTTGTATGTTATTTGTTGTTTTTCCCTTGCTGCTTTTAATATTTGTTCTTTGTGTTTGATCTTTGTTAATTTGATTAATATGTGTCTTGGGGTGTTTCGCCTTGGGTTTATCCTGTTTGGGACTCTCTGGGTTTCCTGGACTTGGGTGATTATTTCCTTCCCCATTTTAGGGAAGTTTTCAACTATTATCTCTTCAAGTATTTTCTCATGGTCTTTCTTTTTGTCTTCTTCTTCTGGGACCCCTATGATTCAAATGTTGTAGCGTTTAATATTGTCCTGGAGGTCTCTGAGATTGTCCTCATTTCTTTTAATTCGTTTTTCTTTTATCCTCTCTGATTCATTTATTTCTACCATTCTATCTTCTAATTCACTAATCCTATATTCTGCCTCTGTTATTCTACTATTTGTTGCCTCCAGAGTGTTTTTAATTTCATTTATTGCATTATTCATTATATATTGACTTTCTTTTATTTCTTCTAGGTCTTTGTTAAACCTTTCTTGCATCTTCTCAATCTTTGTCTCCAGGCTATTTATCTGTGATTCCATTTTGATTTCAAGATTTTGGATCAATATCACTATCATTTTTCGGAATTCTTTATCAGGTAGATTCCCTATCTCTTCCTCTTTTGTTTGGTTTGGTGGGCATTTATCCTGTTCCTTTATCTGCTGGGTATTCCTCTGTCTCTTCGTCTTGTTTAAATTGCTGAGTTTGGGGTGTCCTTTCTGTATTCTGGCAGTTTGTGGAGTTCTCTTTATTGTGGTGTTTCCTTGCTCTGTGTGGGTTTGTACAGGTGGCTTGTCAAGGTTTCTTGGTTAGGGAAGCTTGTGTCAGTGTTCTGGTGGGTGGAGCTGTATTTCTTCTCTCTGGAGTGCAATGAAATGTCCAGTATTGAGTTATGGGATGTCTATGGTTTGGGGGTGACTTTGGGCTGCCTGTATCTTGGAGCTCAGGGCTGTGTTCCTTGCTGCTGGAGAATTTGCTTTGTATGTCTTGCCCTGAAACTTGTTTCACCCAGAGAGGTTTACAGCGTTATATGGAGAAGAAAAGAGTGAGGAGGGAGTTAGAGGTGACCCGAATGAGACGAGGTGGAATCAATAGAGGAGAGAGTGGGCTATTCAGTAATCTCTTCCTTATGTGCACTCCACAACTGGACCGCTCAGAGTTTTTCACAGAGTTATACAGAGAAGAGAAGAAGGAGGAAGGTGGCAGAGGTGGCCAGGAGTATAAATGGGGCGAATGAAAAGGAGGGAGACAGATCCAGCCAGTAATCAGTTCCCTAAGTGTTCTCCACCGTCTGGAACACACAGAAATTCACAGAGTTGGGTAGAGTAGAGAGGGGTTAGGGAGGAGACACAGGCGACCTGGTGGAGAAAAAGGAGAGTCCAAAGGGAGAGAGAGCAGTTAAGCCAGTAATCTCGCTCCCTAGTGAAAAATGGGTACTGAAGATTGGGTTCTTAAAGGTACAAAATTGGTAACAAATACATAAAAGAAGCAAAAATTAAAAATCTAGAGTAGAGTTTGGAATTTCAAAAATACAATGTTAAAGAAAAGAAGAAGGAAAAGAAAGAGAGAAAAAATGAACAAACAAATACAAACAAGGTCGTGAAAATTATAAAGAAAATATAGGTACAAAATCGATAACTAATACCAAAAAGCAAAAGTTAAAAACCTAGAATAGAGTTTGGAATTTCAAAAATACAATGTGTAAAAAAGAAGAAGAAAAAGAAAGAGAAACAAACAAGAACAAACAAAGTCGCATAAATTATAAAAAAAAAAAAATACAGATACAAAATTGATAACAAATACCAAAAAGCATAAATTAAAAATCTAGAGTAGAATTTGGAATTTCAGATATACAATGTTATTTAAAAGAAGAAGAGAAAGAAACAGAGAAAAAGAAAAAAGAAAAAAGGGTCACAGAAATTATATATATATATAAAAAAAAAACTATAGGTACAAAATTGATAACAAATACCAAAAAGCTAAAATTAAAAATCTAGAGTAAAAAAAAAAAAAATCTAGAGTAGAGTTTGGAATTTCAAAAATACAATGTTAAAGAAAAGAAGGAAAAAAAAAAAGGTCAAAAATTATAAAAAATAATATATATATATGAAGTTTACTTTAAAAAAATAGGGTCTTCTTTTTTTTTTTTTGCAAAGTAATTGGTTATAAAAGTGGAAATTAAAGGAATAATAGAGGACTTAAAATTTTTTTAATTAAAAAAAAAGAAAGAATGATCGTACAAATAGTAAAAATATATCTAGGACTTTCTCCAGTTTTGTTGTGAGTATTGTGGGTTCAGTTCATTTTTGGCTAGTTCCTTGGTCCGACTTATATTTCTCAAGATCTATAGGCCCCTTCCTATGTAGTTGGTACTAACCACAGGGTTTTAATCTATTGCCTGTAGCTTCCAAGGCGGTTCCCTCTGTTATAGCTTCTTCTGTTTGCTGGTCTCTTCAGTGTCTGGTTTCCACCCTGACACAAAGGTGACGGTGGAGGACACTTTTTTTTTTTTTTTTTATTAGGCTCAAATTGTTCAGTCGCGCTGAGGGGAGGTAGGGAGGGATGCTGCAAACAAATAACACTGGCGTGTGCTCGAAGTGCCTCAGCCACACTGGGTCTACCCCCTGTTCACAGCGTGTGTAGCCTCTCTGCTCACACTGCTCAGGCTCTAGGTTGCACCGCTGGGAACCATCCGCGGCCGGCCCTGGGCTGCCTGTACGTCCCAGGTCCAAGCCACTCAGGTTCAGGCACTCAGGTAGTCCTCAGAGGCGCAGACTCGGTTGGGCCTGCGTTTTGTGCCCTTCCCAGATCCGAGCAGCTCAGGTGATGAGGTTTTTGGCACGCGCGATTGCTGTGACTTATCGCCTCCCCGCCGCTTGGTCATCTAGGTGTGCACCGGCACACCTTCTCAGGCAGATGTTGACCGTCCAGACCCCCCAAGAAGTTTTAGTTAGCAAAGAAGCCTGCTTACAGTTTTATAGATAATGTCTCTCTGGGGCTGCAATTGCCCCCCTTCCGGCTCTGGCTGCCTATCACCGGAGGGGGATGGTCTGCTGCCGGCTATCTCTGTTTAGTCCTTTGTTCCATGCACGGGCCTGGCGGTGTCATAGGTTAGGGCTGGCTTTTCGCGCGGTAGATATCCCACAGTCTGGTTTGCTAGCCCAAATTATTTCGCTCAGATAGCGCTCGGGGTATTCAGGCCAGATTCTTGCGGGATGCAGCCCGCGCCGTGCCTCCCTGCCCAGCCCCCTCTTGCTAATGGCAGATGCAGGCGTCTACGCTGCTTCTCCACTGGGGAAGTTACCGTAGGGCTCTCAATGTGCGGGTTTTAATTGTTTGTTTACTTTTCCTCCGTTATGTTGCCCTCTGTGCTTCCAAGGCTCGGCACAGATTCGGCAGTGAGAAGGTTTCCTGGTGTTTGGAAACTTCTCTCTTTTTAAGACTCCCTTCCCAGGACGGAACTCTGTCCCTCCCTCTTTTGTCCCTTTTTTTGTCTTTTATATTTTTTCCTACCTCCTTTCGAAGACTTGGGTTGCTTTTCTGGGTGCCTGATGTCCTCTGCCGGCATTCAGAAGTTGTTTTGTGGAATTTACTCGGCGTTTAAATGTTCTTTTGATGAATTTGTGGGGAAGAAAGTGTTTTCCCTATCCTACTCCTCCGCCATCTTAGCTCCTCCTCCAGGAAGTCAAGTTTAGTTTCATGGCTGCAATCACCATCTGCAGTGATTTGGAGCCCAAGAAAATAAAGTCTGTCACTGTTTCTATTGTTTCCCCATCTATTTGTCATGAAGTGATGAGACCGGATGCCATGATCTTAGATTTCTGAATATTGAGTTTTAAGCCAGCTTTTTCACTCTCGTCTTTCTTTCACTTTCCTCAAGAGGGCTCTTTAGTTCTTCACTCTCTGCCATAAAGAAGGTGTCATCTACATATCTGAAGTTATTGATATTTCTTCCAGAAATCTTGATTCTAGCTTTTGCTTCATCTGGCCTGGCATTTCACATGATGTACATACAGCCTTGACATACTCCTTTCCTGATTTGGAACCAGTCTGTTGTTCCATGTCTGGTTCTAACTGTTGCTTCTTGACCAGCATACAGATTTCTCAGGAGGCAGGTCAGGTGGTCTGGTATTCCCATCTCTTTCAGAATTTTCCACAGTTTATTGTGATCCACACAGTCAAAGGCTTTGGCATAGTTAATAAAGCAGAAATAGATGTTTTTCTGGAACTCTCTTGCTTTTTCTACGATCCAGCGGATGTTGGCAATTTGATCTCTGGTTCCTCTGCCTTTTCTAAATCCAGCTGGAACATCTGGAAGTTCTTGCCTTGAGAACCCCATGAACAGAAGGGTTTCTAATTGCAAACAAAAGAGGCCACATCTGGATGGATCTGAGAGAAGAGATATCTATTGGAAACATGTATTTGGTAGCTTACAGAAGAATCAGGCTTGGGGAGTAGTGATGAATCAAGGAATTTAGGGTGTCTGAAAATACCCAAATTCTTTTCTCAGAAAAGTCTGGTGGAATGCCACTGGTGCCATCATGGGGTAACTCTTGCCATCATCCATGGAATCTTAACTCTGCAATCATCCTTTGAGCAACCAGATGGGCCTGCAACTTACATAGCTCCCTCAGGATTCCAAGCCTTCAGTGGAAGTTCCTACTGGCATAGTTGAAGATACAGTCTCTGCTAATAGCTGCAAAAGACATTTCATGTTTTTTATGGTAGAGTAGTGAGACCTTGTCTCTTAAGAAAAGATCTACAAAGGGAAACTCCTTCCCCCAGGTAGGAAAGATAATCAGACTGTTAAAAGTAATAGTGTCAACTTTGACAAATATCCACAATTTGGGGGTCAACAGCCCTCTGCTGTGGGGAATAATATATATTCAAACTTCATACAATCTTCTTGGGTTCAGCTTGACTCAGGGAGGAGAAAGGACATATGCATTAGAGCCTATCTAAGGAGGAAGAAGGCAATGGCACCCCACTCCAGTACTCTTGCCTGGAAAATCCCATGGATGGAGGAGCCTGGTAGGCTGCAGTCCATGGGGTCGCGAAGAGTAGGACACAACTGAGCGACATCACTTTCACTTTCCACTTTCATGCATTGGAGAAGGAAATGGCAACCCACTCCAGTGTTCTTACCTGGAGAATCCCAGGGAAGGGGGAGCCTGGTGGGCTTTATGTCATAGAGTCGGACATGACTAAAGCGACTTAGCAGCAGCAGCAAAGAGGAAGAGGCATCCTGTCCATAGCAGTGTAGATGGCTAAAGGACCTGGAGAAGTAGGTCGTAATTGCAGCTGTGGGAGAGGTGACTGGGAGAAGTGTAAGGGTGACAGCAGTAGGGGAAGAGTGGCCAAAGGATCTTTTTTTAAAATTAATTTTTATTGGAGTATAATCAATTTATAATGTGTTAGTTTCAGGTGTATAGCAGAGTAAATCAGTTGTACATATAGCCACTCATTTTTAGATTCCATTTCCATATACGTCATTAGAGAGTATTGAGTAGAGTTACCCATGCTATACAGTACATTCTTATTAATTTCCTAGTTTATATATGTGAAGTGAGTGAAGTAGCTCAGTCGTGTCCGCCTCTTTGCGACCCCATGGACTGTAGCCTACCAGGCTCTTCCCTCCATGGGATTCTCCAGGCAAGAATACTGGAGTGGATTGCCATTTCCTTCTCCAGAGGATCTTCCCAGCTCAGGTATCAAACCCGGGTCTCCTGCATTGCAGGCAGATGCTTTAACCTCTGAGCCACCAGGGATTCCCTATTTTATATATAGTGGTGTGTATATGTCAGTCCCAATCTCACAATTTATCCTTCCTCCCCTTCCCCATGGCAACCATAAGTTTATATTCTATATCTGTGACTCTGTTGTTTTTAAAATAGGTTCAATTGTACTATTTTTTTTTTTTTTTAGATTTCCCTTTTAAGCAATATCATGATATTTGTCCTTCTCTGTGTGACTTGTATCATTCAGTATAACAAGCTCTAGGTCCATCCATATGGCTTCAAGGGACATTATTTTATTCTTTTTAGTAGCTGAGTAAAATTCCAGTGTGTGTGTATGTATAACATCTTCTTTATCTGTTCCTCCATCAATGGACATTTAGATTTCTTCCATGTCTTGGCTATTGTAAAACAGTGCTTCAGTGAACACTGGGGTACCTATCTTTTCAAATTATGGTTTTCTCTAGATATATGCCCAGGAGTGGGATTGCTGGATCATTGGTAGTCATGAGCTCATGGAACAGGTTTAGCCCTGAGATGAGCTACAGAGCTTCTTAGTGGTATCCTCAGCCTTTAACAACAGTGCAGCTGGCTCAAAGAAAGGAGCATAAAGGAGGCAGGGATTTTAGACTGATGCTGGCTATGGGTTTTGTTGCCAATGTTGAGTTACCCAAACTCCATTGATTATCCTTCCCAGGGCCAGTTGCCAGGCATGTTATCAATATAGCTTTATTCATTTTTCTTAAAGCATAATGGCTCTATGATGTTTGTTAAAATTATACATTCCATTATAAAAAATCAAACAATATAGAAAAGTCCATGACAAAAATAAATTTTTCTCTCAATTTCACCATCTGGAAAAAATCATTAACATTTGGTGAATATTTTGTGAATATTGCATATTTGGCTATATAAGTAGAAATAATTTTAGGAAACTGGGATCACATACTAAACATTTGATTTAAAAATAAAATATTAAATTTGATACTTAAATTAAACTGAAGAAATAGTAATTAAAAGAATATTTTTTTTTCAATTTCTAAGTCATTTAATTTCCAACTCATTTAATTGATTTCCTGAATTGGTATATACGAATGGGTACTATACAAATCAATGTAACAGGAGCCACCCCTGTCACCTGGGGCGATCCTCTGCCCAGCTAACTCAGGTGCCCTCCCTCCAGATTTGGTCCAGCATGTGAAATGAGTGACAGCTTACAGCCCCCTCCCCACTCTTGAACAATTTCCAGAAGAGTTCAGTTAGGGTAGAGAGAGCCTCTGGAGTCCAGAGGCTGACTAGGTTAGGGAAAGTGATTATTGTTTTTGGGCCTCCCCCAAAGAAAAGGTGTCCAGCATATTCATGGTTCCTTCTTTTGCCTCAAAAAGCAACATTTATTCAAAGAAAAAAAATGGTGAGATGTCCGGGCCTTGGCTCCCTTCCTCCCCCTTCTTGCTGCTCCTTGGTCCCCCAAAGGTCGACTCCTGGCTGGGGCTAGATAGTAGAACAGCTGCTGTCAGATGTGGTCAGCTACACTGAGGGCAAGCTCTTCATTAGAGGTGTTGCAGAAGTTGTCTCCAAGGCCTGTCACCATGTTAATAGCCACACTATCACAACCAAAACGTTCACCATGACTGATCATATGGACGCAATTTTTACTGTTGGTGGGAAGGTCATAGTTTATGACTAAGGAAGCCTGCTGCACATTGATACCTGTAGCCAGTAGGTCAATGGTAATCAATACTCTGCTAGAGCCAGAGGGGAACTCCCTCATGATTACATCTCATTTTTTGGTTCATATCTCTACTCATGGCAGAGACAGTGAAGTCTCAGGTTTGCATCTTCTTAGTGAACCAGTGGGCCTTCCTTCAGGTGTTGAAGATGACAGCCTGTGTAATGGTCAAGGTTTTGTTTAAGTCACACAGTGAGTCTGATTTCCACTTCTGTCGTTCCACATTGATGTGGAATTGGTGGATACCCTCCAGTGTCAACTCTTCTTTCTTGACAAGAATTTGAATTGAATCCCTCATGAACTTGATCACTTCAAGCACACTGGAAGGCATTGTAGCTGACAGCAGAACCACCTGGCTTTTGCTATTAAGCTTTTGGAATATGTCATAGATCTTCTGGTCCTTAATCATTTCATCAACTTCATCTCTTATAAATATCTTGATGTGTTTGAGAGAAACGTGTCTCTGGTTAAGCATATCAAACCTATGGCCTAGGGTACCCACAGTGAAATGAGAGCTTCTACTTGTAACTTCTGCCCCTCAGCACACACAGTAGTACTCGCAGTGGGTGTACGCCCAATGGAGGCATGGCAGGGGGCGCCCATATAATCTCCTAATGCTGTGACTTCCTTCTGTATCTGCTGAGCCAACTCTGAATGGCTGCTAGGACCAAGGCCTGGTGGTCTTTAGATCCAATTCATTCTGTTGCAGAATTGATATGGCAAAGGTTGCCATTTTACCAATCCCAGATTGGGCTTGAGCAGTCACATCATAGTCCTTGATAAAATGAAGAATGGTTCAGAGCTGGATGGCAGAAGGTGTCTCAAAACCATAGGTGTAGATGTCATGGAGGAGGCACTCAGAGAGGTTCATGTCATCAAAGTTGTCACCAATCTCTTGTTACTCTTGATGATGCCTTATGGCTTCATCCCAAATGGGGCTATTTTCTCTGATTGGGAATCTTGATGTGCAGACCTGATCCTTACTGAATTAATTAGCAAACTTCAGATCTATCTTTTTTCACTCATAAAAATTTGGGGAGTGAATTTTTTGACATCATGTTACTGTTCAGTTGCCAAGTTGTGTCTGACTCTTCAAGACCCCCTGATCTGCAGCATGCCAGGCTTCCCTGTCTCTCACCATATTCCAGAGTTTGCCCAAGCTAATGTCCATTGAATTAGTGATGCCATCTAACCATCTCATCCTCTGTTGCCCTATTCTCCTTCTGCCTTCAATCTTTCCCAGCATCAGAGTATTTTCCAGTGAGTCGGCTGTTCACATCAGGTGGCTGAAGTATTGAAGCTCCAGTTTCAGTGTCAGTCCTTCCAGTGAGTATTCAGGGTTGATTTATTTCAAGATTGATTTTCTTGCTGTCCAAGGGACTCTTAAGTCTTCTCCAGCACCACAGATTGAAAGCATCAGTTCTTCAGTACTCTACCTTCTTTATGGTCCAGCTCTCTCTGTACATGACTACTGAAAGACCACAGCCTTGCCTATATGGACCTTTGTTGGCAAAGTGATGTCTTTGCTTTCTAACACACCATCTAGGTTGTCATAGATTTCCTGTCAAGCAGCAATCATCTTATAATTCATATGACATCATATAATACTGTAAAATGATAAATTTTTATAAATCTATTTTTAATTGACAATAGGTATAATAAAGCTTAATGCAATTTTATAAATGAATAAAACCATACAACTACAACCTAAATCAAAATTTAAAACATTCTCAGCCTCCCAATCAGTATTCTGCTCCCAAAGGTTACCATATTTTGATTTGTGTCACCAAGGATTAATTTTGCTTGTCTTTGAACTGCATGTAAATGAAATATTCTTTTGTGTCTGGTTTCTTTTGCACATTATTAATGTCTCTGAGATTCATGCATGCTGTTGAATGTAGCAGTAATTCAGTCTTTTTCATAATTGTATATAAGTTTCAGTATACAACATTATAATTAGTTTACTCATTCTACTACTGGTGGGCATTGAGGTTGTTTCTAGATTTGTCTGTTATGCATAAAGCTGCTATGAATATTTTATGTTGTTTGACATACACCTAAGAGTGGAAGTGCTGGATCATGTTCAGATTTAGCAGATACTGACAGTTTTATGAGATGGCTGTACCACTTTACATTCCCATTAGTTCCATTTGCTCTATGTCTTTGCAAATATTTGGTAATAAAAAAAAAAAAAATCATCCTAGTGGGATGTAGTTTTATCACATTGCATTTTCAGTTTGCATTTCTTATGACCAAAGATGAGCATCTTTTCATGTGCTTATTGGAAATATGAATGTCCTTTTCTTCTGAAGTGCCTTTTCAAGTCTTTACTTATTGTTAAAAATATGAATTGTTCCCCCCCCCCTTTTTTTTTTTTTTTTGCTTTTTAGATGGTTCGTGTACTCTGAATATGTCTTTTGACAGATAGTTAAATTCAGATGTCTTTTTCACATAACTTTTTAAAATGTCATCTTCATAGAATTTTATAAGAACCTGGGATTTAAGCATCTCATTTTACAGTTAAGAAAATAAACCCAACAAGTCTAGTTGATTTGTTCAAGGTGCCATAGAAGGCTAAAGATAAGAGTTACATTTCTCTCATTTTTAAAAATTCTAATACTCTGCCTAGCCTAAAAATTAAAAGTGAATAATTTAATCAACAGTCAAAGTTTTCACAGCATAGTCTATTCCACAGGTATTTGGATTTGTTTTCATTTATTAGTCCAAATCTTTCTTATCAAATTTACTGTTAATACTCTTAAAGTGAAAGCAGAGAGATCTTTATATTCTCCCACAGCACTGTGTGTCATTGCTTTCTTCTTAATGCCAGCTTGAGACTGAATGATTTAACTTCTATGCCCAAAGATAAGGTGAGGTCATTTACAGATTAGGTTAAAATGGAGGCATGATATTCAAGGATTTAGTAATTATTCCTTGGTTGGATTTCAAGGTTGGATATTGCTTAAAATAAGCCTTTCAAAGGTCACTTTCAAAAGCAATACAGTAAAACTTTCCAGCAAAAAATTTTCAACTAAAGTAAAAACTAAAAACAAAACCAAATGAAAGTCACTATTTAAAAGTATATGGGCTTGCATTTCTCTAATTAAAATGTCTGTTTTGTTTTTTTTTTTTTTTTAATTGAGCTGCA
Source organism: Bos indicus (assembly GCF_029378745.1). NCBI lineage: Eukaryota > Metazoa > Chordata > Mammalia > Artiodactyla > Bovidae > Bos > Bos indicus. Next base: position 3,814,872 of record NC_091765.1, read on the forward strand.
TTTGCTGCTTGTATATTTTGGAGATAAATCCTTTGTCAGTTGCTTCACTTTCAGATATTTTCTCCTACTCTGAAGGCTGTCTTTGCATCTTGTTTATGGTTTCTTTTGCTGTGCAAAAGTTTTTAAGTTTAATTAGGTCCTGTTTGTTTTTATTACCATTACTCCAGGAGGTGGGTCAAAAAAGATATTGCTGCAATTTATGTCAAAGAGTGTACTACCTATGTTTTCACTAAGAGCTTTATAGTTTCTGGCCTTACATTTAAGTTTTTAATCCATTTTGAACTTATTTTTGTGTATGGTGTTAGGAAGTCTTCTATTTCATTCTTTTACATATAGATGTCCAGTTTTCCCAGCACCATTTATTCAAGAGGCTCTATTTTCTCCATTGTATATTCTTGCCTCCTTTGTCAAAGGTAAGGTGTCCATAGGTGTGTGGGTTTATTTCTAGTCTATCTATCCTGTTCCATTGATTTATATTTCTGTTTTTGTGCCAGTACCACACCATCTTGATTATTGTAGCTTTGTAGTATAGTCTGAAGTCAGGAAGGCTGATTCCATTTTTCTTTCTTAAGATTGCTTTGGCTATTTGGGGTCTTTTGTGTTTTCATTAAAATTATAAAATTTTTATTTGATTTCTATGAAAAATTCCATTGGTAAGTTGATAGGAATTGCATTAAATCTGTAGATTGCTTTAGGTAGTATAATTATTTTCACAATATTGATTCTTCCAATCCAAAGACATGGTATATCTCTTCATCTCTTTGTGTTGTCTTTGATTTCTTTCACTGTTTCCTGCATACAGATCTTTTTTCTCCTTAGGTATATTTATTTCTAAGTATTTTATTCTTTTTGATATGTTGAATGGGATTATTCCTTAATTTCTCTTTTTGATTTGTTGCTGTTAGTGTATAGGAATGCAAGAGATTTCTGTGTATTAATTTTGTATCCTGTGACTTTATTGAATTCATTGGTTAGCTCTAGTAGTTTTCTGATGCCATCTTTAGAATTTTCTGTATATAGTATCATGTCATCTGCAAACAGTAATAGTTATACTTCTTCTTTTCCAATCTGGATTCCTTTTATTTCTTTTTCTTCTCTGATTGCCATGAACTTCCAGAACTATGGACTTCCAGAACTATGCCAAATAATAATGGTGAGAGTGAGCAGCCTTGTCTTGTTTGTGATCTTAGAGGAAATACTTTCAGGTTTTTACCATTAAGAATAATTTTCAATGTGAGTTTGTCATATATGGCCTTTATTATGTTGAGGTAAGTTCCTTCTATGCTCAATTTTTTGAGAGCTAAATGGGTGTTGAATTTTGTCAAAAGATTTGCTGCATTCTATTGAAATTATCATATTTTTTATCTTTCAATTTGTTAGTATGGTTTTATCACATTGATTTATTTGCATGTATTGAAGATTCCTTGCATCATTGGTGTAATCTCCACTTAATCATGGCATATCTACAAACAATAAATGCTGGAGAAGATGTCGAGAAACAGGATCCTTCTTGTACTGTTGATGGGAATGTAGACTGATACAACTGCTGTAGAAAACAGTATGAAGGTTCCTTAAGAAACTTTGAATAAAATTACCATATGACCCAGCATTCCCACTACAGGTCATATACCCTGAGAAAATCATAATTCAAAAAGACACATGTACCCCAGTGTTCATTGCAGCACTATTTACAATAACCAGGACATGGAAGCAACCTAAATGTCCATTGGCAGATAAATGGATAAATAATACGTTGGGCTTATAACAGGGAAATGTTACTCAGCCATGAAAAAGAATGATATTGGGTCATTTGTAGTGTTGTGGATGAACCTAGAGTCTGTCATACAGAGAGAATTATGTCAGAAAGAAAACAGCAAATATTGTATATTATAAAATACATATGGAATCTAGAAAAATGGTACAAATAAACCTATTTGCAGGACAGAAATATAGACTTGTGGACACAGCAGAGGGAAGGAGAGGGTGGGAAAAATTGAAATAATAGCACTGACATCTGTATACTACTATTTGTAAAACGGATAACTAGTGGGAAGCTGCGGTATAGCACAGGGAGCTCAGTTCAGTGCTCTGTTATGATGTAGAGGAGTGGGATGGTGGGGCTGGGAGGGAGGCTCGAGTGGGAGGGGACAGATGTTTAAGCCGGTTTTAGAAAAGGCAGAGGAACCAGAGATCAAATTGCCAACATCTGCTGGATCATTGAAAAAGCAAGAGAGTTCGAGAAAAACATCTATTTCTGCTTTATTGACTATGCCAAAGCCTTTGACTGTGTAGATCTCAATAAACTATGGAAAATTCTGAAAGAGATGGGAATACCAGACCACCTGACCTGCATCTTGAAAAACCTGTATACAGGTCAGGAAGCAACAGTTAGAACTGGACATGGAACAACAGACTGGTTCCAAATAGGAAAAGGAGTACGTCAAGGCTGTATATTGTCACCCTGCTTATTTAACTTATATGCAGAGTACATCATGAGAAACACTGGGCTGGATGAAGCACAAGGTGGAATCAAGATTGCTGGGAGAAATATCAATAACGTCAGATATGCAGATGACACCACCCTTATGGCAGAAAGTGAAGAGGAACTAAAGAGCCTCTTGATGAAAGTGAAAGAGGAGAGTGAAAAAGTTGGCTTAAAGCTCAACATTCAGAAAATGAAGATCATGGCATCTGGTCCCATCACTTCATGGCAAATAGATGGGGAAACAGTGGAAACAGTGGCTGACTTTATTTTTCTGGGCCCCAAAATCACTGCAGATGGTGACTGCAGCCATGAAATTAAAAGATGCTTGCTCCTTGAAAGAAAAGTTATGACCAACTTAGATAGCATATTAAGAAGTAGAGACATTACTTTGCCAACAAAGGTCCGTCTAGTCAAGGCTATGGTTTTTCCAGTAGTCATATATGGATGTGAGAGTTGGACTGTGAAGAAAGCTGAGCACCAAAGAATTGATGCTTTTGAACTGTGGTGTTGGAGAGACTCTTGCAGAGTCCCTTGGACTGCAAGGAGATCCAACCAGTCCATCCTAAAGGAGATCAGTCCTGGGTGTTTATTGGAGGGACTGATGTTGAAGATGAAACTCCAATACTTTGACCACCTGATGCAAAGAGCTGACTCATTTGAAAAGACCCTGATGCTGGGAAAGATTGAGGGCGGGAGGAGAAGGGTACGGCAGAGGACGAGATGGCTGGATGGCATCACCGACTCAATGGACATGAGTTTGAGTGAACTCTGGGAGTTGGTGATGGGCAGGGAGGCCTGGCATGCTGTGGTTCATGGAGTCGCAAAGAGTCGGACATGACTGAGTGACTGAACTGAACTGAACTGATGGCTGATTCATGTTGTTGTACAGGAGAAACTAACACAACATTGTAAAGCATTATACTCCAATTTAAACAAATTTTTTAAAGTTTATGGGTTGACTAATTTTGTCTTGTGTAAAATTTCTGGAGATAGCTTCCTACAGATATTCAAATAAAATGTGAAATATGTAGTAATTTAGAAGGAAATGAAGATTACATACTGTGGAAACTGTTCAGTGGTTCTAGTGATTAGGAAGGCAATGCTATCAAGGTTGCATGTTAAGAGCTTGAATAAATAGTTTTGTGCAGTGTAAGGATGGGGAAAAATTCAGTGTTTTAAAATTGCCATGTTTGTTGTTATTTTACATGATTTTTACATCATACACCTGATTCGCTGGAAAAGACCCTGATGCTGGGAAAGATTGAAGGCAGAAGAAGGGGGAGGACAGAGGATGAGATGGTTAGATGACATCACTGACTCAATGGACATGAATTTGAGCAAGCTCCAGGAGTTGGTGATGGACAGGGAGGCCTGGCGTGCTGCGGTCCACGGGGTCACAAAGAGTTGGACATGACTAAGCAACTGAACTGAATTGACACAAGTAATTTAAAATACATATATAACTAAATGAACAAATTCTACTTTTATGGAGTGATTTTACTGTTTCATCTACAGTCCTAAAATGTTATATTATCAAGGGAGCCAAAATTTTTTATTTGTAGGGTCTTCTTACTGGGAAGTGGAGATCATTTTACATTGGGTGTAATTTACTGCTTGGGTGTATTTGCTTCTTTTGTCCTTTTTGTGCTTTCCAGAGCCCAGAGAAACATGTTCTAATACTGACACAGTTTTGAATTGCCACTCCATGTTTTGGCAATAAGACAGTGTGTTGTTTTAAATTGGAAAATGTAATAAAACTGACCAAAATATGATCTTGCTTTTATTATTACCACATGCTGACAATTCTAAACGGTATCAGTGGTAAATGCTCTTCTTTACCCGAGGCTGTTCTTTTTCACTGATCCCATCCACCTCCTCCCCAGCCACCATCATGTCATTGGTTCCTTTTAAGTTTTTAAAGGATCATAAGAAATTTCTGGTAACAAAGAGGAGAAAATGACAATAACCTTAGTTTCTCATAGGATCAAATTTTGCCAGACTGGAACCTTTGAGTAGACAAGTATTCAGTTGCAGAAAAAACATTGGCCTTGGAGTTAGGAGGTTAGGAAACCTGTTTCTGTCACTAATTAGGTCATGTATAAACCAATTCACCATTTCTGCCTTACTAATTTTTATTTTTCTAGGAAAAGAAGCGATAAGGAGGGCTGAACCTGATACTTCTAAACTGACTTCCAGCTGTTAGCTTCTGAACGCTGATAGAGGATGCACGGCAGACAAAACACAGCTTGTAGTCCCACTGTCCCTGACTAATGTGATCTTAAGCAACTCAACTGGCCTTAATTTTGTAAGTTAAAGTCCAAGCTGCTCTGTCTACCTTAGAAGGCACTTTTTCTGTTTCATCTTTCACACCGCAATTTTTTTTTTTTGTACTTGTCTGGTAAATCTGATTTTAAAAAGTTTCTGCAACTGTGCCTTTATATTAGTTCTAGCCACTTGTATTCCTTCAGATAAGAAGAGAAAATCAGGTGATTTTTATATAGCGAATTTTAGAATATATTCTGATACAAAGTAGGTATGTTGAAGTAGGTACCTTTGGATGAATGGTTTTATAATTTTTTAAAGCTCTTTCCACATTTTATCATTTTATATTTCCTTAAAATTCTGTCTCCTCTCATCACCTCAACAGCCCACAATCCATGACAACTATTAGATCATTATCAGGAAAGTATGTGGATAAGTCCACCAATCTTTGTATACATTTTGTGGCTATTTTAATTTAGATCATTTGACATGTGTTGTCTATGGAACCCTCTCAGTTCAGTTCAGTTCAGTCACTCAGTCATGTCCAACTCTTTGCGACCCCATGAATTGCAGCACGCCAGGCCTCCCTGTCCATCACCAACTTCCGGAGTTCACTCAGACTCATGTCCATCGAGTCAGTGATGCCATCCAGCCATCTCATCCTCTGTCGTCCCCTTCTCCTCCTGCCCCCAGTCCCTCCCAGCATCAGAGTCTTTTCCAATGAGTCAACTCTTCGCATGAGGTGGCCAAAGTACTGGAGTTCCAGCTTTAGCATCATTCCTTGCAAAGAACACCCAGGGCTGATCTCCTTTAGGATGGACAGGTTGGATCTCCTTGCAGTCCAAGGGACTCTCAAGAGTCTTCTCCAACACCACAGTTCAAAAGCATCAATTCTTAGGTGCTCAGCTTTCTTCACAGTCCAACTCTCACATCCATACATGACCACTGGAAAAACCATAGACTTGACTAGATGGACTTTTGTTGGCAAAGTAATGTCTCTGCTTTTGAATATGCTATCTAGGTTGGTCATAACTTTCCTTCCAAGGAGTAAGCGTCTTTTAGTTTCATGGCTGCAGTCACCATCTGCAGTGATTTTGGAGCCCCCCAAAATAAAGTCTGACACTGTTTCCACTGTTTCCCCCTCTCATGAGCCTTTAAAATTTTCAGTTAGGGACAGAAGTTTTGGATAGCTTAGCACAAAGGATATGTCTTGGGTCTTTATTTATATTATCTGATGAGCAAATACCAAAGTTACATAAATCCCACAAGGATGAAGGTGAAGGCAAAATATTTTAAGCCAAAAAGGAGACCATACCATATGATGAATGAGAGCATAACTTCTGACTAGAGAGCTATGTCTCAGGTCCAGTTCCTTCTGGACCTTAGTTTCCTCAACTATAAAGTGAGGGGAATAATAATTCATACTCAAAAGGATTTTCCTGAGCATTAATTAAGAAGAAAAGCACTTAGAGCCATGTTGGGCATTTAGTATGTACTCAACATGTACTAGCCATTTTTGATATTATAGGTCACCCCTGGATAGCCTTGTGTAATAGATGTAAACGTGAGTGATGTTAGAGGGATGTAAAGATTTTCCATTAGAGAACAAAAGAGCAAGACACATTGGGTATTGCAGATTTGAATCACAAATTCTTGCCTCTTAGAAAGTCCCTGTCGTACATTGTACTAAATTCTCCTGTCTATGTTTCTGTATTCTAATCATTTCTTTACCTAATTAGTATTCTACCTTCAAGACTCACATCAGAGATTAAATCCTTTGAAATACTTCCAGTTCCTATCTTCCTCAAGACTATTTTTCTGATTTTAACACACTAGACTGTGAGTTTTTTCATGTTAGGTTGTTTTTTCATGTTAGGTTAGTTTTTTCATGCTAGGTTGCTTCAGTCGTGTCTGACTCTGTGCAACCCTAGGGACTGTAGCTCACCATGGGCTCCTCTGTCCATGGGATTCTCCAGGCAAGAATACTGGAGTGGGTTGCCATTCCCTTCTCCAGGGGACCTTCTTGACCTAGGGATTGAACCCGCATCTCTTAAGTCTCCTGCGCTGGCAGAAGGGTTCTTCACCACTAGCGCCAACTGGGAAGCCCTTTCATGTGCTCTGATGGCCTCAAAGTCACACCTTCTTCATTGCCATCTTCATCTTTGTTGTTGTTCAGTCGATAAGTCATGTCCTACTCTGCCACCCTATAAACTGCAGCATGCTAGGCTTCTCTGTCCTTCACTATCTCTTGGAGTTTGCTCAAACTCATGTCCACTGAGTCAGTGATGCCATCCAACCATCTCATCCTCTGTTGCCCCCTTTTCCTCCTGCCCTCAATCTTTCCCAGCATCAGGGTCTTTTCCAGTGAGTCAACTCTTTGCTTCAAAGTATTGGAGCTTCAGCTTCAGCTTCAGTCCTTCCAGTGAATATTCAGGGTTGATTTCTTATGGGACTGACGGATAAGATCTCCTTGCTGTCCAAGAGACTCTCGAGAGTCTTCTCCAGCAACACAATTTGAAAACATCAATTCTTTGGTGTTCAACCTTCTTTATGGTCCAGTTCTAACATCAGTACATGACTACTGGAGAAACCATAGCCTTGACTATACGGACCTTTGTTGGCAAGTTGATATCTCTTCTTTTTAGTATGCTGTCTAGGTTTGTTATAGCTTTTCTTCCAAGGAGCAAGCGTCTTTTAATTTCATGGCTGCAGTCATCATCTGCAGTGATTTTGGAGCCCAAGAAAATGAAATCTGACACTGTTTCCATTTAACTAAAAAAAATATTAACTGAGCATAAAATTTGTATTAGATGTGAGAAATGCTGGGATAAAATGATCACAAGATCTCTGTCCTCATGAGAGTTAACTAGAATGAAAGGTGAGCTGAGGAGTGGAGTTAAAAGACAGTAGATTTATGGAAGCTATGTCACAACAATGAGGAACAAACCAGAGGTGAGAATTGGTCAAAAGAAAGGGAAGACTCGGCTATTAACCATTCTAAGACTTACAGGAAAGAGAGGAAATGATTGCTTGATGGAAAGGTAATATCTGAGGGAAAACTTTCAGTTTATATTTGTTGAATTGTTTGCTTTTTTAAATGGAAAGACAAGCATATTTCTTGGCTGAGGGAAATATCCAGAGGGAAAGCAGAAAAGAGAGGGCAAGAACAAATTGGGGACTTGAGATCAAGAACACAAGAGGATCATCAGCCTTGAAACAGGGCCCCTTTCAAGCAGAATGGAGAGAGGACACAAGGAGAATGTTAGTTAAACTTTGAGACAAAGAAAAGAGAAATCCAGAGAGTTCACACTGGATGTATGGCATCTAGCTACTCTGAAAAGCAGAAAGGGCAAGGATCAGGCGTGGGTTTGAAGAAACCTCCACAAGGAACAGTCACTGAGCCACGGCCTCACGGTCACAGAGATGGGAGAGGTCAGGTTGTGAAGTGGATCAAGTGGGTACATAAATTATAGCTTGAAAATTTAAAAAAAAAAGAGTGTAAGAAATGTGCATTTCATAGATACACTTGAAATAGTTATATTCTAGATTCCAAACAGTGAGAAAATACAGATCTGCCAGTTGACTTATTGAAATGGAAATACCCTTCCTGAAGCCAGTGAACAAAATCAAAACATGATTAAGTGGTTGGCATTGGCCATGGGTGGCAATCACAGAGTACAGGCTCCAGAGAACAAATTGGCTTCTCTTAAATGTCGGGTTATAATCAAGCGGGAAGTGGACTGTGGTGCAATGTAGCCCTAGAACAAACAGGCTTCACTTGGTGGGGAGTGTTGGTGGAAGGGAGCCCCTCCAGCTTGGCCAGCTTACAATTCTTTCCTGCAGAAAAGGAATTCCCTCTCTTCCTCTTCTTTCTGTGTAACCTCAAGCAGTTCAAATTTGGATATCTTATTTGTGTGTCAGAATGATGCTGAACCCTCAGATATGGGCATAAATGTTTAGGGGGCATTTTTTGCCAGGTCCTGGCTCAGTGCTACTCACTTTTTTCTCAACAGGTGAATGGGGAGCTGAGGGGGTTGTTCCTTGGGGCTCACCTTGTAATTGGTAGGGTCCCTGTGCACTGTCCTTCCTTTTATGAGGTAGGCTTAAGTTTCTCCTCTCCCTCTTCTGTCTCTGAAATTGATTGGCTCAATAAGCCAGGGCTGGCTTTTCAGAATCCACCATCTTCAGTTGGAAGAAGAGAACACAGGAAACCATAATAAGGTCTCCAGGACTAAGCTGTAGCCTTCAGCTGTCGGGTGTCAGCAGAGAGCTGTATCTTGATTGATTGTGGGGAGAGGGGTCATTTGATTTCCCATTTGGCTACTGTTTCTTGCATCTTTCTCTCTTTGTTGGGAATTGTGTGGAAAGAAGTGGAGTAAGGGATAGTTGTCACTGGGTCTGATGAGAAGGTTGAGAAGAGAGAAGTGGCCCTATCTTTCTGAGGTCAGGAGTTGAAGGAAAGCACTTTCTGGAGAGACTGCCATTAGTACAGAGGGAAGCAGAACAGAAAGTGAAAAGAGAAAGAGACAGCTCTTCAAGGACACTGTTTTGAATGTCTGTTCTTACTGTGCTTGAATGTAGACAAATTCCTGGATTTTCCATTACATAAGCATGTTCCTACTTTGTTTTTTATTTCTTTCCGTAATTTGAGTTGGCTTTCTGTCACTTATCTGGAAAGAGTCCTGAATAAAACAGGAGGTGATTAGTGAGGCTGAATCTAGGCATGTTCAGGACCCCTACTGCAACACGACTTTCTAAAATCATCAGAAGTTCACTCGCATGAGTACACAAGCCCTTTTTCTTTACATGAACATAGACATTAACTTAAAAATAAACTAGAACTTTCTGAAAAGGACAGCTCTAGTGCACGGGAGCTAGTGCTTGAAGAAATGGATGGAATCCCTTCCCCTGTTGAGCTTTTGAGAATAAGCATAGGCACTCCGGGGGTGGTTTAAATGCTATCCTGTCTAGAAGCAGAAGGGAGAATGGAGGAGGTCATCCCATCCCAGCAGTGCAGCTGTTTCACACTGCTTCGTCAGAAACAAGGAGGGCTAGTATAGACCACGTTGAGGGTAAACTGCTACTGACCACCTCCTGTGCTCCCATTTTTATTCTTCCCTCTGAGTTTTAAATTCAGATACAATAAAAACCCAAGGCAAGAAACACAAATACCATATGATATTACTTAAGTGTGGAATCTAAAATATGACACAAATGATGGCTCAGATGGTAAAGAATCCACCTGCAATGCAAGAGACCTGGGTTTGATCCCTGGGTTGGGAAGATCCCCTGGAGGAGGGCATGGCAACCCACTCCAGTATTCTTGTCTGGAGAATCCCTGTGGACAGAGGAACCTGGCAGGCTACAGTCCATGGGGTCGCACAGAGTCAGACATGACTGAGCAACTAAGCACATGCAAGCACAAACTAGAAACAGACTCACAGACACAGAGAATAGACTTGTGGTTGTCAAGGAGTGGGGAGTTTGAATGGTAATTTGGGACCAGCAGATGCAACTATTATACACAGAATAGATAAACAACAAGGTCCTATTTTATGGCACAAGGAACTATATGTTTTTTTCAATATCCTGTGATAAACCATAGTGAGAAAGAATATATGTATAACTGAATCATTTTGCTGTATGTCAGAAATTAACTAAACATTGTAAATCAACTGTAATTCAATAAAAACACCTCCTGAACCCCCCATAAACCCAAGGCAAAATACTTATTGAGCACTTAAAATAGGTCAGCTATGTTACACTTTTAGAACTACAATGGGTTTGGGAGTTTATGGGCTTTCTAGGGGCTCAGATAGTAAAGAATCTGCCTGTAATGTGGGAAACCCGGGTTTTATCCCTGGGTTGGGAAGATCCCCTGGAAAGGAATGGCAACCCACTCCCTTATTCTTGCCTGGAGAATTCCATGGACAAAGGGGCCTGACAGACTGCAGACCATGGGATCGCAAAGAGTTGGACATGACTGAGAGACTTTCACACTGAGAGTTTATCTATTCCAGTGTCCTTCATTTATTTATTTATTTATTTAAATTTTATTTTATTTTTAAACTTTACAATATTGTATTAGTTTTGCCAAACATCAAAATGAATCCGCCACAGGTATACCCATGCTCCCCATCCTGAACCCTCCTCCCTCCTCCCTCCCCATACCCTCCCTCTGGGTCATCCCAGTGCACCGGCCCCAAACATCCAGTATCATGCATCGAACCTGGACTGGCGACTCGTTTCATACATGATATTATACATGTTTCAATGCCATTCTCCCAAATCTCCCCACCCTCTCCCTCTCCCACAGAGTCCATAAGACTGATCTATACTTCAGTGTCTCTTTTGCTGTCTCGTACACAGGGTTATTGTTACCATCTTTCTAAATTCCATATATATGTGTTAGTATACTGTATTGGTGTTTTTCTTTCTGGCTTACTTCACTGTGTATAATAGGTTCCAGTTTCATCCACCTCATTAGAACTGATTCAAATGTATTCTTTTTAATGGCTGAGTAATACTCCATTGTGTATATGTACCACAGCTTTCTTATCCATTCATCTGCTGATGGGCATCTAGGTTGCTTCCATGGGACCTAATTAAACTTAAAAGCTTCTGCACAACAAAGGAAACTATTAGCAAGGTGAAGGCAGCCTTCTGAATGGGAGAAAATAATAGCAAATGAAGCAACCGACAAACAACTAATCTCAAAAATATACAAGCAACTCCTACAGCTCAACTCCAGAAAAATAAATGACCCAATCAAAAAATGGGCCAAAGAACTAAATAGACATTTCTCCAAAGAAGACATACAGATGGCTAACAAACACATGAAAAGATGCTCAACATCACTCATTATCAGAGAAATGCAAATCAAAACCACTATGAGGTACCATTTCACACCAGTCAGAATGGCTGTGATCCAAAAGTCTACAAGCAATAAATGCTGGAGAGGGTGTGGAGAAAAGGGAACCCTCTTACACTGTTGGTGGGAATGCAAACTAGTACAGCCACTATGGAGAACAGTGTGGAGATTCCTTAAAAAACTGGAAATAGAACTGTCTTATGATCCAGCAATCCCACTGCTGGGCATACACACTGAGGAAACCAGAAGGGAAAGAGACACGTGTACCCCAGTGTCCTTCATTTAAAGTTGAGATAACTGAGATTCAGAAGAGCAAATGGTCTAGCCCAAAATGGGATAGTTAGTAAATAACAAAGCTGGGATTCAAACCCAGACTTTCTGACTCCAAATTTGTAGGTTTACATTATAATGTGTTCTTTCTCAAAGAACTATTGGAAGAAATTAGATCCTTTTAGACTTCAGGGGGTTACTGATGGTGGTGTGTGAAATATAGAGTGAAATGGAAGTATATAGCTCTATTTATGACATATTCAATGGCTCTAGCTAATGCAGCTATCAATAACTGTCTGGTAATCAAAACACAGGAAGAACTCAAGCACAAATACTGCATAAGCATACCTCATCAGAAATGTGTATCCTGAAATTTTATTTAGAAAGGGCAAAACATGTTTTCAAAATTAAATCACTCTCTTGATTTCCTGGGGAGCAAAATTTCACATACATAGTCCCACTTTAATAATGCTTCATAATAAGAGATTATGTTTTTCTTTGTACTACTATAACTTTCTTTGTTTCCATATGAGAGTCTTACAAAAACATAACATAGAAGGATGAAATGGGAAATTCAGTATTCAGAGATCTTAAGAGGTAGCCAAATGGGTAATTTAGCTATCTAAAATAAAGCCAGGGGCTGGTAATAATCAAGTAAAACTCCTGAGATTAAAAAAAAAAAAAAATTATTTCGTGTGTGCCTGTGTATGATTTCTATGACCTTAAAAGGTTTAGGGCTGTTAAACTCTACTGTCGCAAGTTGCATCTGAAAAATGAGAGGGGAGATGCCAGAGAGTCTCTTCTGTTTAGATGTTATGTAGTATCCCCCTTTCCTGTTTTCAGATTTGAGATCAAGAGAGGTTGTTCCTTTCTCGAAGTTTCCATGGCTGCTAAGTGACTGGGCCGTGGATCTGAGGCTGTGAATTAGAGGTCATCTGACTCCCAGTCATGTCTCCTAGTCACTTCTCTGGACCTCTTGCTCAGTTTAGTATTCCAGTAATAGTTGTGTGGCTTCTATTTTTTTTTCTCCTTGATTTTTTTCTTCAAAGCCTTCCAACACAGGAGATAATCCTCTGCCTCCAATTATGGTCTTCTGTGAAAAGTACTGTACTTACTTGTCAATACTGTACTTGGGCTATGAATAAGTATTCCTGCCCACCACCTTCCAGGCGCTGAGCTAGCTGTTGTCCATGCCAGGACTAAACCATACTCAGTCCTACCCACGTAAGGTTTATAATCCAGTGGGGGCCACAGATGATAAATAAGTGTTTGAGAATGTTTTATTACAAATTGTACTATGTCCTATGAAGTAAAACACAAGGTGTTTTGAGAGGTAGGGAGAGGATAGGGAAACTTAAATTACCTGGGGGAAGAAAGGAAAGGGCTTTGAGGAAATAATACCTATGGTGTGATCTGAAAGTTACGTATCAGTATCAGTTCAGTCACTCAGTTGTGTCCGACTCTGTGTGATGCCTTGTACTGCAGCACGCCAGGCCTCCCTGTCCATCACAACTCCTGGAGCTTGCTCAAACTGATGCCAAGTCGGTGATGTCATCTAACCTCCTCCATGGTCCCCTTCTCTTCCTCCCTTCAATCTTTCCCAGCATCAGGGTCTTTTCCAACGAGTCAGTTTTTCACATCAGGTGCCCAAAGTATTGGAGCTTCAGCTTTGACATCAGTCCATCCAATGAATATTCAGGACTGATTTCCTTTAGGATTGGCTGGTTTGATCACCTTGCAGTCCAAGGGACTCTCAAGAGTCTTCTCCAACACACAGTTCAAAAGCATCAATTCTTTGGTGCTCAGCTCAGTTGCATAGGATCCAGCTAAAAGAAGTAATGGGGTGAAGTGTTGTAGTTGGAAGTTGCAACATGTGTGGGAAACTCACAAGATTGGGGAGAGCTAGGTATGTTGAGAGATGGAAGGGCAGCCTTGTCTTTAGGCTTTATTTGGTACTGATAAGGGGAAAAAAATGAAGTGGAATAAAGGAGATGGGTATGCTGGGAGCCGGCATATTGCATATTGAGTGCATATTGCATATTGAGTGCAGCACTTTCCACAGCATCATCTTTCAGGATCTGGAATAGCTCAACTGGAATTCTATCACTGCCGGGAGCCAGTGTGAGGAGATCTACCCATGACAAAGGTCATGAGGAAGGAGGCTCGGCATACGCAAAGGCGGGATCGAGCCTCAGGAGACCCCTGGAAATTCTCGACCATTTACCCCCAAAACCAGAGTCTGCCTACTTTCTGCTTTGTGCTTTCACCTACACCTCTGACTTTACGGGGGGCTGTCCCCCACTACCTCTCTCTGAAAAAAGAGTTAGCTTACAGCTCCAGTTAATAATTCCTGGGTGTAACAGTGTTTCAACCTACAAACTCCTTTGGAAATCCTCTAGCCTGCCTGAATAGGTTTTTCTGGCCACATGTGATTGTTCAGAGCCTCCCAACTGTGAGAGGCAGGAGATGTTCTAAACTGTCTAAACACAAATTCCTTTGAGTAGTTAAAAGACTGATTAGAAATTGTATTGGTGAAAGGTTTTTTCACTTATTGGGCCAATGTTTGCTGCTAAGTCTCCATACTCCTTACCTACTGTGTCCTTGGCAGTGTATTGATTGATATAATGGGTGTATAGAAATGTAAGTAGTAGCCTCAATGTTTGTAACCTTGGACCCTTGAGTTAATTCTTTTCTTGACTGAGCCCACCTCACCTTTGCACTATAGGAATGCAGCTTTGTCCAATGCTTTTTTGGAGGCTGGTGCCTGACTTTGGAATAATCACCTTTAGAGAAAGGTAAGTTTCTTAAAATGTTAACAGGCCTCCTGGCCAGAAGATGATGTAAATCACCTGAATTTTTGCATATGATAAGTTTGAAAGCCTGGCTTCGATTAGGACCAGGAACTGCTGTCCTTACATGACTCCACCCCTTCCCCCATTATCCTCTATGCACAACTTAAGGTATAAAAAACTACTTTGGAAAATAAATTGCGGGCCTTGTTCACCGAAACTTGGTCTCCCCATGTCGTTCTTTCTCTCACCCTCTGGCTGAATTATTCAGCCTCTTTTCTCCACTGAATTTCCTCACTGAGCTATCCTTATGTCAGCCTCTTTTCTTCACTGAATTTTCCTACTGAGCTATCCTTATTCTACTACTCTTTATATCTTTGATAAATATTTAAATAAATAGGTTGCCTATGCCGTCTCTCCTTTGAATACCCTGGATCAGCCGGGGCTGGACCCCGGCATGGGTAGAATTCAGAATAGGCTTTTTGTTTTGTTATTCAGAGATGAATCATTTGCCAACTCCTTTTTGATTAAATTTATTCTTTTATTTAGTTCAGTTCAGTTATTTAAACACTACATTGATCTTAGAAAGATATAAGGTATCTTTCTTGTTAGAACATCAAAGTCTTCACAGCATTTTTAATTTTTCTGTGAGATTATTACATGAAGAGAGACATATTCCTGCTTTGTTGACTTTTGACTGTGAGGCCCATGCATTGAACACAGCCTGACTTCTGGATTTTCTTTTAGTTGGTTTATTTTACTGCATTTTGCCTTCAACTCAAAATCTACTCAATTGTTTCAAATTTTGGGGTTTATATGGAAGTCACAGTATGGAAAATAAAGTCAGGAAGCCATAGAAATTTAGTGAAAGAACAAAGAAATTATTATTTGATCTGTGAGTGTCTTGCTTTAAAATTTTCTAAGAAATATTTAATTTTAGTTCAGTTTGATGTTAAATAATTGGAACAGAAGAAATCAATGTATTTTTCTACTTATTGTTATAACTGTAACAACTTTCTTGGGTTGTGCTTTTGATTTCTTTGACTATTACGTACTTAGTGGGGTTAAGACAGAAAGTGTCTTAGGAGCTGGGGCACATGTGTAGTCCTGGAGTCCATCTGTATTCTCTGAGCATAGAATCTTAGTGATAAACTTACTGGCTGGGAGGTTTTAGTTGGAAATAAGGGGAGGAAAATAGGTTTGTTTCTTTTATAGGATTCAGACAGAGAGAAATGACTGGAGCAAAACACATAACTAAGCTAACAGACCTCTTTAATCAGTAATCTTGAGTGGTTCTTAGTGAGTGAAGTGAAGTCGCTCAGTCGTGTCCGACTCTTGGCGATCCCATGGACTGTAGCATACCAGGCTCCTCTGTCCATGGGATTTTCCAGGCAAAGGTACTGGAGTGGGTTGCCCTTTCCTTCTTCAGAGGATCTTCCCCACCCGGGGATCAAACCTGGGTCTCCCACATTGCAGGCAGATGCTTTACTGTCTGAGCCACCAGGGAAGCCCTATCAGTGTTCAGAAATCTTACTTCATTTCCATTGTCAGTTCACTTTTCTTTTCTCCAAGACAAAATACATTTCACAGTTTCTCCTTTCATCAAGGCTTTACTATTTCAAAGTCCTTCTTTATTCTCATTTAAAGACTTGGCTTTTTATTCTGCTGAAAAAATAGTAGAAAGCAAGAGAGAACCTGTTTTTCCACCACAGCCTACCAATGTCCACAACCATGTATTCCACTTCATATTTAAAATGGAAAAACTGTTTATGTTCTTAAAACCAGCCCTGCAGTTATACACTGGATTTTATCCCCTTTTTGCCTATGCAGGGAGGTTGAGCTTGTAAATATATCTTCCTTCTCTATCAGCTACTTCTTTGTTTTTTAGGATCATTCCCATCATTATATGGACAGGCTGCAATTTTCCGCCCTTAAAAAATAATCCTCCTTTGATCAGAAATGTCTCCTCAAATTACCACTCATATTCTTTGCAATTTTGCAAAGCAGGAAGGCATTCATCACCTGCATGGTTCTAATAGGCATGGATTTCAGTTTCCACAGTTTAGTTGAATAATACCAGTCCCTCAACAGCAAGATTCAAGTTTCAGTTACCATAGTATGTTAGCTACTAGGAGTGATGGATGCGTGGGTGCAGGAGGGCCAAGAGGAGCTACTCCATGTTCAAGGTCAGGAGGGGCGACCTTGTCCAAGGTAAGGAGCAGCAGCTGTGCTTTGCTGGAGCAGCTGTGAAGAGATACCCCACGTCCAAGAGAAACCCAAGTAAGATGGTAGATGTTGCAAGAGGGCATCAGAGGGCAGACACACTGAAACCATAATCATAGGAAACCAGCCAATCTGATCACACGGACCACAGCCTTGTCTAACTCAATGAAACTAAGCCATGCCTATGGGGCAACCCAAGATGGACGGGTCATGGTGGAGAAGTCTGACAGAATGTGGTGCACTGGAGAAGAGAATGGCAAACCACTTCAATATTCTTACCTTGAGAACCCCATAAACTGTATGAAAAGGCAAAATGATAGGATACTGAAAGAGGAACTCCCCAGGTTGGTAGGTGCCCAATATGCTACTGGAGATCAGTGGAGAAATAACTCCAGAAAGAATGAAGGGATGGAGCCAAAGCAAAAAGAATACCCAGCTGTGGATGTGACTGGTGATAGAAGTAAGGTCCGGTGCTGTAAAGGCAATATTGTGTAGGAACCTGGACTGTTAGATCCAAGAATCAAGGCAAATTGGAAGTGGCCAAACAAGAGATGGCAAGACTGAATGTCGACATTCTAGGAATCAGCGAACTCAAATGGACTTGAATGGGTAAATTTAACTCAGATGACCATTATATCTACTACTGTGGGCAGGAATCCCTTAGAAGAAATGGAGTAGCCATCATGGTCAACAAAAGAGTCCAAAATGGAGTACTTGGATGCAATCTCAAAAACGACAGAATGATCTCTGTTCATTTTCAAGGCAAACCATTCAATATCATGGTGATCCAAGCCTATGCCCCAACCAGTAACGCTGAAGCTGAAGTTGAACAGGTCTATGAAGACCTACAAGACATTTTAGAACTAACACCCCCAAAAGATGCCCTTTTCATTATAGGGGACTGGAGTGCAAAAGTAGGAAGTCAAGAAACACCTGGAGTAACAGGCAAATTTGGCCTTGGAATATGGAATGAAGCAGGGCAAAGCTTATAAAGTTTTGCCAAGAGAACGCACTGATCATAGCAAACACCCTTTTCCAACAACACAAGAGAAGACTCTACACATGGACATCACCAGTTGGTCAACACTGAAATCAGATTGATTATATTCTTTGCAGCCAAAGATGGAGAATCTGTACAATAAGCAAAAACAAGACCGGCAGCTGACTGTGGCTCATATCATGAACTCCTTATTGCCAAATTCAGACTTAAATTGAAGAAAGTAGGGAAAATCACTAGACCATTCAGGTATAACCTAAATCAAATTCCTTATGATTATACAGTGGAAGTGAGAAATAGATTTAAGGGACTAGATCTGATAGACAGAGTGACTGATGAACTATGGATGGAGGTTTGAGACATTGTAAAGGAGACAGGGATCAAGACCATCCCCATGGAAAAGAAATGAAAAAAGCAAAATGGCTGTCTGAGGAGGCATTAGAAAAATCTGTGAAAAGAAGAGAAGCAAAAAACAAAGGAGAAAAGGAAAGATATAAGCATCTGAATGCAGAGTTCCAAAGAATAGCAAGAAGAGATAAGAAAGCCTTCATCAACAATCAGTGCAAAGAAATAGAGGAAAACAACAGAATGGGAAATACTAGAGATCTCTTCAAGAAAATTAGAGATACCAAGGGAACATTTCATGCAAAAATGGGCTTGATAAAGGACAGAAATGGTATGGACCTAATAGAAGCAGAAGATATTAAGAAGATGTGGCAAGAATACACAGAACTGTACAAAAGATATCTTCATGACTCAGATAATCACAGTGGTATGATCACTCACCTACAGCCAGACATCCTGGAGTCCAAAGTCCAGTGGGCCTTAGGAATCATCACTACAAACAAAGCTAGTGGAGTTGACGAAATTCCAGTTGAGCTATTTCAAATCCTGAAAGATGATGCTGTGAAAGTGCTACACTTAATATGCCAGCAAATTTGGAAAACTCTGAAGTGGCCACAGGACTGGAAAAGGTCAGTTTGCATTCCAATCCCAAAGAAAGTCAATGCCAAAGAATGCTCAAACTACCGCACAATTGCACTCATCTCACACACTAGTAAAGTAATGCTCAAAATTCTCCAAGCCAGGCTTCAGCAATACGTGAACCATGAACTTCCTGATGTTCAAGCTGCTTTTAGAAAAGGCAGAGGAACCAGAGATCAAATTGCCAACATCTGCTGGATCATCAAAAAAGCAAGAGAGTTCCAGAAAAACATCTATTTCTGTTTTATTGACTATGCCAAAGCCTTTGACTGTGTGGATCACAATAAACTGTGGAAAATTCTGAAAGAGACGGGAATACCAGACCACCTGACCCGCCTATTGAGAAATTTGTATGCAAGTCAGGAAGCAACAGTTAGAACTGGACATGGAACAACAGACTGGTTCCAAATAGGAAAAGGAGTATGTCAAGGCAGTATATTGTCACCCTGCTTATTTAATTTATATATAGAGTACACCATGAGAAACGCTGGGCTGAAGGAAGCACAAGCTGGAATCGAGATTGCCAGGAGAAATATCAATAACCTCAGATATGCAGATGACACCACCCTTATCACAGAAAGTGAAGAGGAACTAAAAAGCCTTTTGATGAAAGTGAAAGGAGAGTGAAAAATTTGGCTTAAAGCTCAACATTCAGAAAATGAAGATCATAGCATCTGGTCCTATCACTTCATGGCAAATAGATGGAGAACAGTGGAGACAGTGTCAGACTTTATTTTTTGGGCTCCAAAATCACTGCAGATGGTGATTGCAGCCATGAAATTAAAAGACGCTTACTCCTTGGAAGGAAAGTTATGACCAACCTAGATAGCATATTCAAAAGCAGAGACATTACTTTGCCAACAAAGTTCTGTCTAGTCAAGGCTATGGTTTTTCCAGTGGTCATGTATGGATGTGTGAGTTGGACTGTGAAGAAAGCTGAGTACCAAAGAATTGATGCTTTTGAACTGTGGTGTTGGAGAAGACTCTTGAGAGTCCCTTGGACTGTAAGGAGATCCAACCAGTCCATCCTAAAGGAAATCAGTCCTGAGTGTTCATTGGAAGGACTGATGCTGAGGCTGAAACTCCAGTACTTTGGCCACCTCACGCGAAGAGTTGACTCATTGGAAAAGACCCTGATGCTGGGAGGGATTGGGGGCAGGAGGAGAAGGGGATGACAGAGGATGAGATGGCTGGATGGCATCACGGACTCAATGGACATGAGTTTGTGTAAACTCCTGAAGTTGGTGATGGACAGGGAGCCTGGCGTGCTGCAGTCCATGGGGTCACAAAGAGCTGGACATGACTGAGTGACTTAACTGAACTGAGTATGTTAGCTGAATGATGGCACAAGTACAAATTCAGCTGCCATCTTTTCAGGTCACAAATCACTATGTAAATAACAGTCATACATCCTGATCAGTGAGTAGTCATCACATTTCTTTGAAAGGCACATCTGATACTCAGTTCACACACAGACAACAAAGTTGTCTTGCCTTTGAGTAATAAACCCATGTGAGATGTTTTACAGAAATGGATACTCTCATCTGGAAATTGGCCAATGAAAATGAAATTGCATCAAAGAAAAAGAAGTGTCAGTACTGGAAGTATAAGTCAAATTGGACATTGGTGGAAATATAGAAGAAATAGCTGACGATGAAATTACTGAAACTTTTTCTTTAAGAGCCTTGAGATACATATCTAGAGCAAGTCAGTAAAGGTGAACTTAGAAATATAAACGAGCAAAGTGGTTGTGAATGAAGATGTCCCAGATGAAGTAATGCTGTCAGACACTTCACATTAAAGGAACTCGTGGAGATACATTGAAAGCACAAAAAGTAAAATACTGGAAGATGACCCAAACTTAGAAAGGAGTACGACAATTTGCATGGAAATGATGCTTGCTCCATATAGTAGGTTTGAACAAACTCCAGGAGATAGCGAAGGACAGGGAAATCTAGTGTGCTGCAGTCCACGGTGCCCTAAAGAGTTGGACACGACACAGTGACTGAACAACAACATGATGTGTGAAAGCAAGGGGTGATCAATCTATTCTTGATAATTTTTTTTACAAAGAAATACAAAACTTTAACTACCTCAATGTTTCCAGTATTTTAAAATACATTGTACTATATAAATGTTAGCTTACAATTGGTATGTTTATAACTATCAACAGAAGAGTTTTTAATGTTTTGAAAAAGATTTTTAAAGGGCATGGAACAATCCTAATTTTCCTCATGATTATTAAGATCACTTTGCATGGTTTCAGCTTGTATGCTCATTTCTATGGTTGTGCATTACTATGCAAAGTGAAAACTGCCTGTGTTGCCCTTAGACAGGGACAAGTGGAGAGCCTGCACTTCAGAGGGTCCTGACTCATCTTTCTCCACCCATGCTGTTTGTCATTGCTCCTTCTCTGCTAGTCCATGCTCTGGATACTTGGGACCCCAGAATTCACTTCCCCAATGACACTGTACAAAATGACACTATACAAAAAAGATCTTCATGACCCAGATAATCATAATGGTGTGATCACTCACCTAGAGCCAGACATCCTGGAATGCAAAGTCAAGTGGGCCTTAGGAAACATCACTATGAACAAAGCTTGTGGAGGTGATGGGAGTCACCTCCCATCACAAAGAGTCAGACACGACTGAGCGACTGCACTAAACTGAGTGACACTGATTCTGCTTCTGTGATCTTCTTCCTAATATCTAGACACAACCCATGTGCACACCCTAAAGGGTGAAAAGTTAGTTGCTCAGTTGTGTCTGACTCTTTGTGACCCCATGGACTGTATGTAGCTTGCCAGTCTCCTCTGTCCATGGAATTCTTCAGGCAAGAATGTTGGAGTGGGTTGCCATTCCCTTCTCCAGGGGATCTTCCCGACCAAGAGATCGAACCTGGGTCTCCTGCATTGCAGGGAAATTCTTTACTCTCTGAGCCACCATGGACACCCATGTACACACTGGAGGTGGTCAAAAGATAGTTCTATGCAAGAGGTGGACCAGTCTTGAGTGAGCTGCCTGGGGTGTCTACATGCATTTGTGTGGAGAAGTGGAAACAAGAGGGTGGGGGGCAAAAGTCCTGGGACTTCCATTTGCACTCCGGCTCTTACCAAAGAAATGTTGGGGCAAGCCAGCTTCCTGGTAAAATGCCTCAGAAACAAATTCCATGCTCTCTGCCTCTACTTTAACTACCCTTATTCTTTTTTTTTTTTTTAAACTTTTTTTCTGTCAGACTTTCATTCCCACAACTGAAACTGTTCTTATAACGTTCAAAGATCTCCATGTTGTCAAATGGTTTGTTCTTCATCCTCAATTCTCCTGCTCTCTAAGGAGAAGGTGACATTGGTAGAACATTTCCTCCTCTTTTGAAATGCTTTCTTCACTTGGCTTCCTAAAAGGCAATCTTCCAGATACTTTGGCTTCAGAGACTTGGTCTCTCTTGGTTATTTCCTTAGTTTGTTTACTCTGTTGGTTCTTGGCTTTCTCTGCTTGTCCCTGTTGATTTCTGACCTGCTTCTTGTTGCTGTGTCCCAAGCCTTTATCCTTGGATTCATTTTCTCTGTTATTTCCTTGGTGGTCTTATCTAATCTCATAGCTTTCAGTTTTATCTATCTGCTCACAACTCCAAAATTTATAGTTACAATTTATATCTTACTTCTCCTAGGAACAACTGACTCATCCACCTAATTGTTTATTCTCTATACCCAGTTGGGTATTTGGGATAAAAATGTTAATAATGTCCCATTAGGAATCTTGGCTGTCTTCAAAAGTCCAAAATACGATTTTTAAAAAATTACTTTCATAGCTGTGACCTTAGTCCAAGCTAAATTTTCTCAATTGGTTCTTGCAATAGGCCCTCAACTGTTTCCAACGCTGGAAGGAGTTTCATCATGCTATGCAAAGTGGCATTTAAAAAATTCTGAATCTGGTCTTGTCACTCTCCTCAAAACCTGCAGTGGCACCCTTACCTCAATAAAATCCAAGGCCTTACTTTATCTTCTATAAAAGGCTTACATTTCCTATTCTCAGGACTATCCCAGCATCATCTCCTACAGTTTCTCCCTTTTATAACTGAGCCAAAGTCAGACTAACATGTCTGTTCTGTGAATAGGCCCAACATCTGCAATCTCAAGGTCTGCATGCTGCTGCTAAGTCGTTTCAGTCATGTCCGACTCTGTGCGACCCCAGAGATGACAGCCCACCAGGTTCCCCCGTCCCTGGGATTCTCCAGGCAAGAACACTGGAGTGGGTTGCCATTTCCTTCTCCAATGCATGAAAGTGAAAAGTGAAAGTGAAGTCGCTCAGTCATGTCCAATTCTTAGCGACCCCATTGACTGCAGCCTACCAGGCTCCTCTGTCCATGGGATTTTTCCAGGCAAGAGTATTGGAGTGGGGTGCCATTGCCTTCTCCACAAGGTCTGCATAGAAGGATCCATTACCAAAACTCCAAAATGTCAATGGCATTTAAGCACAACCAGAGTTTATTTCTCTTGAAGTTCATGGTTTTATGTGGTTTGGTGATGGAGAAGAGTAGGGAGCCCTGACTTCATTCCACACTGTCATTTGGGACACAGGCTCCTTCCATCCTGCTGCTCTGTTGACACCTCCAAGCCCAGGTCCTTAGAGTGTTCTCTGTTCAGCTGAAGGATAGGAAAAATCATAGAAGATTGTGAAAGGGGCCTGCAGAGAAGATTCAGTAGGTTAGAATTTGATCCTGTGGTCCCACCTAAACTGAAGGGGAGGTTGGAAATATAAATTAATGTAGGAAGAAATGTGAATTTCAATTAGTACATTATCCTTAGTGCTTATGATAGGGCTTGGCACATTACAGACACCAAATAAATATTTGTTGGATGAATAAGAGTGGACTTGGGAACAATGGCAGGCTGAATCTTTAGTTAGAGTCTGAGTGGGCCCTGATGCTAGGGTCAATTCATTTGGAGGCTGGTATTAGGAATATTTTGCCATGCCTTAAATTTTGTTCTACCTTAAAATATTTATATATAATAAGACATTATTTCTTTTATATTACATGGTAGATGAAATTGACCTTTTTAATTTAAAGGACCATCTGTCTTTACAGACTAAAAATCTCATATTGCTAAGCATTTTTCTCTCTCCTACAACTTTATGGTGAGTGGACTCACTCTACAACTGAGACCTTGAATATAAAAGGAGAAGAACTTTTTATTTCTTCTCTACCTAATCTTTATACCCATCTCACCTCTCTTTATATTTGTTTGCATTAGATTTAAAAGCCCAAGTTAATGTAATTTTTATTCATGTAAAACCTTGGATGGTAAAAAGTATCATTGGACACATGTTTATGAATCACAATGTTTTTCTCAATGAATTTTGATATATTAATACATACACCTTCTCATACATCCCAAATTCAGAACTACTGCAACCCATTCAAAGTGATTAGCTCTGTTAATAGGACAAATTTGATACAAGTAAACAAGCAACACAACCACATATTTTTCAAAGCTCCTTAATAAATTTTAAAATATTTTTGCAAGTGTTTCTGCCTGCTTATTGCTGAATATCATTTAAATAATTGGCTTTCTGCCAGCATCATGGTGTTTTATGTATGTAGGGCTATTCCTATTGGCATCATATAGTCTTTCTTCTTGTTTGATTTAAAAATGTAGGTTCTCAGCAGTCCTGTAAATCTTTGTTCTTTTTATGTTCTTCCACATCCTCTCCCCTATCGCTGCTGTCACTGCTTTGGCTCAGTGCTTTATTTTCTCTCTCTTGAGTTTCTACAGTAGCCTTGCTCTCCACACCTCTGGTCTGTTCCATTTCCAATTTGAGCTACTATTTTTTTCTCAAGTGCAAAGAAAGGTCAAATGGAATCCAAAAATTAAAGCACTGATGTCAGAGATAGAAATGCCAGACAAGAGGTCCAGAGATACAAGAATGTCCATTATATTCTTTGTCCCTAATACTAGAACTCCAAGTGTGAATTGGGCTTTTTTTTTTTTTTTTTGTCAGAATGAATATATACTTCAACCTCCTTTGGAACTAAGAGTGGTCATTAAGTTTGATCTAGAAACTTGTAAGTGGAAAAATTCTATAGAAGTTCAGGAAAGGCTGCTTAAAGGCAGCTGACTCAGCTGAGAGATGTTGCTTTTATCCTCTCCTTTCTCCTCCTGTTACTTATTAGCAGTGTATTCAGCCATCTTGGGCCAAAATTACTCTTAATGATGGAAGCTAAGTGTTGAACAGAAAAATAGGACACTGATTTCCTGATGTCACCATGAAATCACCATTTCAGCTCCAGGTTTCTTTTATATGATAGAGAATTAACATTAGAAATTTTGTTTGGGTTTTTTTTTTTTCCTGATTCATTCAGAAAACATAATATTAACCAGTTCATCATGAAATGAATAATGTGAGCCTTTGAGTTTGAGGAGATGGCTAGAAGGCCAGACTAAGGTGTCATATAGGTAGTTGGAAATAGTGGAGTAGGGGACAGGTAAGAAAATAGAGAGGTTCAGAGTTATCTCTTTAACAAACATCGCTTGAGCCTTTACTCTGTACCAAGCTCTAAGTCCTAAAATAAACATGCTAACAGTATTAATATGAACTATTCCCTACCAATAAGTAGTTTCCGGTTTAGTAGGAGAAATATAGGTATCTAAAGATATTTGGATTGCATTGTGATCAGAGATCAAATAAGGGACAAAATGAAAACAAGTTTAATTTCATTAAGATGTTAGGGAAGGCTTTTGTATGGTCATTAACCATGTCAGGTTGTAAATTCCATTGTTTCCCTATTTTCCAGGAAATAATGGGACCAGATGCCATGATCTTATTTTCTGAATATTGAGTTTTAAGCCAACATTTTCACTCTCTTCTTTCACTTGCATCAAGAGGCTCTTCAGTTGTTCTTTGCTTTCTGACATAAGGGTGGTGCCATTTGTATATCTGAAGTTATTGATATTTCTCCCGGCAATCTTGATTCCAGCTTGTGCTTCATCCAGCCAAGTGTTTCTCATGATGTACTCTGCATAGAAGTTAAATAAGCAGGGTGACAATGTGCAGCCTTGACATACTTGTTTCCTGATTTGGAACCAGTCTGTTGTTCCATGTCCAGTTCTAACTATTGCTTCCTGACCTACATACAGATTTCTGAAGAGGCAGGTCAGGTGGTCCGGTATTCCCTCTCTTGAAAACTTTTCCACAGTTTGTTGTGATCCACACAGTCAAAGATTTTGGCATAGTCAATAAAGTAGAAATGGATGTTTTTCTGGAACTCTCTTGCTTTTTTGATGATCCAGATGATCCAGTAGATGCTGGCAATTTGATCTCTGGTTCCTCTGCCTTTTCTAAATCTAGTTTGAACATTTGGCAGTTCATTGTTCACATACTGTTGAAGCCTGGCTTGGAGAATTTTGAGCATTACTTTGCTAGCATGTGAGATGAGTGCAATTGTGCAGTAGTTTGAGCATTCTTTGGCATTACTTTTCTTTGGGATTGGAATGAAAACTGACCTTTTCCAATCCTCTGGCCACTGCTAAGTATTCCAGATTGCTGGCATATTGAGTGTAGCACTTTCACAGCATCATCTTTTAGGATTTGAATCACCTCCGCTAGCTTTGTTCATAGTGATGCTTCCAAAGGCCCACTTGACTTCACATTCCAGGAGGTCTGGCTCTAGGTGAGTGATCACAC
The DNA here is from genome assembly GCF_029378745.1 of Bos indicus. Lineage (NCBI taxonomy): Eukaryota > Metazoa > Chordata > Mammalia > Artiodactyla > Bovidae > Bos > Bos indicus. The sequence continues at coordinate 3,841,438 of NC_091765.1, forward strand.
CATTATGATTATCTGGGTCATGAAGATCTTTTTTGTATAGTTCTTCTGTGTATTCTTGCCACCTCTTCTTAATATCTTCTGCTTCTCTTAGATCCATACCATTTCTGTCCTTTATTGTGCTCATCTTTGTGTGAAATATTCTCTTGGTATCTCTAGTTTTCTTGAAGTGTTGCTTTTGAACTGTGGTGTTGAAGAAGACTCTTGAGAGTCCCTTGGACAGCAAGGAGATCCAACAAGTTCATCCTAAAGAAAATCACTTTTGAATATTCATTGGAAGGACTGATGCTGAAGCTGAAACTCCAATACTTCGGCCACTTGATGCAAAGAACTGACTCATTTGAAAAGACCCTGATGCTGGGAAAGATTGAAGGCAAGAGGAGAAGGGAACAACAGAGGATGAGATGGTAGGATGGCATCACTGACTCAGTAAACATGAGTTTGAGTAAACTTCGGGAGTTGGTGATGGATAGGGAGGCCTGGTGTCCTGCAGTCCATGGGGTCACAAAGAGTTGGACATGACTGAGTGACTGAACTGAACTGAACTGTTGTAAATTCATTCGGACATTTGAAAATCTCCATCTTACTTCTCAGCAGCATTTAATATTTAAAGCCTTTTTAGCATAATGTTGTGATACTTTCATGTGGACATCAAAAGGACTCAGCCATACATATACTTGTATTCATTCTCCTCCAAATTCCCCTCCCATCCAAGCTGCCACATAACATTGAGTATAGTTCCATGTGTTATTCAGTAGATTCTTGTTGGCTATCCATTTAAAATATATCAGTATGTACCTGTCTGCCGGGAGCCGGTGAGGCATTCCACTCGTGACAAAGGTCATGAGGAAGGAGGCTCGGCATACACAAAGGGGGGATCGAGCCTCAGGAGTCCGCCCGGATATTCTCGAGCATTTCCCCCCCCAAAAACCAGAGTCTGCCTAATTTATTGCTTTGTGCTCTCACCTCTGACTTTACTGGGGGCTGTCCCCTACCACCCTCTCGCTCTCTCTGTCAAAGAGTTAACTTACAGCTCCAATTAATAAAGTTCCTGGGCAATTAGGAGTGTTTAAATCCAAACCCCTCAGATGGCTCTCTAACTCGCCTGACAAGTTTACCCGGACTCCTGCAGCTATGCATACGATTGTTTACAGTCTCCCAGCCTCGAGAGGCATGGAAAGCTTAAGATATTCAAATAGCTTAGAGCCTCTCAGAGAGTTAGAAACTGTCAGAATAAACTAGTAAAGGATTTCATTGATGAGTCAATGTTTGTTGCCAAGTTTTCACATCCCCTGAATTGTATCCTTGAATATGTATTAATTAATAGTGGGTATGTAGAAAAAATAAGTAGTGGCCTTGGTGTTAGTAACTTTAGACCCTTAAGGTAATAAATTCTTTCCTTTGTTGTAAACCCATTACACATCCGCCCTATAGGAATGCAATTTTATCTTTGGAAGATGGCGCCAAACCTTAAAATAATTACTCTTAGAGAAAGTAAGTCTTTGTTGATAAGTCCTTGTCAAGAGTCATAAAATGTTAGTAGGCCTTCTGGCCAGAAGATGATGTAAATCACCTAAACCATTTGTGTACGATAAATTTGCAGGAAAGAAACCCTGGTTTTTGATAAGAATCAAAGACTGCTGACTTTGCATCCCCTATTATCCTCTATGTGTAACTTAGGGTATAAAAGCCCCTGTTAAAAATAAAGCTATGGGCCTTGCTCACCAGCGCTTGGTCTCCCCATGTCATTCATCCCTTTAACTTCCAGCTGAGTCTCCATCTGGAGCGCGGAACCCACCACGCTTACTAATTATGCCTGGGCTTCTAAGACCCACTCGAGAAGGTGTCTAGGGTGAGACACCTTCCGCTATTCGAGAGGGCGCCTGCGGCCTACATAAGTGGTGCAAACTTCTTGTCTTGAAGTTTTATTGGTCTCCCTCGTAAACCAAGCTACTCAGCCTCTTTTCTCCACTGAATTTTCCTACTGAGCTATCCTCATTCTATTATTCTTTATATCTCTAATTAGCATATAAATAGTCGCCTAGGCCATCTCTCCTTCGAATACCCTGGATCAACTGGGGCTGGTCCCCAGCACATGTCTATCCCAAACTCTCTAACTATCCCTTCTCTCCATCTTTCCCCAAGCCACCATAAACTTATTCTAGAAGTCTGTGAGTCTGTTTCTATTTTATATGAGTTCATTTATATAATTTTTTTTTAGATTCCACATGTAAGGGATGTCATACAGTATTTTTTCTTCTCTGTCTGACTTAATTAACTCAGTATGACACTGTTTAAATTCATCCTTGTCACTGCAATAGGCACTATTTCATCCTTTCTAGTGGCTGAGTAATATTCCATCATATATATGTAACACATCTTCTTTATCCATTACTCTGCTGATGGACATTTAAGTTGCTTCCGTGACTTGGTTACCATAAACAGCACTGAAATCAACATTGGTGTGCATGTATCCTTTCGGATCATGTTTTTTCCCCCAGATACATGCCCAGGAGTGGGATTGTGGGATCATATGGGAGCTCTACATTTAGTTTTTTTGGAACCTTCATACTTCTCTCCATAGTGTCTGTACCAATTTACATTCCCACTAACAGTGGAGGAGGGCTCTCTTCTCTTCACACCCTCTCCAGCATTTACTGTTTGTGGATGTTTTTGATAATAGCCATTCTGGCTTGTGTGAGATGATATCTCACTGTAGTTTTGATTTGCATTTCTCTAATAATTAGCAGTGTTGAACATCTTTCCATATGCCTATTGGCCATCTGTATGTCTTCTTTGGAGAAATGTCTATATGGGTCTTCTGCCCATTTTTTGAGGGGGTTTTTTGTCTTGATGCTATTAAGCATAATGAGCTGTTTGTAAGTTTTGGATACTAATCCCTTATCAGTTGCATCATTTGCAGATATTTTCTCCATATCTGTGGGTTGTCTTTTCATTTTGTTTACTGTTTCCTTTGCTGTGCAAAAGCTTTTGAGTGACTTAGCAGCAGCAGATCCCATTTGTTTGTTTTTCTTTTCATTATTTTAGAAGATGGATCAGAAAATATATTGCTGTGATTTAAGTCAGAGAGATTACATAAGAGATTTATGTCAGAAATTTAAATCAAATCAAAATGGCAGAGTAGAAGGACATGTGCTCATCTTCTCCCGCGAGAAGTCCAAAATTACAACTTGCTGCTGAACAACCATCGACAGGAGAATGTTGGATCCCAACCAAAAAAAGATACCCCACATCCGAGGGCAAGGGAGAAGCCCCAGCAAGATGGTAGGACGGTTGAAATCACATTTAGAATCAAACCTTATACCTACCAGAGATGCTCAGAGGGCTCAAACAAAACCTTGTTCGTACCAGGAGACCCCACAGAGACTGAGTCAGACACGCCTTTGAATGTTTGAGTGTCTCCTGTAGAGGTAGGGGTCACCAGTGGCCTGCCTCAGGAGCAGGGCTTCTGAGTGCAGCAGTCCTGGGTGTGGCTAAGCCCTCTTGGAAGAGGTTGCCATTAACCCTACCATAGAGTTGCTGAGCAGATGACCCACAAACTGTGTACGATCATACCAAATAAATTCTCACACTGTTAAGAAAGTTCTGGGACCCACAACAGATTTCCCAACCTGGCGATCTGGAAAAGGGACTGAGAATGCCTAGGGAATTTGACTTTGGAGCCCAGTGGGATTTGACTACAGAACTTACACAGAACTAGGGAAACAGACTCTTGGAGGGCACAAGCAAAATCTTGTGCACACCAGGACCCAGGAGAAAGGAGCAGTGACCCCCAAAAGAGACTGACCCAAACTTTCCTCTCAGTGTCCAGACTCCTGGCGGAGGCGTGGATTGGCAGTGGCCTGCTACAGGGTCAGGGGCACTGAGTGTGGTAGGGCATGCAGGGGACCTTTAGAAGGAGGGCATCATTATCATCATTACCTCCACCATAGTTTGGCCTTAGGGAGGGAACACAGCCCCACCCACCAGCAGAAAATTGGATTAAAGATTTACTGAGCTTGGCCCCGCCCATCAAAACAAGACCCAGTTTCCCCCACAGTCAATTTCTCAAGCTTCCATAAGCCTCTTATCCTTACCCATCAGAGGGCAGACAGAATGAAAACCACAGTCACAGAAAACTAACCAAACTGATAACATGGACCACGGCCTTGACTAACTCAATAAAACTATGAGCTATTCTGTGTAGGGCCACCCAAGACAGATGGGTCATGGTAGAGAGTTATGACAAAACATGGTCCTCTGGAGAAAGGAATGGGAAACCACTTCAGTATTCTTGCCTTGAGAACCCCACAAACAGTGTGAAAAGGCAAAAAGACAGGACATTGAAAGATGAACTCTCCTGGTCAGTAGGTGCCCAATATGCTACTGGAAATCAGTGGAGAAATAAAACCAGAAAGAATGAAGAGACAGAGCCAAAGTAAAAACAATACCCAGTTGTGGATGTGACTGGTAATGGAAGTAAAGTCTGATGCTATAAGAGTGATATTGCATAGGAACCTGGAATATTAGGTCCATGAATCAAGGCAAATTGGAAGTGGTCAGAAAGGAGATGGCAAGAGTAAACATTGACATTTTAGGAATCAGTGAGCTAAAATGGACTGGAATGGGTGAATTTAACTCAGATGAAGATTGTATCTACTACTATGGGCAAGAATCCCTTAGAAGAAATGGAGTAGCCCTCAGAGTCAACAAAAGAGTCCAAGATGCAGTACTTGGGTGCAATCTCAAAAAAAACAGAATGTAACAAAACAAAAATACAAACCCAATCATCAGCAGACAGGATTACCACCTCACTCAGCCTTGCTCATCAGAGGAAAAACAAACAAACAGAAACTCAGCACAAATATCACCTTTTACAAAGCTTACACAAACCACTGGACTAACCTTTGGAGGGCACAAACCAAAAGGAAAAAAGAATTCAACCTTGAAGCCTGGGAAAAGGAGACATCAAACACAATAAGTTAAAAAAAAAATAATGAAGGGCAGAGAAATATGACACAAGTGAAGGAACAAAGTAGAAACACATAAGTCCAAATAAATGAAGGGGAAATAAGGAAACTACCTGAAAAAGAATTCAGAATAATGACAGTAAGGATGATAAAAAACATTGATACAAAATAGAGAAAATGCAAGAGTCAGTAACAAAGACCTATAAGAATTAAAGAATAAACATAGAGACAACACAATTACTGAAATTAAAAATACTATAGAAGGAATCAATAGCAGAATATCTGAAGTAGAAGGACGAATCAGTGAACTGGAAGATAAAATGGTGGGAATAACTTCTGAAGAGCAGAATAAAGTAAAAAGAATGAAAAGAACTGAGGATAGTCTCAGAAACTTTTGGGACAATATCAAACACAGCAACATTTGAATTATAGGGGTCCCAGAAGAAGAAGGGAAAAATGAAGGGTATGAGAAAATTTTTGGAGAGATTATAGTTGAAAATTTCCCCAACATGGAAAAGAAATTAGTCAATCAAATCCAAGATTGCAGATGACATGATACTGTACATAGAAAACTCTAAAAATAGTATCAGAACATTGCTAGAGCTAATCAGTGAATTTAACAAAGTCACAGGATACAAAATCAATACACAGAAATCACTTGCATTTGTATACACTAACAATGAAAAAGCAGAAAGAGAAATTAAAGAATCAATCCCATTCATATTGAAACAAAAAGAATAAAATATCTAGGAATAAACTTTCCTAAGGAGAAAAAAGAACTGTACACAGAAAATTATAAGACACTGATGAAAGAAATAAAAGATGACATAAACAGATGGAGAGATATTCCATGTTCCTGGATAGCAAGAAACAATATTGTGAAAATGACTATACTACCAAATGCAATCTACAGATTCAGTGTGATCCATATCAAATTATCAATGTCATTTTTCACAGAACTAGAACAAAAATTTTCAGTTCTTATGGAAAAATAAAAGACCCCGAATAGACAAAGCAATCTTGAGAAAGCAGAATGGAGCTGGAGGAATCAACCTTCCTGATTTCAGGTTATACTACAAAGCTACTTCATCAAGACAGTGTGGTACTGGCACAAAAACAGAAATATATACCAATGGAACAAGATAGAAAGCCCAGAAATAAACCCATGCACCTGTGGGTACCTTATTTTTGACAAAGGAGGCAAGAATATACAATGGGGCAAAGACAGCCACTTCAATAAATGGTGCTGGGAAAACTGAACAGCTACACGAAAAACAATAAATTAGAGCACTTCCTAATACCATACACAAAGATAAAATGGATTAAAGACCTAAATATAAGACCAGAAACTATAAAACTTTTAGAGGAAAACATAGGCAGAACACTCGATGACATAAGTCAAAGCAAGATCCTCTATGACCCACCTCCTAAAGTAATGGAAATAATAACAAAAGTAAACAAGTGGGACCTGATTAAACTTAAAAGCTTTTTCACAGCAAAGGAAACTATAAATAAAGCGAAAAGACAACTCTCAGAATGGGAGAAAATAACAGCAAATGAAACAACTGACAAAGGATTAATTTCCAAAATATACAATCAGCTCACACAACTCAATGCCAGAAAAACAAACAACCCAATCAAAAAGTGGGAAGAAGACCTAAACAGACATTTCTCCAAAGAAGACATACAGATGGATGACAAACACATGAAAAGATGCTCAACATTATTCATTATTAGAGAAATGCAAATCAAACCTACAATTATATATCACCTAATATTGGTCAGAATGTCCATCATCAAAATGTCTACAAACAATAAATGCTGGAAAGGGTGTGGAGAAAAAGGAAATGCTCTTGAATTGTTGGTGGGAATGTAAATTGATACAGCCACTATGGAAGATGGTATGGAGATTCCTTTAAAAAAAAAAACTAGGAATAAAACCACCATATGACCCAAAAATCCCACTCCTAGGCGTATACCCTGAGGAAACAAAAATTGAAAAAGACACATGTATCCCATTGTTCGTTGCAGCACTATTTACAATAGCTAGAACATGGGGGCAACTTAGATGTCCATTGACAGATGAATGGATAAAGATGTTGTGGTACATATATACAACAGAATATTACTCAGCCATAAAAAGGAATGCATCTGAGTCAGTTCTCTTCAGGTAGATGAACCTATTATACAGAGTGAAGTGAGTCAGAAAGAGAGAGATAAATATTGTATTCTAATGCATTTATATGGAATCTAGAAAAATGGTACTGAAGAATTTATTTGCAGGGCAGCAATGGAGAAACAGACATAGAGAATAGAGTTGTCGACATGTGGAGAGGGGAGGAGAAGGTGAGATGTATGGAAAGAGTAACATGTAAACTTACATTACCATATGTAAAATAGATAGCCAATGGTAATTTACTATATGCCTCAGGACACTCAAACAGGGGCTCTGTATCAATCTAGAGGGGTGAGATGGGGTGGAAGATGGGAGGGAGTTTCAAAAGGTTTGACAGAGAACAACAAAATTCGGTAAAGCAATTATTCTTCAATAAAAAAAAAATTACTAAAAAAAAAAAAAAAAAAAGAAGAGAAGTGAAAGGCAAAGGAGAGAGAAAAAGATATACCCATTTGAATGCAGAGTTCCAAAGAATAGCAAGGATAGATAAGAAAGCCTTCCTCAAGAATCAATGCACAGAAATAGAGGGAAAAAATATAATGGGAAAGACTAGAGATCTCTTCAGGAAAATTAGAGATACTAAGAGAATATTTCATGCAAAGATGGGCACAATAAAGGACAGAAATGGTATGGACCTAAGAGAAGCAGAAGGTATTAAGAAGAGGTGGCAAGAATACACAGAAGAACTATACAAAAAAGATCTTCATGACTCAGATAATCACGATAGTGTGATCACTCACCTAGAGCCAGGCATGCTGGAATGTGAAGTCAAGTGGACCTTTGGAAGCATCACTATGAACAAAGCTAGCGGAGGTGATTCAAATCCTAAAAGATGATGCTGTGAAAGTGCTACACTCAATATGCCAGCAATCTGGAATACTCAGCAGTGGCCAGAGGATTGGAAAAGGTCAGTTTTCATTCCAATCCCAAAGAAGAGGAATGCCAAAGAATGTTCAAACTACCACACAATTGCACTCATCTCACATGCTAGCAAAGTAATGCTCAAAATTCTCGAAGCCAGGCTTCAGCAGTACATGAATTGTGAACTTCCAGATGTTCAAGCTGGACTTAGAAAAGGCAGAGGAACCAGAGATCAAATTGCCAACATCTGCTGGATCACAGAAAAAGCAAGAGAGTTCCAGAAAAACATCTACTTCTGATTTATTGATTATGCCAAAGCCTTTGACTGTGTGGAAAATTCTTAAAGAGATGGGAATACCAGACCACCTGAGGGGCCTCCTGAGAAATTTGTATGTAGGTCAAGAAACAAGAGTTAGACCTGGACATGGAGCAACAGACTGGCTCCAAATCAGGAAAGGAGTACATCAAGGCTGAATATTGTCACCTTGCTTATTTAACTTATATGCAGAGTATATCACCCCAAATTCTGGGCTGGATGAAGTACAAGCTGGAATCAAGATTGCCGGGAGAAATATCAATAACCTCAGATATGCAGATGATACCACCCTAATGGCAGAAAGTGAAGAGGAACTAATAAGCCTCTTGATGAAAGTGAAAGAGGACAGTGAAAAAGTTGGCTCAAAACTCAACATTCAAAAAACTAAGATCATGGCATCTGGTCCTATCACTTCATGGCAAATAGATGGGGAAACAGTGGAAAGAGTGAGAGACTTTATTTTTTGGGGCTCTGCAATCACCTCAGACGGTGTTTGCAGCCATGAAATTAAAAGACGCTTGCTCTTTGGAAGAGACACTATGACCAACCTAGATAGCATATTAAAAAGCAGAGACATTACTTTGCCGACAAAAGTCCATCCAGTCAAAGTTCTGGTTTTTCCAGTGGTCATGTATGGATGTGAGAGTTGGACTATAAAAAAAGTTGACTGCTGAAGAACTGATGCTTTTTACCTGTGGTATTGGAGAAGACTCTTGAGAGTCACTGGAACTCCAAGGAGACTCAAAAGGGTTGACTTGATCCAATCAATTCTAAAGGAATTCAGTCCTGAATATTCATTGGAAGGACTGATGCTGAAGCTGAAACTCCAAATCTTTGGCCACCTGATGCGAAGAACTGACTCATTAGAAAAGACCCTGATGCTGGAAAAGGTTGAAGACAGGAGGAGAAGGGGACAACAGAGGATGAGATGGTTGGATGGCATCACCGACTCAATGGCCATGAGTTTGAGCAAGCTCTGGGAATTAGTGATAGGGAAGCAGTGCTGCAATCCATGGGGTAGCAAAGAGTTGGACAAGTCTGATTACTGAACTGTCTGACTTGGCTAATTTTAAGCATAAAAGACTCATGAGAATTCAGCCTATGCTTTCTGAAAGGAAATTTCTTTCTGGGAGGATGATTTTTTTTGTTTTTTAATTGCCACACAAATTTTTGAAAGCTTTCATTCATATTCTTGGAAGTCATCAAAAAAATGTAGAAGTTGCCTCTAGAGCTGTACAGAGATTTCGGCATACTTTGTCTTCAGTCTTTAGCTTATACTTTTAAAAATAGTCCATGAAGAGAATCTGTTTTTGTAAAAAGCATAAAACACTCAAACTTAAATTCCTCTGTGATCACTTCAACTGCCTCACCGAGGTAAGTGCCTTGTTGTAGGAGGTACTTTTGCTTCCCTGGCAGAGCTAGTTAAAGAACCCAAGTCTCTTCTCATTAATGCAGTACTACTTCAACCAGTTCACTGTAATGATCAAGAACATTGTCTCTCCTGTAATGTTTCTATACATATCATTGTTTCCATTTCAGGCCTCATTTAGTACAAAGGTTGCTCTCCCAGTGCTCTGAAGCCATGATTATAGTTGCTTTAGTTGATCCAAACGTCAGTTGAATTCATAATAGCTCCTAAGCCATAAACTGGTCTCTGGGTATCCCTACATTCATCGACTGGTGAGTCATCTACATTTATATTGACTACAGGATGATTGTACCCTCACAGGGCAGGTAACTGCTTCCATATTTTGCCCTGGGCTACCCCTATGAGTCTGATTTAGGGCCAGAGTGAGGAAACTATGTGTCCTGTCAATCATCCTGAGAGATGGCCCAGGGCAAATGTACTAGCGGTAGCTCTGGGGAAACTAAGCCGTGTGGCAGGCTTGCACCAGCCCAGGTACATCCATAACTGGAGGCATTTCAGCAGCTGGCTAGGGATGACAGTGGGGAAATTACAGACCAAAAGATCTCAGGAAATATGTTCCAATATAAGTCAAGGTGCTGCTTATTAAGCAACCAGAATGTGTGTGGCTGCCATTTCTCTCTTACTTACCAGCTCTCTCTCTTCATCATGGTGATTAATAATCAACCTTTGGGAACTGGGCTTCCCTGGTGGCCCAGATGGTAAAGAATCGGTCTTCAATAGAGGAGACCTGGGTTTGATCCCTGGGTAGAAAGATCCCCTGGAGAAGAAAATGGCTACCCACTCCAGTATTCTTGCCTAGAGAATTCCATGGGCAGAGGATGTTGGTGGGTTACAGTCCATGGAGTCGTAAAGAGTTGAACACAACTGAGTGTTCACACTTTGGGAAATGCCCCTGCACTGGGCACTGGGCTTCCTGCCTTGGTTACTCACACTATAGACACAACTGCTGAGCCCAGCCAGAGAAAAACACCAACATGGGTTGTTCACTGGGGACGATATTCCCTCCAATCACAGAAGTGTGCTACTCCCTATTTAATTCATTGATTACCATCTAAAACTTGAATGGTGATCATGGGTGTGGAGTGGCTAAAAAGTGCTAGAGATAATGGATTTGTTCATGACAGAAATATAATGTGATTAATTCATATTTCTAGAGTGGCTTTTTAGCAGTGGTTTCCTAACCTGACCAATACTCCAAATTATGAGAAGCTTAAGTACAAAAATTTTGTACTTAAGTTCAAGTACAGAAAGTTCAAGTTCAAGACCTTCTAGAAGTAATACCTAAAAAAAGATGTCCTTTTCATTGTAGGAGACTGAAATGCAAAAGTAGGAAGTCAAGAGATACCTGGAGTAACAGGCAAATTTGGCCTTAAAGTACAAAATGAAGCAGGTCAAAGGCTAACAGAGTTTTGCAAAGAGAACACACTGGTCATAGCAAACACCCTCTTCTAAAAACACAAGAGAAGACTACACATGGACATCACCAGATGGTCAATACTGAAATCAGACTGATTATATTCTTTGCAGCCAAAGATGGAGAAGCTCTATACAGCCAGCAAAAATAAGACCGGGAGCTGACTGTGGCTCATATCATGAACTCTTTATTGTTAAATTCAGACTTAAATTGAAGAAAGTAGGGAAAACCATTAGACCATTCAGATGACCTAAATCAAATCCATTATGATTATATAGTGGAAGTGACACATAGATTCAAGGGATTAGATCTGATAGAGTGCCTGAAGAACTATGGATGAGGGTTTGTGGCAGTGAGCAAGACCATCCCCAAGCAAAAGAAATGCAAAGAGGCAAAATGGTTGCCTGAGGAAGCCGTACAAATAGCTGAGAAAAGAAGAGAGGCTAAAGGCAAAGGAGAAAAGGAAAGATACACCCATTTGAATGCAGAGTTCCAAAAAATAGCAAGGAGAGATTAAAAAAAAAAAAGCCTTCCTAAGTGATCAATGCAAAGAAATAGAGGAAAATAACAGAACGAGAAAGGCTAGAGATCTCTTCAAGAAAATTAGAGATATCAAGGGAACATTTCATGCCAAGATGGGCTTGATAAAGGACAGAAATGGTATGGACATAACAGAAGCAGAAGATACTAAGAAGAGGTGGCATGAATACACAGAAGAACTATACAAAAAAGATCCTCAGGACCCATATAACCATGATGGTGTGATTACTGACCTCGAGCCAAACATCCTGGAACGTGAATTCAAGTGGGCTTTAGGAAGCATCACTACAAACAAAGCTAACGAGGTGATAGAATTCCAGTTGAGCTATTTCAAATCCTAAAAGATGATGCTGTGAAAGTGCTATACTCAATATGCCAGCAAATCTGGAATACTCAGCAGTGGCCACAGGACTGGAAAAGGTCAGTTTGCATTCCAATCCCAAAGAAAGGCAATGCCAAAGAATGCTCAAACTACTGCACAATTGCACTCATCTCACATGCAAGCAAAGTAATGCTTAAAATTCTCCAAGCCAGGGATCAGCAGTACATAAACTGTGAACTTCCAGATGTTCAAACTGGACTTAGAAAAGACAGAGGCACCAGAGATCAAATTTCCAACATCCACTGGATCATCGTAAAAGCAATGAGTTCCAGAAAAACATCTACTTCTGCTTTATTGACTATGCTAAAGCCTTTGACTGTGTGGATCACAACAAACTGGAAAATTCTTTAAAAAATACCAAACCACCTGACCTGCCTCCTGAGAAATCTGTAAGCAGGTCAAGAAGCAACAGTTAGAACTGGACATGGAACAACAGACTGGTTCCAAATTGGGAAAGGAGTACGTTGAGGCTGCATATTGTCACCCTGCTTATTTAACTTCTATGCAGAGTACATCATGTGAAATTCCAGGCTGGAGGAAGCACAAGCTGCGGTCAAGATTGCCAGGAGAAATATCAATAACCTCAGATATGGAGATGACACCACCCTTATGGCAGACAGTGAAGAAGATCTAAAGAGCCTCTTGGTGAAAGTGACAGAGGAGAGTGAAAAAGTTGGCTTAAAACTCAACATTCAGAAAACTAAGGTCATGGCATCCGGTCCCATCACTTCACGGCAAATAGTTGGGGAAACAATGGAAACAGTGAGAGATTTTTTTGGGCTCCAAAATCACTGCAGATGGTGACTGTAGCCATAAAATTAAAAGACTCTTACTCCTTGGAAGAAAACCTATGACCAACTTCGACAGGATATTAAAAAGCAGAGACATTACTTTGCCAACAAAGGTCCATCTAATCAAAGCTATGGTTTTTCCAGTAGTCTTGTATGAATGTGAGAGTTGGACTATAGAGCACAGAAGAATTGATGCTTTTGAACTGTGGCGTTGAAGAAGACTCTTGAGAGTCCCTTGGACTGCAAACTGTAAACTGAAGTACAAAACTTTAGATTCAATTCTTCTTGGCTGGGGGTGGAGAATCTTTGAATTTCTCTTTGGAAACACTGTTTTATGGGAATGGATACAGTCTCCAGTGTAAATAAAATGAAGAAGAACTATCAAGTTTTTAGGCATGGCAATGGTGGGTCTCTACCAGAGCTAGTATTAATAAACTTATTCTTTGTTTTATTATAGATTTTAAAAAGTTTGAAATGTTTACATGATCCTAAAACTTACATAGCCCTCCTTATGTTTCATAGCTTTTATAGCTAATTTTTTATACCTTTGACAGTTTCAGATGGGTCTAATATTTCAGATTTCCCTTTAGAACCTCAGTAAGTTCTTTGGAACACTATGGGTGTTCTTGGGACACAGGTTCATTTTCTTCCTGAAATTCTTTCATCACTAAGCTTGATGGGAAATGGATGAGGGGATGAGAAATAATAGAACCTTCATCTGAGATCCGGGCAAACTAAATGAGTGGCAACCAGAGATTGGGAAGAGAAGTTAAAGAAGGCAGGGCAGGAAGACAGGCGGAGGAAGAGGAAATAAATGGATGAGATTTGGAAGGGAAAGAAGACTTTCTTCATAATGGTTACTTTATGATATTGATTTCTTATCAATACAATTACTATAAAGAACCTTGTGAGCACACAAATGAAATGCTATGCTCTAGTGGTTTGAAGAAACTTCTTTGTGCCCTGGTAGGAATCTAATAGACCCCACTCCAGTACTCTTGCCTGGAAAAATCCCATGGATGGAGGAGCCTGGTAGGCTGCAGTCCATGGGATCGCGAAGAGTTGGATCTACTGAGCGACTTCGCTTTCACTTTTCACTGTCATGCATTGGAGAATGAAATGGCAACCCACTCCAGTGTTCTTGCCTGGAGAATCCCAGGGACAGGGGAGCCTGGTGGGCTGCTGTCTATGGGGTCACACAGAGTTGGACACGACTGAAGCGACTTAGCAGCAGCAGCAGGAATCTAATGGAAAAGTTGTCAAAGTGGCAGCATTGGCTACTCCTGTGAGATCCATCTCTGGCCATCCACAGAGGGTGCCATTTCTTACTTTCTGCCTCTGAAGCACCTGTGAAACAGGAGCAGCCATCTTAGTTGAAAGTGGTTCTTTGGGAGCCTTCCCAACCCCTCGCCTGGCATGAGTCATTTCTGTTTTATGCTTCCATGGCTGTACTTCTAATAGCAGCATCTGTCACAGTTTATTGTAATTATTTTTGAATAGCAAGATAATATTTTAAGTTTAATCCATTTTCTCCATTAT